>NC_133126.1:200402310-200702310 GCF_048418815.1 Hemitrygon akajei
GTTCCAGCTCCCTAACACGGTTTGTCAGGAGATGCACCTTTCGCAGGTGTAGTCATCAGGGACAGCTGCGCGCGCCTTGACTTCCCAGATACTGTAAACGGAGCACTCAACTGCCCTAACTGCTGCCTCCATTGCCTACTCCTAATCTAATTAGATTAATTAAAGGACCTTACCTCACCTGGAGTGAACTCAGCCTCGGCTCGCTATTTAAATTCTCCCGCTGCCTCACGGGCCGACTTTCACGCGCCTGCGCAGTCGTGCCCCTCTGCCTGATTGAGCCGAAGCCGCCCCACCCCGCCTCAGTCCGCCCCGACGATGGCGGCCTTCCTTTTGAACCTTTTGGCGCGCTACCTCACGCGCCTGCGCAGTCGTGCCCCTCTGCCTGATTGAGCCGAAGCCGCCCCACCCCGCCTCAGTCCGCCCCGACGATGGCGGCCTTCCTTTTGAACCTTTTGGCGCGCTACGTCACGCGCCTGCGCAGTCGCGCCCCTCTGCCTGATTGAGCCGAAGCCGCCCCACCCCGCCTCAGTCCGCCCCGACGATGGCGGCCTTCCTTTTGAACCCTTTGGCGCGCTACGTCACGCGCCTGCGTAGACTGGCCTCTTTGCCGCGACCAGTTGAAAAAACAGCTTCTCCCCGAGCTTTTTCTACATTGCAACGAATAAAGACCTAGTCTTGCCAACCTCTCCCCATAACTCAGTCCTGACAACTTCCTTTTAAGCCTTTTCTGCACTCTTTCTGGTTTAATCACGTCTCTCCTATAGCAGGGAACTGCACTGTGCTGCCACCTACACTGGAAACAGACGGTGAGCTGCATCAGTGGGGAGAGGGGGGATATTTCCATCCCTGCCACAGATGCTGCCCAGCCCTCTGAGTTGCTGGAAAGGAGAGGGGGGATATTTCCATCCCTGCCACAGATGCTGCCCGGTCCTCTGAGTTGCTGGAAAGGAGAGGGGGGATATTTCCATCCCTGCCACAGATGCTGCCCGGCCCTCTGAGTTGCTGGAAAGGAGAGGGGGGATATTTCCATCCCTGCCACAGATGCTGCCCAGCCCTCTGAGTTGCTGGAAAGGAGAGGGGGGATATTTCCATCCCTGCCACAGATGCTGCCCGGCCCTCTGAGTTGCTGGAAAGGAGAGGGGGGATATTTCCATCCCTGCCACAGATGCTGCCCGGCCCTCTGAGTTGCTGGAAAGGAAGGCAAAAGCAAAGTTAGCATTCATTGCAAGAGAACTGGACTATAAATGCCTGATGCCATGAATATAAGACCACAGGACCATTAGAAGCAGAATTAGGCCATTTGGCCCATCGACTCTGCCTCACTATTTCATCATGGCGGATCCATTTCCCTCTCAGCCCCAATGTTTTGCCTTCTCCACATATCCCTCATGCCCTGACCAGTCAAGAATCTTATCAACCTCTGCCTTAAATGTGCATACAGACTAGGTCTCCACAGCTGCCTGTGGTGATGAATTCCACAGATTCACCACTTTCTGGTTAAAGAAATTCTTCCTCATCTCCATTTTAAAAGGACGCCCCTCTTCTCTGAGGCTGTCTCCTCTGGTCTTAGACTCTCCCACCATAGGAAATATCCCTTCCACATCCACTTTATCAATATCCATTTCCCCTTCTGGTAAATTTTTCCCTCCGCCTCACTTCTTCGATTTCCTCTCTGGCTTCTCACCCCCTCCCGGGTCCCCTCCTCTTTCTCCTATGGTCCACTCTCCTCTCCTATCAGATTCCCTTCTCTCCTGTCTTTCTCCTGGCTTCACTTGATCACCTCCTATCCCCTCCCCCACCTCCTTATTTGGGCATCTTTTCCCTTCCTTCCCAACCCTGAAGAAGCATCTTTGCCCAAAACATTGACTGTTTATTCCCCTCCACAGACGCCACCTGACCTGCGCAGTTCCTCCAGCATTTTGTGGGTGTTGCTCTGGATTTCCAACATCTAAAGAATTTCTCATGCCTGGAATATAAAAGCAAAGCTGTAATGCTGAGGCTTTATAAGACATTGGTCAGGCCATACTTGGAGGATTGTGAGCAGTTTTGGACACCTCTTATCTAAAAAAAAGGATGTGCTAACATTGGAGAGAGTCTAAAGACAATTCTCAAGAATTATTCTGGGAATGAAAGGGTTAATGCATTAGGAGTGTTTGTTGGCTCTAGGCATGTACTCTCTGGAGTTTAGATGAATGAGGGGGATCTCATTGAAAGCTGTTGAATATTGAATGTGGAGAGGATGTTTCCTATAGTGGGGGAGTCCATGACCAGAGGGAACAGATAGAGTGGATGTAGAGAGGATGTTTCCTATGGTGGGGGAATCTAGGACCAGAGGACATAGCCTCAGAATAGATAGATAGATAGATACTTTATTCATCCCCATGGGGAAATTCAACTTTTTTTTCCAATGTCCCATACACTTGTTGTAGCAAAACTAATTACATACAATACTTAACTCAGTAAAAAATATGATATGCATCTAAATCACTATCTCAAAAAGCATTAATAATAGCTTTTAAAAAGTTCTTAAGTCCTGGCGGTTGAATTGTAAAGCCTAATGGCATTGGGGAGTATTGACCTCTTCATCCTGTCTGAGGAGCATTGCATCGATAGTAACCTGTCGCTGAAACTGCTTCTCTGTCTCTGGATGGTGCTATGTAGAGGATGTTCAGAGTTTTCCATAATTGACCGTAGCCTACTCAGCGCCCTTCGCTCAGCTACCGATGTTAAACTCTCCAGTACTTTGCCCACGACAGAGCCCACCTTCCTTACCAGCTTATTAAGACGTGAGGCGTCCCTCTTCTTAATGCTTCCTCCCCAACACGCCACCACAAAGAAGGGGGCGCTCTCCACAACTGACCTATAGAACATCTTCAGCATCTCACTACAGACATTGAATGACGCCAACCTTCTAAGGAAGTACAGTCGACTCTGTGCCTTCCTGCACAAGGCATCTGTGTTGGCAGTCCAGTCTAGCTTCTCGTCTAACTGTACTCCCAGATACTTGTAGGTCTTAACCTGCTCCACACATTCTCCATTAATGATCACTGGCTCCATATGAGGCCTAGATCTCCTAAAGTCCACCACCATCTCCTTGGTCTTGGTGATATTGAGACGCAGGTAGTTTGAGTTGCACCATATCACAAAGTCCTGTATCAGTTTCCTATACTCCTCCTCCTGTCCATTCCTGACACACCCCACTATGGCCGTGTCATCAGCGAACTTCTGCACATGGCAGGACTCCGAGTTATATTGGAAGTCTGATGTGTACAGGGTGAACAGGACCGGAGAGAGTACGGTTCCCTGCGGCACTCCTGTGCTGCTGACCACCGTGTCAGACCTACAGTCTCCCAACCGCACATACTGAGGTCTATCTGTCAATAGAGAGACATCCCTTTAGAACAGAGATAGGGAGGAGTTTCTATAACCAGAGGGTGTGAATCTGTGGAATGTTTTGCCACAGATGGCTATGGAGGCCAGGCCATTGAGTATATTTAAAGCAGAGGTTGATAGGTTTTGATTAGTCGGTGAGTCAAAGGTTACAGGGTGAAAGCAGGGGAATAGGGTGGAGAGGGATACTGTCAGCCATTGTAAGATGGCAGAGCAGATTCAATGGGCTGAATGGCCTAATTACCACTGGGCAAATCAAATCGACAATGGAGGTAGAGGCACACAATTTTAAAAGTAGTGTTCACAGACTCTGGGCTTTTTAAATGCCTCTGTCATGAGCCAATGATGGTAAGAATAGGATGATTTGACAGATGAATATGTGGCTGAAGATCTGGTGAAGGGGCAGGTGTTCAGATTTCTGGATAATTGAGGTCTCTTCAGGGGAAGGTATGACCTGTCCAAAAGAGATTGGTTACACCTGGACCCGAGGGGGACTAATATCCTTGTAGGCAGGTTTTCCAGAACTTTTGGGGAGGGTTTATACTAATTTGACAGGAAGATGGGAATCAGAGGGCACAGGATAGGTACATCCCAAAGAGGAAGCAGTATGCTAAAGGTAAGATAACACAATCGTGGCTAACAAGAGAAGTGAAAGACTACATAAAAGCAAAAGAGAGGGCATATAATAGAGCAAAATCAGTGTGAAGGTAGAGGATTGGGAAACTTTTAAAAACCTACAGAAGGTAACAAAAAAAAATAAAGAGGGAAAAGATGGAATATGAAGGTAAGCTAGCCATTAATAAAGAGAATAGCAAAAGTGTTTTCAGATACAGAAAGAGGAAAAGAGAGGTGAGAATGGATATCAGACTGCTAGTAACTGATACTGGAGAGGTCATCGTGGGGAATAAGGAAATGGCAGACAAACTCAATAAGTATTTTCCATCAGTCTTCTCTGTGGGAGACACGAGCAGTACGCTGGAAGTCTGAGTGTCAGAGGACAGAAGTGAGCGCAGTTGCTATTACTAGGGGACGGTGCTTGGGAAGTTGGAAGGTCTGAAGGTAGCTCGATCACCTGGGCCAGATGGACTACACCCAGGATTTGGAAAGAGATAGCTGAGGAGGTTGCGGAGGCACAGATAGTGATCCTTCAAGAATAAAATATTTAGGTATGATTGCCAATGTCACTCCTATCTTCAAGAAGAGAGGCAGAAGAAATGAAATTACAGGCCTATTAGTTTGACTTCAGTGGTTGGGAAGATGTTGGAGCTGATTGTTGAGGATCTGGTTTTCAGGGTACTTGAAGGCAGATGATAAAAGAGCCCAAAGTCAGGAAGGTTTCCTTAAGGGAATCTCTTGCCTGACAAATATGTTGAAATAACATGTAGGAGAATTGGTGTATTTTGTATCCTTGGATTTTCAGAAGGTCTTTTAACTTCACATGAAGCTGCTTAACAAGATAAGAACCTATGGCATTACAGGAAAGATACTGGCATTAGCTGATGGGCAGGAAGCAAAGAGTGGGAATAAAGGGAACCTTTTCTGGTAGTCTGCTAGTGACTAGTAGGGTCTGCGCTTCTTTTTAAATTATAGGTCAATAGGTGACGGAATTGATGACTTTGGAGTCAAGTTTGTGGATGATATGAAGGTAGGTGGAGGGGCAGGTAGTGTTGAGGAAGCAGGGAGGCTACAGAAGGACCTAGACAGATTAGGAGAATGGGCAAAGAAGTGGTAGGTGGAATACAGTGTTGGGAAGTGGATGGTCATGCACTTTGGTAGAAAGAATAAAAGTATAGACTATCTAAATGGGTAGAAAATTTAAAAATCCAAGGTGCAGAGTGACTTGGGAGTCTTCATGCAGAATTCCCTAATGTTTAACTTGCAGTCTGTGTCAGTGATAAGGCAGGCAAATACGATGTTAGCATTCATTCTGAGTGGACTAGAATATAAGAGCAAGGATGTAAAGCTGAGGGTTTATAAGACACTGTAGAGGTCTCACTTGGAGTATTGAGAGCAGTTTTGGCCCCTTATCTAAGAAAAGATGTGCTGTCATTGGAGAGGGTTTGAAGGGGGTTTATGAGAATTATTCTTGCAATGAAATCTTATGAGGAATGTTTGATGGCTCTGGCCTGTACTCACTGGAATTTAGAAGGATGAAGGTGTTTCTCATTGAAACTTATCGAATGTTGAAAGGCCTAGATAGAGTGGATATGGAGAGAATGTTTTTATAGTGGGGGAGACCAGGACCACAGGGTACAGCCTCAGAATAGAGAGAAGACCATTTAGGATGGAAATGAGGAGGAATATCTTTAGCCAGAGGGTGTGGAATCTGTGGAATTCATTGCCACATACGGCTCTGGAGGCCAAATCATTGGGTGTATTTAAAGCAGAGTTTGAAAGGTTCTCGATTGGTCAAGGTATGAAATATTATGGAATTCGTCCAGCGGATTGTTTGCTGATAATTCACATGTACTGAACTGATTCAGTGATTCACTCAACCCCACACCCTATGGGCTCACTTTCGAGGTCTCTATAACTCACGTTCTCAGTATTGTTTATTGATTTACTTAAACCATCACTCCTACTGGGGCATATGCACCAACAGCAGTTCACCAGTGTCCTCTGCCCTGGGCCAGTGATCAAGCTGTCCCCAGATGTAGTCCATCTTCGATATGAAGATCCTTCCTCTCCCAGGGATGAGGTCATTGGAGCTTCTGTTGGTGTTTCTATAGCTCTGGGTTTTTATGGGATGGAGTTGCTGGCCCCATGCCCAACCCTCCTTTTGTAGTCAGGCTTGGGACCGTCCGTAACAGAGTTGGATTATTTATTTATAGTTTATTTATTATTATTATTTTAATTAATTTGTATTTACACAGTTTGTCTTCATTTGCACACTGGTTGTTTGTCTGTCTTTGCTTGTGTGTAGTTTTACACTGGTTCCACTGTGAATGCCCACAGGAAAATGAATCTCGGGTTGTGTATGGTGACGTACACGTACTTTGATCATAACTTTGAATTCACACAGGTGCTAACACTAAAACATACATGGTCATGGGGAGAAAATGAAAATACCCACCGCTGCCTGTAAGGAGTTTGCACGTTCTCCCTGTGACCGCGTGGGTTTCCTCTGGGTGCCACCGTTTCCCCCCACGGTCCGACGATGTCTGGGTTAGGGTTAGGGAGCTGTGGACATGCTGTACTGGTGCCAGAGGTGTGGCAACACTGACCCTAGTGCATCCTTGGACTGTGTTGGTCACTGATGGAAATGACCCATTTCACTGTTTGTTTCGATGTACACGTGACAAAGGAAGCTGATCTGTTTAATTCTTTTTATTAGAACGTAGAACAGTACAGCTCAGTAACAGGCCCTTTGGTCCACAAAGCTGTGCAAACCCAATTAAATTAATAATCAAGTGGCCAACCTCTGCCTACACAGAATCTCTAATCCTCCACTTTCCTCGCATTCACACGTATATCTAAATGTTTCTTAAAATACATAATGTATCTGCCCCCACCACCACCGCAGGCAGAACATTACAGACACCCACCACTCTCTGAGTAAAAAAACTTGCCCCTTACATCTCCTCTGAAACTACCCCCTCTCATCTTAAATGAATGCTTTGTGGTACTAGACATCTCAATCCTGGGTAAAAGATATCATCTGTCTACTTTATAAGACCATAAGATATAGGAATAGAATTAGGCCATTCAGTCCATCGAGTCTACTCTGCCATTCAACCATGGCTGATTTATTACACCTCTCAACTCCATTCTCCTGCCTTCTTCCCGTAACCTTCGAAGCCCTGATTAATCAAGAACCTACCACCCTCCAAGGTGTCGGGGTGGAGACATGTCTCTATTGAAGGAGGTGTAAGGCACTGCTTCCCTCTGCTAGCCTGAAATACGAAAGTTTAGACCCCTAGATCAGGGTGACATGGGGACAGGTGGTGGATGGTCGTATGAGCAGCTCTTGACCATGTCTGCATGCTTTTATGTACAGAGTCGCTGCCACATGATTGGCCGATTAGATATTTGTATTAACAAGAAGGTGTACATTATAAAGAGGCCACTGGGTCTAATTATATTTGGCCCGGATTTCTCTTTGGCTGTTGGGAATTCACACTAACATCTTTACTTCCTCAGGAGGCTCAAGAAATTCACAATGTCCTCTTTGACCCTCACCAATTCCAGATAGGCACATGATGAAAAAAAATGAAGGACCATGTAGGAGGGAAGGGTTAGATTGATCTTGGAGTAGATTAAAAGATCAGCACAGCATTCTGGGTTGAAGGGCCTGGACTGTGCTGTAATGTTTTAAGTTCTATGTTCAATTAACCTACTGACCCTCATGTTTTTCGAATGTGGGGAGAAGCCCATGCGGTCACAGGGAGGATATGCAAATACCATATTGGCTTTTGTTTTAAGGGGATAATCCTGAGGCTCTATAAAACACTAGTCAGGCCACACTTAGAGTATTTTCAACACTTTTGGGCCCCATATTTCAGAAAGCATGTGGTGTCATCGGAGAGAGTCCAGAGGAGGTTCACGAGGATGATTCCGGAATGAAGAGGTTAATATACGAAGAGCATCCGGCAGATTTGGACTTGTACTCACTGGAATTTAGAAGAATGTGGTTGACCTTTTAGAACAGAGTCAAGGAGGATTTTTTTTTAGCTAGAGAGCAGTGAATCTGTGGAACTCTCTGCCACAGACTGCGGTGAATCTGTGTGTATATTTAAAGTGGAGGCTGATTGTTTCCTGAATAGTCAGGGCATCAAAGGATATGGTGAGAAGGCAGGTGTATGGGGTTGAGTGGGATCCGAGATCAGCCACAATGGAATGGCAGAGCAGACTTGATGGGCTGAATGGCCTAATTCTGCTGCTATGTCTTATGGACACACAGTCTCCAGAGACTGAGGTTTGTAGATTCAGTCAACTCCATTACAGGCACAACCTTCCCACCATCGAAGACATCTTCAAAATGCGATGCCTCAAAAAAGTAGCATCCATCATTTAGGACCCCCGTCACCCAGGACATGCCCTCTTCTCACTGCTACCATCAGGGAGGGGGTACAGGAGTGTGAAACCACACAATCAATATATCAGGAGCAGCTTCTTCCCCTCGGCCATCGGATTTCTGAATGGACAATGCACCATGAACACTACCTCACTGTTCCTTTAGAGTGCTGTTGATAGCAATTTTCTGTCTTCGTTCTGTATTGATGCCGCAAATCTGCAGATCTCACATCATATCAGTCTTTGATAATAGTTCTGATTCCGAAACGAATTCAGTCAGTGCCAGAGGATGGGATCGAAGCCGGGTCTGTGAGGTGGTGGCTGTACGTGCTGCCTGCCTCCACACCCAGCCTGGCCGCACCCCAGTGTTCAATAACTCTCACCGATCCTTCCTGTTCAGATTTAATCATCTTAGTCTCAACTTCAGGTCTGTCATCCTCTGTCACGCCCGCTGGCACTGTCACTCAGACAGAGTTATCAAGCACACCGACACAGGAGCACGATGTGCAACCTATCTGGTCTCTGTCAAACTATTATTCTGCCTAGTCCCATTGACCTGCACTCAGACCATAGCTCTCCGTATCCCTCCCATTCAGGTAACTTCTCATTAAATGCTGAAATGAAATCCACATTCACCCCTCATGGTCATCTTAAGCATTTCACCTTTTGCCCTTAACCCATCACCTCTAGTTCTAGTCCCACCCAACCTCAGTGTAAAAAAAACCTGCTTGAATTTACTCTACCTGTACCCTTCTAATTTTGTAAACCTCCATCAGATCTCCCCTCATTCTTCTAAGCAGGGAATAAAGTCCTAACCTATTCAATCTTTCCCTATTCAATGTTCTAAAGTCCCAGCAAGATCCTTCTAAATTTTCTCTGCACTCTTTCAATCTTATTCACACCTTTCTCCATCTATACCTATACTGAATACAGTCCCGTTCCCTGGTATTCCAACCACACCCCTCCCTGGAGGGATGTGACTTCACCTCCCTGCACCCTTAAGGTACCTCCCTCAACCCCTCCTCCGCTGCCAACTCTGCACTGGACTTTCTTTCGGCCGTTTGGCCCCGGGAAGTTGTAAATGGCAGCTGCTGTTGTCGCTGGCCAGGGGTCTGTCCCAGAGTTACTGGTAGGGAGTAGGGGGGTTGTTGCTACAGGGACCAGGGTGGGGTGGAATGGGAAAAGGGAAGGGGCAGTAAAAACAGAGACTAGGGGGCAGTAGGGTGCAGAGGGGGAGAGCAACATGAGGCAGGGAGGGTGACAGAGAGAGAGAGAGAGAGAGAGATAAAGAGAGAGGTGGGTGGAGAGAGAGGGGGCAAGAGAGAGTTGGAGAGGGAGAAAGAAGAGTAGGAGAGAGGGGAGGGAGGGAGAGGCAGAAAAGGGAGAGAGAGGTTGGAGGGTAAAGAGAGAGGGAGGGAGAACAAAGGAGAGAGGGGGAAGAGGAAAAGAGAGGGAGAGAGAACAGGAGAGTGGGGTGAGAGAGGGAGGATATGGGGAGAAAGGTGGGCAAGAGCTTGGGGGGTAGAAAGAGGGGACAGAGAAAGGAAAGAAGGAAGGGAGAAGGGGGTAGAGAGTGCGGTGAGAGAGAAAGTGACAGAGACCTGGGGAATGAGGAGGAGAGTGGGAGGAGGGAGGGAGACAGGGAAAAGCGAGAAAAGAGGGAAGAGAGAGAGAGGTAGGAGTGAGAGGTGAGGAGAGAGGGAAAGTGGGAGAAAGGCAGAGGGAGAGTCGGGGAAAGAGGATGGGGTGGGGAGAGAGGGGGAGAGTTTGGGGAGAGTGGGAGTGAAGGAGAGGGGGAGAGAGAGGGAGGGAGTGGGGAAGAGGGGGAGAGGGGAGGGAAAGCAATGGGGTGATATATTAACACCAGCCACCCTGGCCCCTCCGTGACGGAGCCCCGGGTTACGGAGGTATTTCTGGTCCAGTTGATATCTACATGCCAGTAATCCAGAGACCAGGGCAGTGTGAGGCTGTGTTACCATCTCCAGCGTTGACCCTGTGGGCGAGCAAGAAGAAGGTGTGATTGCATGCCCCAAACTGATGTTCTACTTTACCATTTGGGATTTTAGGTGATGGGAGAGTCCTGGGGTGGGATGAGGGTTGCTAAGAAACTCACAGGGGTGCATGAACTGAGATCAGATGATCGGGGTTGCGGGTGGATCCGACAGGAAGGAAGGACATGAAGAGCGATGTGGGCACATCAGTTCTATGTGCCCATGGGATTGCAGGTAGAGGGCCTTTCATTCACTCCTCATCCCAGCAAACCTCATCCTTCCAGACTGATGCCAATGGAGGCTCATAAAAACTCATACAAGAACAGACCCTTTGGCCAACTTGTGTTGGTGTTAGAGCTGACTGTTTAATTGTTACTTTCTTTGCAATTTAACAGTTACCCGCTTATAATTTAATGGTATATGCATATACCAGTTTAATATACCTTTAGTGGTGATACAAACTTTCTCTCTCTCTCCCTCTTTCTTTCTTTCTCACTCTCTCTCTCTCCCTCTCACTCTTTCCCTTTCTCTCTCTCACTCTCTCTCCCTTTCTGTATGTCTGACTTTCTCCCTCTCTTTCCCTTTCTCTCCCTTTCTCTCTTTCTTTCTCTCTGTCTCTCTCTCTTTGCTCAGTAGACGTCCATCACTGTCTGTCCAATTTTCCTTTGTTCTATCACCTCTTAATAACACGATCATGAAGCAGCAACTTTTCAGCCTCTTTTCTGGCCTAAGATAATCTTGGATAAAAATCAGAATTAACACTGGCCATTGAATGGTCCTCTGAGCTCCTGGCTAGAGTGTGACCCATTTTACTTCACCTGGAAATGCCCCAGGTGTAGAGTCCATGAGAGAAAAAGAACTGACCACGGGGTCTCACGAGGCCGAGAAAATTCCACACGTCCCTTTCGAGCCTCAGAAATTTTTACAGGTACACCACGTCACAGCTTGGTATGGCTCATAACCATGAGAAACTGTAGATATAGCTCAGAAAACGGCCCCCCATCCAGGGGCTCTGTCTACACTTCCCACTCCCTCGGTAGAGCAGCCGGTATAATTAAAGTACCCGCTCATCCCAAACATTCTTCCTCTCTCCCCTCTCCCATTGGGCAGAAAGCGCATACCACCAAGCTCAAGCACAACTTCTCTGATATCAGACTCTTGAACGGTTCCCTAGTGCTATAAGGGAGGCTCTTAGAGCATTAGAGTCATTACAGCACAGAAAGAGGCCTTTCAGCCCATCTACTCCTTGTCATACTGTTATTCTGCCTAGTCCCATCGATCTACACCTCCCATCCATGTCCCTATCTAAACTTCTCTTACATGTTGCAACTGAACCCACATCTGCTACTTCCACTGGCAGTTCGTTCCACTGTCTCCATCCCCTGAGTGAAGAAGCTCCCCCTCACGTGCCCTTTAAATATTTCACCTGTCATCCTTAACCCATGACCTCTAGTTCTGGCCTCACCCACTTCCGTGGAAAGGTAGGTTGCATTCATCCTGTCTACACCCTCATAACTTGCATACCTCTTTCAAGCCTCTGGTTTATCCAGTTTGTTATAGCTGGGGGTGGTAATGGGGACAAGTTCTCGCTGCCTATTAAATGCTCCTCATGCGTGCGTCGCAAATAGCCTCTGACAACCAAGTCTGGCTTTGGCCTTAACACGTCCCTTGGGTACTAAGCCCAGCAGAGTCACTTCTACTGATGGGAAAAGGGGAAAAAGCTTTAAAACCAGTTGCTTCAGGCAGATGGGGCTTGTCAGCCGTGGTTGGCAGCTCATCTAGGAGAAGGAAAACTCTGACCTCGAACCTCCGCTGCCTTGTGGCGACACCCACTCACGGCTTTGGGAGTGAACCCAAGGGAAGGAAACGGAGCTGGAGCCCCTGAGGGAGTCTTACATTGAGTTCAATGCTGACTGGCAACTGTGTCAGTCTCTGCCGTTCCTTTGGGTTCATCAGATATGCGGGGGGGGGGGGGGGGGGAGCGTGCTAAATGGGCAACGGCTTGTTCTACATATCGTATTGCCCAGGCTTGCACATCTGGACAGCTGGATCCTGACCAACGAAGGCCTTAGATCAAATCATTCCCCCGTTCTCCCGGGAGTAAAGTCCTAATCTATTCAACCTTTCTCTATAACATGGGTCCTCAAGTCCTGGCAACCTCCTTATAAATTTTCTCTGTACTCTTTCAACCTTCTTTCTCCACCTCCTCCAATGCTGACCAAGTTCATGTAATAAACTAATTCCTATTCCAGTTCCAAATCTTTACATGTGTCCAATTAGCCAGTTGTCTTGGCTAGCAAGTGATCTACCCTTCCCGAGCAAAATACCCGTAGTTCCTGAGGGTCCAGAGAGGGCGTAGGGGAAACCCTGACCCCACCACCTCACCCCTCCTACCCCCAGATCTCCTGTTGTCTGCCCACGGGGGGTAGGTGGGTCGGATCATTAGCCAGCGCAGGGGAGGTGTACATACGCTGAGGGTGCCCGTCCTGCTGTACCGGAGGGCGAGCCTGAGGCAGGTGGCCAGGGCAAGGCAGAAGGTGGCCAGCCCGAGAGCGGAGCCCAGAACGTGGAGGCCCAGGTGGTAGAACTCGTGAAGCGGAGGATCCAGGCAGACGGGGGACAAGCCGTAGGGGTAGGGGAAGCGGACGGCGTAGCCCAGGTAGCCCAGCCCGCTAGCCCCCGCGTAGGAGAAGTAGCAGAGCGGCCCGATCAGAACAGCCATCAGCTCCACGGTGAACTGTACGGCCGAGGTCACTAAAGTCATCAGGGCAAAGGTCAGCGTGGCTCCAGGCTGCCAAAGGAAAGAGACATCAGTCAGGAAAAGTGACCATACTGTCCCTGTCCCCTCCTGATCTTTCCATGAAGTCTTCCCGACTCCTCCATAAACCCACCCTGACCCTTGGATAACCATTACTTTCCCCTTCCTGACCTTTGCATAACCCCTCCACAATCCATAAGACCATAAACCATACAACATAGAAGCAGAATTAGGCCATTCAGCCCATCGCGTCTGCTCTGCCACTCCATCATGGCTGATTTATTGTCCCTCTCAACCCCATTCTCCCACCTTCTCCCCAAACCTTTCACACCCTGAATAATCAAGAACCTATCAGCTCCGCTTTAAGTATACTCAATGTCTTGGCCACAACTGTATGTGGCAATGAATTCCACAGATTCACCAAATACTTCCTGATAAAAATGCATGTCCTTCTATTCTGGAGCCGTGCCCACTGGTCCTAAACTCCCCCACTATAGGACACATCCACTCCACATCCACTCTGTCTCTGCCCACTGGTCCTAGACTCCCCCACTAGAGGAAACATCCTGTTCATGTCCACTCTATGTAGGCTTTTAAATAGTTGATAGGTTCAATGAGATTTCCCCCCTTGTTCCCCTAATCTGTTATGGGCCACTACCATTAACTGAGGGGTCCATGGAGTCCGGGTTGGGAACCCCTGGGGGGATTCTCTCTGCTTCCACAACACTGCTTGCCCTATGTTCATATTGTCTGCAGACTTGGTGACAAATCCCTACACTCCTGAGCCCCTTTCTGACACTCTTCTTCAAAGTTTTGTCCAAGTCAATGTTTTCATGTTTTGCTCTGAAGTTTGTTCATCATTACCATAGATCGTGAGCTCTCCTCCCTCTCAGCCAGCAGCACCAGCACTCCAACGATGAAAGCCTGTTAACGAGAAGGGCCGAGGTTTGAATTTACTCTTATTCCCAAAGATGCTCAACATGCCTTCCAACTCCTCGTCAGACACTCTCCCACCCTGTCCCAGACACAAAGTGCTGACATTCAAACTTGGAAGACAGTCACACTGTGGGAGGGTGGTACTGAGGGAGGTTCACTGTGGGAGGGGTGGTACTGAGGGAGGGTCACACGGTGGGAGGGGTGGTACTGAGGGAGGGTCACACATAGGAGAGGCTGTACTGAGGGAGGGTCACACTGTGGGAGGGGTGGTACTGAGGGAGGGTCACCATGGGAGGGGCTGTACTGAGGGAGGGTCACACTGTGGGAGGGGTGGTACTGAGGGAGGGTCACTGTGGGTGGGGTGGTACTGAGGGAGGGTCACACTGTGGGTGGGTGGTACTGAGGGAGGGTCACACTGAGGGAGGGGTGGTACTGAGGGAAGGTCACACTGTGGGAGGGTGGTACTGAGGGAGGGTCACTGTGGCAGGGGTGGTACTGAGGGAGGGTCACACTGTGGGTGTTATAATGGCCAATTAACGCACTGACCCCACACATCGCTGGAGGAAACCATACACTCACAGGGAGAATATGCAGACTCCACACAGACAGCGGCAGAGGTTGGGATCGAACCAGGATATCTCAGGTTGTGAGGCAGTGGCTCTCTCTGCCAAACCACGCTGTGCCCTACATTTTGGGTAATTTGTACCTCACTTCTGTTTAACCCATGATGTTTGACACCCTGGCAGTGTATCCCAGTGAAACTATGAGAACTCTCACAGGTCTCCAGTCATTCCAGGGCTTTGCCTGTACAAATGAATCCCATAGTTCACCAGGACTTATTATAGTTCACCTGTACTAATAACTCCTATAGTACACCTGAATGTAATAACATTTACCTGTACATATCAACCCATAGTGCACCTGTACGTATTGACCCACAGTGCACCTGTACCTATTGACCCATAGTGCACCTGTACATATCGACCCATAGTGCACCTGTACGTATTGACCCATAGTGCACCTGTACGTATTGACCCATAGTGCACCTGTGCGTATTGACCTATAGTGCACCTGTACATATTGACCCATAGTGCACCTGTACGTATCGACCCATAATGCACCTGTACGTATTGACCCACAGTGCACCTGTACGTATCGACCCATACTGCACCTGTACGTATCCACCCGTAGTGCACCTGTACATATTGACCCACAGTGCACCTGTACGTATCGACCCATAGCGCACCTGTACGTATCGACCCATAATGCACCTGTACGTATTGACCCATAGTGCACCTGTACGTATCCACCCGTAGTGCACCTGTACATATTGACCCATAGTGCACCTGTACGTATTGACCCATAGCGCACCTGTACGTATCAACCCATAGTGCACCTGTATGTATCGATCCATAGTGTACTTGTACTCACCAGTGCTGCACTACAACTGTAATTATTATCCTCAAAATTCTCCTGTGCTTATCAGCATTGTGCTATGCCTGTATAATCTCTTTATTTCACTTGTAGTTGTCAACTCTCTACTGTGACTGTCCTTATCAGTACTCTGGTGCTCCTGTATTCACCATTTCTGAAATTGATGTTGTACTCCACCTGTACTCGTTGACTCCACTCTGCACCTGTATTTATCAACACTACACCCCACCTGTACTTATCGACTCTGTGCTGTGCTTGCAGTCATCAACACTGCTCAGCATCTTACTTACTGGCATGGTCTGAATGTGCTGTATTTCTCCATGATTCTGTGTGCTGTGCCTGTACACATCAACACAGCGCTGTGCCTGTACACATCAACACTATGCTGTACCTGTACACATCAACACAGCACTGTGCCTATATTTATCAACACTGCGCTGTGCCTATACACATCAACACTGCGCTGTGCCTGTATTTATCAACACTGCGCTGTGCCTGTACACATCAACACTATGCTGTACCTGTACATATCAACACTGCGCTGTGCCTGTACACATCAACACAGCGCTGTGCCTGTACTTATCAATACTGTGCTGTGCCTGTACTTATCAACACTGCGCTGTGCCTGTACACATCAACACTATGCTGTACCTGTACACATCAACACTGCGTTGTGCCTGTACACATCAACACAGCGCTGTGCCTGTACTTATCAATACTGTGCTGTGCCTGTACTTATCAACACTGCGCTGTGCCTGTATTTATCAACACTGCACTATGCCTGTACTGAACAACACTGTGCTGTGTCTGTACACATCAACACTATGCTGTACCTGTACACATCAACACAGCGCTGTGCCTGTACTTATCAATACTGTGCTGTGCCTGTACATATCAACACTGCGCTGTGCCTGTACACATCAACACTGCACTGTGCCTGTATTTATCAACACTGCGCTGTGCCTGTACTGAACAACACTGTGCTGTGTCTGTACACATCAACACTATGCTGTACCTGTACACATCAACACAGCGCTGTGCCTGTATTTATCAACACTGCGCTGTGCCTGTACACATCAACACTGCACTGTGCCTGTATTTATCAACACTGCGCTGTGCCTGTACTGAACAACACTGCGCTGTGCCTGTACACATCAACACTGCGTTGTGCCTGTACACATCAACACAGCGCTGTGCCTGTACTTATCAATACTGTGCTGTGCCTGTACTTATCAACACTGCGCTGTGCCTGTATTTATCAACACTGCACTATGCCTGTACTGAACAACACTGTGCTGTGTCTGTACACATCAACACTATGCTGTACCTGTACACATCAACACAGTGCTGTGCCTGTATTTATCAATACTGTGCTGTGCCTGTACACATCAACACGGCACTGTGCCTGTATTTATCAACACTGCACTATGCCTGTACTGAACAACACTGCGCTGTGCCTGTACACATCAACACTGCGCTGTGCCTGTACACATCAACACTGCGCTGTGCCTGTACACATCAACACTGCACTGTGCCTGTACACATCAACACTGCGCTGTGCCTGTACACATCAACACTGCACTGTGCCTGTACACATCAACACTGCACTGTGCCTATAGTTATTCACTCTGCATTGAGCCTGCTCTTACTGACACTGCTTTGCACCTGTATAGATCGACACTACGCTGTGTCTCTATGTCGATGCCTGGGTCCTGAACTGCCTGAGAGACAGTGTAGGAGTTGTTCCCACAGCCACTAGATAGAGAGCTGGGATGGTAGACTGAAACATCTCTCTCCTACCAGGGCTCCATTCCAGATGGGACAGGCAATCTGTACACTCCATCCTGCAAACCATGGCTTGTAGTAAAAGACCGGGAAAAAGCTGATGATCCCCAGGAAGATGCAAGTCGTCCCGAGGGCAATGAGGGATCTTCCCACATGGACAAATCGGCTGTTCATTCCTCTCTCTGTCTCTTCAATGAGCTGCATTGCAACCTGTGTTTATAGCAGGAGTCCCATGGTAACCATCGCCTGGTAACCTAGCCAGGTCCTAGCAGCTCACTGTCACGTGACCACTGGCACCAGGAAATCCGATGTCAAAACTATTTGTGGTAACTGAGTTCTGACAGCTCACTGCTATGGCAACCATTGTCTGGTTACCAGGTCTTGATGGTTCACTACCCTTTAGCAACTATCACTGGGTGTAATGTGGTGAAGATTACCAGGCAACCAGGTCCTAGTAGCTCACTGCCCTAATGCAAGTATCTCTGGGCAACCAGGTCCTCTCAGCTTATTGCTGTTTAGCAACTATCACTGGGTGATCAAATCCTTGCAGCTCACTGCAGCTTGATAACTATCGCTGGGTAACTAGGTCCTCTCAGCTTACTTTTTTGTTAGCAACTACCATTAGGTGACCAGGTCCTCTCAATTCACTGCACTTTGGAAACTATTGCTCAGTAACCAGGTCCTCTCAGCTCACTGCACCGGACAGCGGTCACTGGACAACCCGATCCTCACAGCTTACTGCTCCTTAGCAACTGTTGCTGGGTAACCAGGTCCTCCCTGCTCACCGTACTTTGGAAACTATCGCTGAATAACCAGGTCCTCCCTGCTCACTGTACCTTGGCAACTATCATTGGGTAACCAGGTCCTCTCAGCTCACTGCACAGTAACAACTATCACTAGGTTAATAATCATGTTGTGAGAAGGACAGAAGGATCAAGAGGTGGGAAAAGGGACCTGAAAATTTTGGAAGATATTGGAGGAGGAGAATGGGTATAACAAGGGATAGCAAGGAACACATACAAAATGCCAGAGGAACTCAGCAGGCCAGGCAGCATTGATGAAACAGAGTATAATTGACGTTTCATGCCAAGATTCTTCCTCAGGACTGGAAAAAAGAGGAGGAATCAGAGTACAGCAAGGAAAATGTGGATTTATTAAAAATATATAGGGAGAGAGTACAGGCAACCATGGAGTTAATTACTGCAACCCAACTCCTACTGACTCACTCCGCTGAGAGTCAAGGATAGACAGGAAGCAGGAAGTCTCTGCTTGTCAACTTGAAGAACTCTGGAAATGAGATCTGTCTCTGACACAAGGGTCCCTGACTCCAGCTGCAACACATCCAGCAGCATAATCTTGGCACCATTCTGGCGCAGAAGGAGGTCCAAAAGACCATAGAGCCACTGAACTTTGGCAGAATTCTGGCTGGATCTCCAATAAATGGTAAACAACTCTCTATACCCGTGACTGTGTGGCCAGGCACAGCTCAAATGCTATCTATAAATTTGCTGATGATACAACCATCGTTGGCAAAATCTCAGATGGAGACAAGAGGGTGTACAGGAGTGAGATATACCAGCTAGTTGAGTGGTGTTGCAACAACCTGGCACTCAATATCAGTAAAACCAAAGAGCTGATTGTGGACTTCAGGAAGGGCAAGATGAAGGAACACAAACCAATCCTCATAGAGATCCAAAGTAGAGAGAATGAGCAGCTTCAAGTTCCTGGGTGTCAAGATCTCTGAGGATCTAACCTGGTCACAACATGTCAATGCAGCTGTAAAGAAGACAAGGCACTGGCTGTATTTCATTAGGAGTTTCAGGAGATTTGTTTTGTCACATGAAACACCTGAAAACTTCTATAGATGTACCACGGAGAGCATTCTGACTGGTTCCGTCACCAGCTGGTGTGGGGGGTGCACTGTGGTGGGTACTGCACAGGATCAAAAGAAGCTCCAGAAAGTTGTAAAGTTAGTTAGCTCTATCTTGGATACTAGCCTCCGTAGTACCCAAGACCTCTTCACCGAGCGGTGCCTCAGAAAGGTGGAATTCATTATTAAGGACCCCCATCACCCAGGGCATGCCCTCTTCTCATTGTTACCACCAGGAAGGAGGTACAGAAGCCTGAAGCACACACTCAACAATTCAGGAACAGCTTCTTCCCCTTTGCCATACGGATTCTAAATGGACATTGAAGCATTGAAGACTACCTCTCTTTTTTAATTTCTGTATTTGCACAATTACTTTTAATTTAACCATTATATATATATTTACTGTAATTCGTGTGTGTGTGTGTGTGTGTGTGTGTGTTTCAATCCAGGCAAGAGGTAAGCCCTCATAGGTTTGGGCTGTGGACTGGGATACTGGGAAGTGTACAGACCCCATGGATGGTCCCTAGCTTGGCTGTGAAGGGAGAAGGGTTGGGCATTGTGCTGGAAAGGAATGGGGAAGATGCTAGAATCAGAAGGTGTGGGGAGGGGAAGGAGGACAAGATAGAAGTTGATAGGTGAAGTCAGATGGGTGGGGAAGGGGTGAAGTAAGAGGCTGCGAGTTAATAGGAGGAAAATGTAAAGGATTGAAGAAGATGGAATCTGACAGGAGAGGAGAGTGGACCATGGGAGAAAGGGAATGACTAGAGGCACCAAGAGGAGGAGTTAGGCAGTTGAGGATGAAAGGTAAGGGGGGGGGCAGACTGGGGAATTGAAGAAAAGGGAAGGTGAAGCATGAAAATTACCAGAAGTTGGCCAATTTGTTGTTCATGCCATCAGGTTGGAGGTGACCCAGACGGAATATGAGGAGTTGCTCCTTCTCCGGAGGATGGTTTCATCGTGATCAACGAAGAGGCCCTGGATTGAAACGTCAGAGTGGGAATGGGGTTTGGAGTGAAATCCTGCTTACTGCAGATGGAGTGAAGGTTCTTGACCAAGCTGCCCCCAAACTACCTCAGGTCTCGGCTCAGGAAGAAACAGTATAAGACAAGTCCTTAAAGCTCACGGTTATTACTTTCCACAGTGAGGAGAAACAGGAACAACTGTAGCCCCATTGCCCTCACATGGTTGTCACAATGTGTGCTGGTAATATCTCAACCCAGAATGGACTTTACCCACAGACACGTAGCTTTGGTTGCACTAAGCTTCAGTTTGCCCCTCAGCACATCCTCCTGCACCCTGGGCTGGGGCTGTCAGCAGAATTCCCTGTCCATTGAGGAGTCTGAATCCCAGCAGTGGCAGCTGGGGAATTTAAGTTCAATAACTAAATCAACTTAGCGACTCTAAAAATAAGAACAAGTAAACATGAAACCTAATGGGAAAATCTCCATAAGGCCAGAAGACATAGGAGCAAATTTAGGCCATTTGGCTCATCACATCTGCTCCACATTACTGCTAATTTATTGTCCCCCTCAACCCCATGCTCCTGCCTTCTCCCTGCAATCCTTGACACCCTGACTAATCAACAACTTTTTAACCTCTGCTTTAAATATAACCAATAACTTGGCCTGCACAGCTGTGTGTGGCAATGAATTTCACAGATACACCACCCTCTGGCTAAAGGAATCCCCCTCTCATCTCTGTTCTCAGACTGAGCCCTCTGGTCTTAGACTCTCTCACTATAGGAAACATCCTCTCCATGTCCACACTATCTGGCCTTTCAATATTTGACAGGATTCCATAAGATCTTCTAAACTCCAGTGAGTACAGGCCCAGAGCCATCAAGTAGATAGAGAAACAGTTAACATTTCATATTCCCTCTTCAGTTTCCATCAGCATGGCCCAGTTGAGCCAAAGGGCCTATTTCACAGTTGTATAACTCCATAGGGTGTCAGGGTGGAGATACGTCTCTACCAAAGGAGGTGTAAGATGCTCCCTTCCTCCACTAGCCTCCAGATCACCCTTGGGCAAGGTGTAGCACCTGCTTAGCCCCCTGATCAGGGACACGTGAAGCCATGGGAGCAGGTGGTGTATATCACAACTCCTGGTTATGTGACCACTGACACCAGACAGACAATCTCTGAAGAGTATTGATAATGGCTGGGGTCACCCGTCTTGTAAAGACACCACCCAGAAGAAGGCAATGGCAGACCACTTCGACAGAAAAACTTGCCAAGCACATATGATCATGGAAAGACCATGACCACCCATGTCATATGACATGGGATATAACATTCGAGTGATAGCTCAATGCTTTGAGGACAGCTTGAACCACCTTAA
The DNA here is from genome assembly GCF_048418815.1 of Hemitrygon akajei. Taxonomy (NCBI): domain Eukaryota; kingdom Metazoa; phylum Chordata; class Chondrichthyes; order Myliobatiformes; family Dasyatidae; genus Hemitrygon; species Hemitrygon akajei. The sequence continues at coordinate 200,423,825 of NC_133126.1, forward strand.
CTCTGTGAAGGCAGCAGAATCAATCGAGAATTCTTCATCAATCTCACTCAGTTTTGCAGTTAAATGATTAATTTTGGAATAAACAAAATGCCTCTCTTTCTGAGAATGACTTCAGATTCTGCGTCAGTAAATGTCACGTACTCAAGCCTCTCCCCACGAGGAGTTTGTTTTCCACACACAGTACCAGTCTCACCTTTGGACCAATCAATACACATCTGCCACTATGATCTTTCAAACATAAATTTTCGGGATATGGGTGTTGTTGGCAAGGCATTTATTGACCATCCTTTATTATCTTGAGAAGGTGAAGGTGGGCGTTGAGCCGCCTTCTTAAAACGCAGCAGTCCTTGTGAAGCTGGTGCTGTTAGGATGGAGAGAACATTCCTAGGAGATATAATTCAGGAAATATGTGAAAGAATTGAAAAAAAAGGAGATAAATTTCAAGCAGTGGATAACTCTGGAGGGGACCTGTAGGTGACATTCCCTGTGTCTGCTGCCTTCAGCTTTAGAAGACGTGGGAAATTTGGGAGGAGCTGATGGAGTCGCAGTCCAATTAACTGCTGAATAGTCCAGGTGAATAGGTGAGAAACACCAGTGCCAGAGGTGACACATCCCAGTCTAACAGGTGAGATACCCCAGTCTCATAGCTGAAATACCACAATCTAACAGTTGAGATGCCCCAATGCCAACAGTTAAGATATTTCAGTCTAACAGATGAGATATCAACAGATGAGATACTCCCAGTCTAACAGATGAGATGTTGCAATCTAACAGGTGAGATTTCCCAGTCTAACGGGTGAGATACCCCAGACTAACAGGTAAGATACCCCTTTCTAACCGGTGAGATTTCCCAGTCTAACGGGTGAGATACCCCAGACTAACAGGCAAGATACCCCTTTCTAACAGGTGAGATTTCCCAGTCTAACGGGTGAGATACCCCAGACTAACAGGCAAGATACCCCTTTCTAACCGGTGAGATTTCCCAGTCTAACGGGTGAGATACCCCAGACTAACAGGCAAGATACCCCTTTCTAACAGGTGAGATTTCCCAGTCTAACGGGTGCAATATTCCAATGCCATAGGTGAGATCCTCCAGTGCAAACAGCCATGATCACTTACGGTAAAGAATGGAACCCATCATACTCTGTCAAAAAACACAAACTGCTGGTGGAACTGAACAGGCCGGGCATCATCTGTCAATATTTGGGGTTTAGACCCTTATTTATTTTTTACCCTGGATTCCACCAGTTGCCGTTGCTTGTGCTTTGTTCCCTGGGAAACTACAGGCTAAACTTCCAAAGCAAATCCCTAGGCCTGTTCTCCTGTTCCTATTCAAATCCATAATCTCTATGCTCAGAATTCCAGGAGTTTAGGCTTGATGCATTAATCTATTATCAAGGGAGAATCTGCAGATGCTGGAAATCTGAGCAACACTCACAAAATGTTGGAGGAACTCAGCAGGCCAGGCAGCATCTATGGAAAAGAGTACAGTTGACATTTCAGGCAGAAACCCTTCAGCAGTACTGGAGAAAAACAGTTTTTTTCAGGAGCGCACAAGAGTGAGATATACCAACTAGCAGAGTGAAGTTGCAACAACAACTTTGCACTCAACACCAGTACGAAGAAAGAGCTTATTGTGGACTTCAGGAAGGGTAAGACGAAGGAACACATACCAATCCTCATAGAGGGATCAGAAGTGGAGAGAGTGAGCAGTTTCAAGTTCCTGGGTGTCAAGATCTCTGAGGATCTAACCTGATCCCTACATATTGATGCAGTTATAAAGAAAGCAAGACAGGGATTATACTTCATTAGGAATTTGAAGAGATTTGGTGTGTCAACAAAACCTCCCAAAAACTTCTATACATGTACCATGGAGAGCATTCTGACAGGCTGCATCGCTGTCTGGTATGGGGGGGAGGGGCTACTGCACAGGACCGAAAGAAGCTGCAGAAGGTTGTAAATCTAGTCAGCTCCATCTTGGGCACTAGTCTACAAGGTATCCAGGACATCTTCAGGGAGCAGCGTCTTAGAAAGGCAGCGTCCATTATTAAGGACCTCCAGCACTCAGGGCATGTGCTTTTCTCACTGTTACCATCGGGTAGGAGGTACAGAAGCCCAAAGGCACACACTCAGCGATTCAGGGACAGCTTCTTCCCCCCTGCTATCCAATTCCTAAATGGACATTGAAACCTTGAACGCGACCTCACTTTTTTAATATACATTATTTCTGATTTTTGCACGATTTTTAATCTATTCAATATTAGTATACTGTAATTAAGTACACTAATTATTATTAAGTATAAGCATACATCATTAAGCATGCCTGCACGAAAATGAATCTCAGGGTTATGTATGGTGACATGTGTGTACTTTGATAGTACACTTACTTTTGAACTTTGAACTTTGAACTCATTCTCAGTATAATTTATTTGTTTATTTATTTATGTATTGTATTTACACTGTCTTCTTTTGCACATTGGTTGTTTGTCAGTTGTTGTGTGTGGGTTTTCATTGATTCTATTGTATTCCTTTGTTCTACTGTGAAGAAACAAGAATTTGTGAATTCTGAAGAATACTCTGAAATGTCTGCAAGAAAATGTATCTCATATATACTTTGATAATAAATGTACTTTGAAGCTTAAATTTTTGAATATTAAAAGATGGATGAGAGGGGTGAACGTTCAGGGAGGGAATACATGGTTCAGGCAGGTAAAGGCACAGACGTCATTGGAGAAATGACAGAAAGAAATGATCTATGTTTCACAGAAGGTTCACTGGAATGATCCAGCGTACATATCATACAGCGTACAGAATCAAGTCAGATTCTTTCATTATGTCACATATACCACAAGACCACAAGATATAGGAGCAGAATTAGGCCATTTCTGTTCTACCATTTCATCATGGCTGATCCATTTTCCCTCTCAACCCCAATTTCCTGTCTTCTCTCCGTATTCCTTCATGCCCTGACCAAATCACGAACCTCTGCCTTAAATATACCCAATGATTTGGCAACAAATTCTGCAGATTCACCACCCTCTGGCTAAAGAAATTCCTCCTCGTCTCTGTCCTAAAAGGACGAGGTGCAGTGAAAAGCTTGTCTTGCATACTCTCCATACAGACCACAGTGAACCAAGTGGATTATGAAGGTGGTGCCTGCAGAGGCCACATATCCTGTTGCACTTTGGGCAAGATTAAGTGGAGGCCATGGTTAGTGGTTGAGTCTTTTAGTTGTTCGGTCTTTCTTTCAACACTTCGACAAGGATCACGGTTGTGAGTTCCTGAGATGCCACCTGGAGCGAGGTCCTGGTAGGGTCACCTGTGGTGGTAAGATCAGGGAGAGTTTCCAAACAAAGAACAATCCAGACAAGACAGACAGACATACTTTATTGATCCCGAGGGAAACTGGGTTTCGTTACAGCCGCACCAACCAAGAATAGTGTAGAAATAGACAATAGACAATAGGTGCAGAAGTAGACCATTCGGCCCTTCAAGCCTGCACCGCCATTTTGAGATCATGGCTGATCAATTCCTTATCAATACCCGGTTCCTGCCTTGTCCCCATATCCCTTGGTTCCCCTATCCATAAGATACCTATCTAGCTCCTTCTTGAAAGCATCCAGAGAATTGGCCTCCACTACCTTCTGAGGCAATGCATTCCAGACCCCCACAACTCTCTGGGAGAAGAAGATTTTCCTTAACTCTGTCCTAAATGACCTACCCCTTATTCTCAAACCATGCCCTCTGGTACTGGACTCTCCCAGCATCTGGAACATATTTCCTGCCTCTATCTTGTCCAATCCCTTAATAATCTTATATGTTTCAATCAGATCCCCTCTTAATCTCCTTAATTCCAGCGTGTACAAGCCCAGTCTCTCTAACCTCTCTGCGTAAGACAGTCCAGACATCCCAGGAATTAACCTCGTGAATCTACGCTGCACTTCCTCTACAGCCAGGATGTCCTTCCTTAACCCTGGAGACCAAAACTGTACACAATACTCCAGGTGTGGTCTCACCAGGGCTCTGTACAAATGCAAGAGGATTTCCTTGCTCTTGTACTCAATTCCCTTTGTAATAAAGGCCAACATTCCATTAGCCTTCTTCACTGCCTGCTGCACTTGCTCATTCACCTTCAGTGACTGATGAACAAGGACTCCGAGATCTCTTTGTATTACTCCCTTACCCAACTCTATACCGTTCAGATAATAATCTGCCTTCCTGTTCTTACTCCCAAAGTGGATAACCTCACACTTATTCACATTAATCGTCATCTGCCAAGTATCTGCCCACTCACCCAGCCTATCCAAGTCACCCTGAATTCTCCTAACATCCTCATCACATGTCACACTGCCACCCAGCTTAGTATCATCAGCAAATTTGCTGATGTTATTTTCTATGCCTTCATCCAAATTGTTAACGTAAATGGTAAACAGCTGTGGTCCCAATAAAGAGCCCTGTGGCACCCCACTAGTCACCACCTGCCATTCCGAGAAACACCCATTCACCGCTACCCTTTGCTTTCTATCTGCCAACCAGTTTTCTATCCATGTCAATGTCTTCCCCCCGATGCCCTGAGCTTTGATTTTACCCACCAATCTTCTATGTGGGACCTTATCAAATGCCTTCTGAAAATCGAGCTACACTACATCCACTGGATCTCCCCCGTCTAACTTCCTGGTTACATCCTCAAAAAACTCCAACAGATTAGTCAAGCATGATTTACCCTTGGTAAATCCATGCTGGCTTGGCCCAATCCTATCACTGCTATCTAGATATGCCATTATTTCATCCTTAATAATGGACTCTAGCATCTTTCCCACCACCGATGTCAGGCTGATGGGTCAATAGTTCTCTGTTTTCTCCCTCCCTCCTTTCTTAAAAAGTGGGATAACATTAGCCATTCTCCAATCCTCAGGAACTGATCCTGAATCTAAGAATATATAGCAATATAAAACCATAAATAATTAAATAATAATAAGTTAGTTATGCCAAGTGGAAATAAGTCCATGACCAGCTTATTGGCTCAGGGTGTCTGACACTCCGAGGGAGGAGTTGTAAAGTTTGATGGCCACAGGCCATCAGACCTCAGTGGGGGAGCTGGTGGAAGGTGACGACATGTGGCAATGGCAGTGAAGGGTCCCCAGTCATCGTGGATGCCATTCCACTGGAGTGTGCATCAGCAACCCCGCATTATGATTATGATGGCTGCTTGACCGATGCAGCGAGAAGTGTTTAACTGGGAGATGGTGAAGAGGACACTGCTCTCTGTTGAGATGGAGAGGGTTGGGTAAGGGCAAAGGGCCATGGAGATATCTGAACAAAAGTATTGTTTAAAGACCCGCACTATCCACAACAACCATTACCAACATCAGGGAGGAGGTACAGGAGCCTAAAAGCCCATACTCAAAGTTCATAGTGAATCTATTATCAAAGTACATAAATGTTAGCAGATACCACCCTGAGATACACTTTCGTTCAGGCATACTAAATGAATCCAATAGCCGTAATAGAATTAAAGAAATGCCACACCCAACAGGATGGACAAGGAGAGTGCAAAAGACAACAAACTATGTAAATACAAAAAAACAAACAAAACATACCAATTTGAAAGACTGGAACATGAACAGGATATACATTGTCCCGATAGTAATGTATACAACTGGTGTCTTCCCAAAGGCACGACACAATAGCATCAAACAATTAGGGCAACACAGGAACATTTATGTAAATCTTCCAAACACCACAAGAGTAGTCTGAAAGTCCCTAGCAATGGAGAAATTGGCTATGGCTGTACCTTGGGTTTTACCAGCTTGAGCTGAAAAATCATAATAAATAAGCGATCTGTAAAAATACAGAAATCATAATGAATAAGCGATCAATAAGCAATAACTCAGGAACACCTTCCTCCCCTCACCATCAGAACATGAACATTACCTCATTATTCCACTTCTGAAATATTTATTCAGGAGGGTAAAGTCCGCTCGGGGGAGGATAGAAGGTAGGAGATGGGAGTGGTGAGGATGTTGGAACAGAATAAAATGCAGCAAACAGAAACATCGGCTAATGTTCTGAAGAAAAGATAAGACGGACTAGGCTAGAGTCGGGAAGTATGAAAGGAGGCTTCACCGAGATGACTAACAACCTGATGGATCACAACAGGGGGGATGTGAGGACGAGTTTTCCTTATGGGAGAATCTGGAATTATATGTTATGCAGTGGGGCACCACGAAAGCAGAAAGCAGTTCAGTTCCAGCATCCTCTGTAAGGAGTTTGTACGTTCTCCCCGTGGAGTACTTGCGTTTCCTCCAGGTGCTCCTGTTTCCTTGCACAGTCCAAAGATGCACTGGTTAGGAGGTGAATTGGTCATTGTAGGCTTGTGTTAAGTAGGTGGGCACTGGGTGGTGCATCTCGTTGGGCCAGAAGAGCTCATTGTTCCGCACTGTATCTCATGGATGAATGAATAAATACTTACATAAATACATACATACATACGTACATACATACATAAATACATACGTACACTCAGCAATCATGATCTGGGTTGAAATCCCACTGCAGTATGTAAGGAATTTGTACATTCTCCCTGTGACCATGGGGGTTGCCTCTGGGTGTCCGCTTTCCTCCCACAATCCAAAGGCATAAGGGTTAGCGTTATGGGCATTCTGTGTTGGCGCCAGAAGTATGGCGACACCTATGGGCTGCCCAGCATGTCCTTGGACCGTGTTGGTCATTGGCACGAACAATGCATTTCACTGTACGTTTCGATATACGGGTGACAAAGAAACCTAATCTTCCTCTTTCCTCCAGCTGCTTGCCTCTGACTGGAAGGTGAGGCAACTCACACTACACATCCCTCAACATAACCTCCTTAGTCACGGAAGCACAGCAGTGTCTACTGAGGAGACTGAGGTGAGTGAGGCTACACCTCCCGACAACCCCTCCACCCATTCAAACAATTTTTTGAGTAGCACCATCGACACCATCCAAACAACTTCACTCTTTGGTACAGGAATTGCAAAGCATCAGACACAAGTTCCTACAAAGGATTGTGAGGACTGCTGAGAGAAACATCTGGGTCATGTATGGTCGTGCACTTTGGTGGAAGAAATAAATGGGCAGACTATTATTTAGATGGGGAGAGAATTCAAAATGCAGAGATGCAAAGGGACTTGGGAGTCCTTGTACAAGATATCCTAAAAGTTAACCTTCAGGTTGAGTTGGAGGTGAAGAAGGCAAATGTAATGTTGGCATTCATTTCTAGAGGTATAGAATATGAGAGCAGGGCTGTGATGTTGAGGCTCTATAAGGCACTTGTGAGACCACACTTAGAGTATTGTGTGCAGTTCACAAGATCACAAGGCAAAGGAGCAGAAGTAGGCCATTCGGCCCATCGAGTCTGCTCCGCCACTCCACCATGAGCTAAACTATTCTCCCATCTAATTCCAGTTTCCAGCTTTTTCCCCATATCCCTTGATACCCTGACTAATTAGATACCTATCAATCTCCTCCTTAAACACTCTCAATGATTGGGCCTCCACAGCTGTATGTGGCAATGAATTCCATAAATCCATGACCCTCTGGCTAAAAAAATTTCTCCTCATCTCTGTTTTAAATGGGTACCCTCTAATTCTAAGACTGTGACCTCTTGTCCTGGACTCACCCACCAAGGGAAACAATCTTTCCACATCTACCCTGTCCAACCAATTTCAGGCTCCTTATTTTATAAAGGCTATACAGACATTGGAAAGGGTTCAGAGAAGATTCACAAGAATAATTCCAGGAATGAAAGAGTTACCCAACGAGGAACATCTGGCTGTATTCCCAGTGTTCAGGAGAATGAGGGGGGATCTCATAGAAACATTCCAAATGTTAAAAGGCCTGAACAGATTAGATATGGCAAAGCTATTTCCCATGGTAGGGGAGTCTAGGACAAGAGGGCACTATTTCAGGATTGAAGAACGTCCATTTAGAGCAGAGATGTGGAGAAATTACTTTAGTCAAAGGGTGGTAAATCTGTGGAATTCATTGCCGAGTGCGGCTGTGGAGGACAAGTCATTGGGTGCATTTAAAGCAGAGATTGATATGTTCTTGATTAGCCAGGGCATCAAAGGGTATGGGGAGAAGGCAGGGGAGTGGGGATGACTCGAAGAATTGGATCAGCCCGTGATGGAATGGCGGAGCAGACCCAATGGGCCGAATGGCCTACTGCTCCTATACCTTATGGTCTTATGGCAGGGGTGGGCAAACTTTTTGACTTGTGGGCCACAAAGGTTTCTAAAATTTGACAGGGGGGCCGGACCAGGAGCAGATGGACAGAGTGTTTTGGTAATACACCTCATAAGAGAAAATAAAATATCATGGGATATGTAGAAAACATGTGCTTTAATTTCAATTGAAAATGAACAAAGGCATTACAACAAAATATCTGTCTTTGAAGTCCCATGGTATTTAGCTATTTATTGAAATGACTTTTAAAACACTGAAAATTAAATGAATAAAATACAGCTTTTTTTTAATAGTAACAGTTATTATTTTAAAGCACTGAAAATTCTGTTATCCTTCAAGATATTATCATCATCACTCTCCTCCTGACTGTCTTTATTTCAAAAACGGTAGGAGATGCAGGTCTACTTGTCCTGCTCCTTCTTATTCAATTGTCCCCTGTGCCAAAACTCAACAATGACCAGCACAAGGATAGAACAGTGACAGCGCGCCAGTATGCGGAGCGCGTTATTTGATCTGGAGCGCATTTTTAATTTTGAGAACATACGTGCACCTGCGCACTACTCATGTCCATCACTTAACAGAAATGACATGTAACATGTAAGGCTTATTGAAAAAAATATTTTCAAATGCATTTTTTACATAACACAACGAAGAAACTTATTTTTAATTTCAGTGGGAACAGTGTTGTTGGTCTCCCTTTTTAGCCAGTGCATCAAAGTCTGGATTTAGTTTTGTTGTGGCGAAAACGCCAGAATTGCGGGGAAAAAAACGTTAACAAGGTTTATTAATATAATTTCATCAAGTTCTGCGGGCCGGATTAAAAAGCTTAACAGGCCGCATATGGCCCCCGGGCCGTAGTTTGCCCATGCCTGTCTTATGGTCTGTTTTCCACCAATCCAAGAAATTTATCAGGAGTGCTGCATATGCAGGGCCCTTAGCATTGTCAATGATCCATCCCACAGTCCCTTTGACAGCCTACCATCAGGGACGAGGTACCATAGCATGAGGACAAAGACTGTCAGCATAGTAAACAGCTTCTTCCCACAGGCCGTGAAACTACTGAACTCCCTGCAAACACCAAGAACGAAGTGCCAGAAGCATGATAGTGCTTGCTATTTAACTTCTGTCATGAATGCACCTTATTTTAAATGCCAGTCTTCTGGGATATATTTGTTAATTTATTTGTGTTGTATGTGTGGGTTACCTGTACTGTGTTGTTGATGCACCATCAATAACTCACTCTGAGATGTAAGAAGTGAGATATCGGCTTTTATTGACTGGAAGAATGAACAACACTACATCCTGGAGAATAAGGCCGGGCTCAGGCCTCAATCGCCTTTATACAGGGGTCTGTGGGAGGAGCCACAGGAGCAGTCCAGACAGATATATGTAGTTCACCACAGTTGTGCACCTTGGTCCTGACGAATGCTGTTTCGTTCAGCTGTGTACCATTGAGTGACAATGAGCTGATCGGAACATGAACCGGAATGTCACAAGTCACTAAATGTGCTAACTTCTGTTGCTAGGCAATAAGTCAACAAACAATGAATGCACAAGCAACGATTAATTTTAATTCAATAAGATTCGGCATGACATCTAAAACTTTGACAAACATATATAGATGTGCAGTGCAGAGTTTATTGACTGGCTGCATCACAGCCTGGCATTGAAACACCAATGCCCTCAAACTGACAATCTCACAAAAAGTAATGGATGCAGCCCAGTCCATCACGGGTGAAGCCCTCCCCGCCTCTGGGCACATCCACATGAAGCGCTGTCGCAGGAAAGCAGCATCCATCATCAAGGACCCCCACCACCCAGGCCATGCTCTCTTTTCACTACTACCATCAGGATTGTGCCTCAGGTCCCACACCACCAGATTCAGGACCAGTTATTACCCCTCAACCGTCAGCTCCCACATTACCGGTTCAGGAACAATTACCCCTCAACCATCAGGCTCTCAAACCAATGGGGATAACTTTACTCAACTTCATTTGCCCCATCACTGAACTGTTCCCACAACCTACAGACTCGCTTTCACAGACTCTTCATCTCATGCTCTTAATACTTTTTGATTATTTATCTGTTATCGTTCCTTTCTTTATTTGCACACATTGCTGTCTTTTGCACACTGGTTGAATGCACAAGTTGGTGCGGTCTTTCACTGATTCTATAATGGTTATTATTCTATAATGGATTTATTGAGTATGCCCGCAAGAAAGTGAATCTCTGGGTTGTATATGGTGACAAATATGTTCTTTGATAATACATTTACTTGGGATTTGAACTTTGTTAGTATCTTGGGGAACTATTCAGGGAGTGGTTGCCCAGGATATCTCTTCATCACAGTGAAGTTTATTTCAGCTGGAGTCCCGGGTCTGTTCACAGCGTTGTCCTGACGAAATGGTGCCTCAGCAGAGGACGAGGGTGACGTTAGTTATCTTTTAAAACTCTATTTCGGAATCAGAATCACTTTCTTGACAGTATGTGTAAGACACCAGAACTGACTTTGGTTCAGTGCCAAGCATAAAACCCGGGACAATACCATAACAGACAATACAATAGTAACCAACAATTTACAAGACAACAGTGCAAACAGCAACGAGCAATGAACAATTAGCAGAACTGTCACTTGCGCAAAAGTCAATATTCAAACTGAAATGAATGTGAAGATATGAACAGACTCAATAATTATCACAGAACAAGGAGAGCAGGGAAGGCCATTGAACGGATGTTGTGCAGGGACAGTCAGGGTCTCACACCTGAGTGAGTTTTGTGGAGAAGCTGGAGAGCTACAGGAATGAAGATTCAGAAATGACGTGCAGACCTGGTGGGGATGGACTTGTAGCGTCTCCCTGATGGCAACTTGGTGAATAGGTGACTGACAGGGTGGGTGGAGTCAGCAGTAATATTTCTAGTTCTTTTCTTTGCTCTGGCAATGAACAGGTCTTTTAATGTTATTTATTTAGAGATACAATGCAGAACAGGTTCTTCCGGCCCAATGAGCCGCACTGCCCAGCAACCCACCAATTTAACCCCAGCCTAATCACAGGCCAATTTACAATGACCAATTAACCTACTGACCACTACACCTTTGGAGTTTGGGAGGAAACTGGAGCACCCGGAGGAAACCCACACATTCCACAGGGAAGATGTACCAAATTTTTACAGGTGGCATCGTTCAAGCTCACGCCCTGGGCTGTAATCGTGTCGCACTAACCACTATGCTACAGTGGCGTCCATCAGACGGATACTGGAAATCCAGGGGAATGCACACAAACTGCTGGAGGAACTCAGCAGGCCAGGCAGTGCGGAAAGACTCTCCAGTCCCCTCCGTCGATGCTGAGTTCCTCCAGCACTTCTTGTGTTGGACCAAAGTGGAGTTTCTTGTCACATGCACAATGAAAAATTCGGGCTGCAATGGCATTGCACAATCCATCCAGAGTTCAGAGTTCAATTCTGGTGCTATTCTGTACATCCTCCCTGTGTATGGGTTTTCCCATCTCCTCCGATTTCCTCCCTCAGTCCAAGACAAACCAGAAAGGTTAATTGGGGATTGTAAGTTGTCGATGATTAGGGTAGGGTTAATCAGGTTCTGGGGTGACTGGGTCAGCATACCTCGAAGGGCTGGAATGTCCTACTCTGTGTTGTATCATTAAATCACAGGCACATCACATCAGATAATTCACAGGAACAGAACAAATTGTACCTAAATTTTTAGCAGTTGGGGGCCATCATCAAGGATTTCCCCCCTTCCCCGCTATGCTCTCCTCTCGCTGCTGTCGTCAGGAACACGGTCCAGAAGCCTCAGAACTCTCACCACCAGGTTCAGGAACACTTCTAACCCCTCATACATCCGGCTCTTGAACCAAAGAGGATAACTTCACCCGCCCCATCAGTGAACTCAGAATTCTTCAACTCAAGTTCTAGATGTTTATTACTTATGTATTTGTTGTTATATTTTTTCTTTTTTTTTTTGCACAGTTTGTTGTCTTTTTTTGTCCATCTTTGTGTGCAGTGTGTCTTTGTATTTGCTGTGAAAATGAATCTCAGAGGACAGGCAGTATTTTGCTAATAAATTTACTTTGATCTTTGATTACTCAAGTAGAGTATGATGCTCTCTGAAAAGGTTATCTTTGGTGTGTCCTCAGGTGACTGTAGACGCTGGGGTTCCCAACCTGGGGCCCATGGACCCCTTGCTGCATGGTATTGGTCCTTTGCATGAGAAAGGTTGGAAGCCCTGCAAGAAGCTGCTCTGGGATCCACATATTCTGGTGCAGTGTGGGCTGTGGTTAGGTCTTCTGGTTCAGCCCCTGCCACTTGTTCTCTGCAGCACAGTGGGGATCGTTCTCATGTAGTGCAGTCCCCCCTTGAACAGATTTCCTGAAGGAAGGACAGAACGGGAATTAAGAAGGGGTCGATTGTAGTGAAAAGTGGTCAGAGTGTTCCTATACTGGGGTTGTTCAGGCCCGTTGCTGGCCTGTTACAGAGCCAGAGAGCAGTACAGCATGGACGCAGGCCCTTTGGGTCAACCAGTCCGTGCCGAACACAGTGCCCGTTCCAGCGAAGCCCAATTTCCTGCGTTTGGCCCACATCTCTCCAAGCCCTGCCCCTCTCCGTATCTATCCCAATGATACTGTTTACCTGCCTCAGTAAGTATGTACACTTTATTATCAGGGTACATATGTCACCATATACAACCCTGAGATTCACTTATAGAATAGTAGCTAAAACAGGATCAATAAAAGATCGTCCAGAGTGCGAAGACAACAAACTGTGCAACCACAAATATAAGTAAATAGCAAGAAATATGAGAACGTGAGATAATGAATAAAGGGTCCTCAAAGTGAGATCATTGGAGTGGGAACATCTCAATGATGGGCAAGTGAGTGTAGTCATCCCCTTTTGTTCAAGAGCCTGATGGTTGAGGGGTAGCAACAGTTCTTGAAGCTGGTGGTGTGAGTCCTGAGGCATCTTGTACCTTCTACCTGATGACAGCAGTGAGAAGAGAGCCTGGCCAGGGTGGTGGAGATCTCTGATGATGGATGCTGCTTTCCTACAAAAGCATTTCATGTAGATCTGACAATGGTTGGAAGGACTTTACTTGTGATGTGCCGGGCCAAACCCACTACCTTCTGTAGGAATTTCCGTTCAAAGCATTACTGTTTGCATACCGGGCTGTGATGCAGCCAGTCAATACGCTCTCCACCACACATCTATAGATGTGTGCCAGAGTTTTAGCTGCCATGCAGAATCTCCACAAACTCCTGAGCAAGTAGAGGTGCTGCTGTGCTTTCTTCACGTGTGTGCTGGGTCCACTTTCATTCCCAAGATCATTCCTGTGAGGCTCCTCTGGGCCCTCTCCAACACTAGCACATCCTTACTTAGAAAAAGATTTCCAAAAATTCCTTACATTTCTTAGTGGAGGAGCAACACTTTCTGCCTGGGTAGCCTCCAACCTGATAACATGAATATTGATTTCTCCTTCTAGTGAAAAAATTCCCCTTCCCCTCTATTCTCCACACTGGCCTTTTATCCCTTCTCACCTGCCTATCACTTCCCCCGGGCCCCCTCCTCCTTCCCTTTCTCCTGTGGTCCACTCTCCTCTCCATCGAATTCCTTCCTCTCCAGCCTTTATTTTCCTGCCACCTGGCTTCACCTGTCACCTTCGAGCTATGTTCCTTCCCCTCCCCTCCACCTTTTTATTCTGGCACCATCTCCCTTCCTTTTCAGTCACTGTTTATTCATTTCCATTGACGTTGCCAGATGTGCTGAGACCCTCTGGCATTTTGTGTGGGTTGCTTAGGATTTTTGTTGTAACTTGTAGGAATCTTTTTATGCACTGCACCTTACTGCTGCTGCAAAACAACAAATTTAACAACATATGACAAACCTGATCCTGATTCTGATAAAAACAGATGATGCTGAAATATGAAGTGAAAATAAGAAAAACTCCTGGGTTTCAGATCTGATTTAGGATCGCTGACTCACATGAGATGGAATTTGTTGTTCTGTGAAGCTGCAGAATGGTTGTTTTCCCCGAGCGGAGGATAGCGAAGTGCAGTCTGATGGAAGTGTATGATACTATGAAGGAAATCGATCAGACGATAAGGCCAGAAGACATTGGAACAGAATTAGTCCATTTGCCGAGTGTATCTTGCTCCGTCATTGTGACGTGGCTGATCACTTCCCTCTCAACTCCATCCTTCTGATTTCTCCCTGTATTCTTTCACACTTGACTTTTCAAGAACCTATCAATTTCTACCCTTAACAGACCCAATGACTATTCTACCTAAGATGATTATTCTACCTAAATTTTTATACTTATTTCAAGCATTACCAATTTTTATTTCTAAATCCTTTTTCGACATTGTTGACTCTAAAATTTCTTTGTATATATGGCAGAATAAAATTCCTAGATTAAGTAAAATATATTTACAGAAGTCTGAAAAGGAAGGTGGTTTGGCATTGCCAAATTTAAGATTTTATTACTGGGTAATTAATATTAGATATTTAATATTTTGGACACAGGTCTTGGTGGCAATACAAGGTCCACAATGAGTAAACCTTGAATGTAAATCTGTACAAGGTTTCTCATTGGTTTCTATTCTAGGGACCTCACTCCCCTTTGTTCTTTCTAAATTGAATAAACAAATGGTTAATCCAATAATTAAATATACATTACGAATATGGTTTCAATTTCGTAATTTTTTTGGTTTGAATAAGTTTATCTTATCAAGCCCTATTATATCTAACTTCTTTTCCAACCCTCTGTTATGGATCAAGCCTTTTTGATCTGGAAAACGAAGGGTATAACATGTTTTCGCAACTTATTCTTGGATAACTGTTTCATGTCTTTTGAACAGTTGTCTAATAAATATAATTTACCCAGATCCCATTTTTTTATATACTTACAAATTAGAAATTTTTTGAATAATATGTTACAGACTTTTCCAAATTCATACCCAACCGATATCATGGAAAAAAAAATTAGGTTTAAACCCTTATCAGAAGGGTTTAATAGCAACTATTCATATGGTCATGAAAATACAGCCAGGTATATCAGATAAAATTAAGAATGAATGGGAAAAAGAACTTCAACTTTCCTTACCTACAGAGAAATGGGAGAAAATTTTATATTTAGTTAACTCCTCCCCTATATGTGCTAAACATACCCAATGACTTGGCCTCCACAGCCACCTGTGGTTAAGAATTCCATAGATTCACCACCCTCTGGCTAAAGTTGGGGAGGAAGCATTAAGAAGAAGGACGCCTCACGTCTTAATAAGCTGATAAGGAAGGCGGGCTCTGTCGTGGGCAAAGTACTGGAGAGTTTAACATCGGTAGCTGAGCGAAGGGCGCTGAGTAGGCTACGGTCAATTATGGAAAACCCTGAACATCCTCTACATAGCACCATCCAGAGACAGAGAAGCAGTTTCAGCGACAGGTTACTGTCGATGCAATGCTCCTCAGACAGGATGAAGAGGTCAATACTCCCCAATGCCATTAGGCTTTACAATTCAACTGCCAGGACTTAAGAACTTTTTTTTTTAAAAGCTATTATTAATGCTTTTTGAGTTAGTGATTTAGATGCATATCATATTATTACTGAGTTAAGTATTGTATGTAATGAGTTTTTGCTACAACAAGTGTATGGGACATTGGAAAAAATGTTGAATTTCCCCATGGGGATGAATAAAGTATCTATCTATCTATCTATCTATCTATCTTCACCTCCGTTCTAAATTAGTCCATCTGTTCGGAGTCTGTGCCCTCTGGTCCTAGACTTCCCCACTATAGGAAACAACCTCTCTCCATCTACTCTATCTAGGCCTTTCAATATCCAATGGGCTTCAATGAGACCCCCTCTCATTCATCTAAATTCCAGCAAGTACAGGCCCAGAACCATCAAACATTCCTCATATGATAAGACTTTCAATTCTGGAATAATTTTTGTGGACCTTATTTGAACCCTCTCCAAAGCCAGCATTTCCTTTCTGAGATACAGGCCCAAAGCTGCTCACAATACTCCAGCATTATAAAGCCTCAACATTACTTACGTTCTTGTGGTAGGTGGGCAGTAAGAGGGCCTCAGACTGAAATAAGTGATGAGAGACTTAGGGGGATCTGATGATAAATATTTTCACCTAGAGTAGAGTTGGAATTTGCACCTTTTTGCCTGAGGGAGTGTTGGAGGCAGAGTCCCTCACATTTAACAAATATTGAGACGAGGATGTTACCACAACTTGAGGTCCTGAGTTGTAGGGAAATGTAAAGGTAAAGACTTTATTCCCAAGAGCACAGGAGAATGAGAGGAGATTTGATAGAGGTATACAAAATTATGACGGGTATAGATAGGGTAAATGCAAGCAGGCATTTTCCACTGAGGTTGAGAGACTAGAACTAAAGGTCTTGGGTTAAGGGTGAAAAGTGAAATGTTTAAGGGTTACATGACAGGAACTTCTTAACTCAGAGGGTGGTGAGAGTGTGGAACGAGTTGCCAGTGGTGGAGTCAGGATAGGTACATGGATGGGAGGGGTATGGAAGGCTGCGGTCCAGGTCCAGATTGATGGGACTAGGCAGACGTATTTGCACCAGGGCAGGTGATCTTCACTCTGAGGAATTTGAAGCTACCGTTGATGTAGACAGGAGCATGTGCACCAACTCTTCCTGAGGCTGGAATAAATATTGGCAGCAAGATTAAAGAAGCTCTTGTTGAAATTGGTGGGACGTGCTTTCGGGCTTTTGTATCTTCTGCCCGATGGGAGAGAAGAGAGAATGTCGGGGTGGGTCAGGTCTTTGATTATGTTGTCTGCTTTACCAAAGCAATGAGAAGTGTAGACAGAGTCCTTGGAATGTGATCTGGCTACCGTGATATGCTGAGCTTTGTCCTTAACTCTTTGCAGTTTCTTGTGGTCACGTGCAGAGCAGTTGTCATACCAAACCATGAGGCATCCAGACAGGATGCTTTCAACGATACATCAGTAAAACTGGGGAAGAGTCAAAGGGGACATGGTGAATTTCTTTAGCCTCCTGCGGATGACCTTCCTCTGTTGTTACATCAACAGCTTTGGACCACGACTGGCTACTGATACCCACACCTCAGAATCTAAGGCTCTGAAACTTCTCAAATTCAACGCCATTTAAGGATGTGCACCACCCCCACTTCCTGCAGTCTATGACAAGCTCTTACATTTTACCAATACTAGGGGCAAGATTGTTTTCATGATGCAGTGTCGTTAGGCTCTCTATCTCCTTCCTGTATTCTGACTCACCCTTGCTCGTAATACAACTCACTACAGTAGTCATCTGCTTACTTGTAAATGGAATTTCAGCAGAATCTGCCTTGCAGATGGGTGGAGTCTTGAAAATTGATGCTGTGAGTGATAGTAAAAGGGGCCCTCCAGAGGACACCAAGAGGATCACTGGGGTCACCCCCACCCATTTATGACATTTACCCATAAGCATTGTAGATTGAAGTATTATTGAGGATCCCTACCACCCATCCCACAATCTCTTTGACCCACTACCATCAGGAAGGAGGTACAGGAGCATCAGGACTGGGACTGTCAGACTGGGTAACAGCTTCTTCCTTCAGGCTGTGAGACTAATGACTACCCTGCCACCACCAAGGTCTCGTCACAGGGACAGTGAGCTGTTTACTGTTTTCCTGTGCTGTGCACTACATGCACTTTGAATTATATTTGACTAATTTGTGGTAATATTTTGTTTTTGGTGCAATGTGTGATATGTTGTGTGGGTACACCGTGGTCCAGAGGGACATTGTTTCATTTGGTTGTATATATGTGTACAGTCAGATGACAATAAACTTGAACTTGAAATGTGAATGAACCTGCAGAGCCTGGACATGAGGTCTGTCCTGGGTCAAAGCTGAGTGAAAGAGAGTCGTACAAAGAGACATAGCATCATGTGGCATGGAAACATGTCCTTTGACCCATTAACCCACACCAAATCAGGATGAGTTTCACTATTAACCACATGCTAACTCACTTCAGCCAGAGCAGCTTCAGCCTCAGTTATACAATTCTGAGGCTTTATTAAGGGCTAATATAGATGGAAGGAAAGTTAACAGGCAGTGATTGAGGTTTATTAGTTGATAAGAGAGAAAAAGGAAATAAGACTGAGATGGTGCTGTAATATGGTCAGCTATTTTGATACAAATTTATTAATAAGTTCAACCAATGAGATAGCACTTATTCAAATACTGCAGGACAAAGAAGCATCCAGACCTTTCCAGAATCATACTTTGTATGATGACCAGAGGCATTTTTTGAAGTTCAAGTTCAAATTTCAAAGTAAATTCATTATCACCATACACAACCCTGAGACTCATTTTCTTGTAGGCACACTCAGTGAATCTATAGCATAGTAACCATGACAGAATCAATGAAAGACCATCCAACTGGGGCATTGAATCAGAGTGTAGTAGGCAACAAACTGGGCAAATATGAAAAAGAAGAAATAATAAGAAATAAATAAGCAATAAATATTGAGAAAATGAGATGAAGAGTCCTTTGAGAGCGAGTCCATAGGTCTGGGAACATTTCAATGATGGGTCAAGTGAAGTTTATTTACTGAAATACAGTACAGCATAAGCCCTTCCAGACTTTCATGTCACACAGCTCAGCAATCCCCTGATTTAACCCTAGCTTTATCATGGGACAATTTACAAAGACCAATTAACTCATCAACCGGTACATCTTTGGACTGTAGGAGGAAACCAGTGGACCCAGAGGAAACCCATGCGGTCAATGGGGAGAACGTGCAAACTCCTTACAGACAACTTAACCCCTCGGGTTCAAGAGCCTGGTGGCTGAGGGGTAATAACTGTTCCTGCACTTGGTGGCGTGGGTCCTGAGTCTCCTGTACCTTCTTTCATACCACTGGGAAACATACTAGGCAGTTACTTGAATATAGGCAAGCAAACAATTAATTGCTAAACTGCAAAGAAAATAACAATTAAACAGTCTGATCTAACACAGTGCAACCTGCATTGTCACAGCTTTTTTCCCAGGGTATGGCAATCTAAAACTGGAGGACACGGGTTTATGGTGAGAGGGGAGAGATTTGAAAAGACCTGAAGGGCAAGCACAAGACCATAAGACCATAAGACACAGAAGCAGAAATAGGCCATCAAGTTTGCTCCACCATTTCATCATGGCTGATCCTGGATCCCACTCAACCCCATGCACCTGCCTTCTTACCTGACCAATCAGGAAACTATCAATTTTCACTTGAAATATACCCACAGGCTTGGCTTCCACTGCAGTCCGTGGCACAGCATTCTACAGATTCACCACTCTCTGGCTAAAAAAATTTCTCTTTAACTCTGTTCTAAAGGGTCACCCCTCAAATGTACTTTGAAATGATGTGCCCTCTCGTTCTGGATACCCCCACCACAGGAAACATCCTCTCCACATCCACCCTATCTAGTCCTTTCAACATTCAGTAGGTTTCAATGAGATCCCCACAATTCTTCTAAATCCCAGTGAGTACAGGCCCAAACCTGCCAAATGCTCTTCATATGTTAACCCCTTCATTCCCAGAACCATTCTCATGAACCTCATGATTCTCTCCAACTCTCTCCAATGACAACATATCCTTTCTGAGATATAGGGTCCAAAACTGCTGACAATACTCCAATTGTGGCCTGACTAGCGTCTTATAAAGCCTCGGCATTATCACCCTGTTTTTATATTCTAATCCCCTTGAATTGCATTTGCCTTCTTTCCCATAGGCTCAACCTGTGAATTCACTTTCTGGGAGTCTTGCATGAGGACTTCTAAGTCTTGCATCTCTGATGTTTGAATTTTCTCCCATATAACCATATAACAATCACAGCACGGAAACAGGCCATCTCGGCCCTCCTAGTCCGTGCCGAACTCTTAATCTCACCTAGTCCCACCTACCCGCACTCAGCCCATAACCCTCCACTCCTTTCCTGTCCATATACCTATCCAATTTTACCTTAAATGACACAACTGAACTGGCCTCTACTACTTCTACAGGAAGCTCATTCCACACAGCTATCACTCTCTGAGTAAAGAAATACCCCCTCGTGTTTCCCTTAAACTTTTGCCCCCTAACTCTCAAATCATGTCCTCTCGTTTGAATCTCCCCTACTCTCAATGGAAACAGCCTATTCACGTCAACTCTATCTATCCCTCTCAACATTTTAAATACCTCGATCAAATCCCCCCTCAACCTTCTACGCTCCAATGAATAGAGACCTAACTTGTTCAACCTTTCTCTGTAACTTAAGTGCTGAAACCCAGGTAACATCCTAGTAAATCGTCTCTGCACTCTCTCTAATTTATTGATATCTTTCCTATAATTCGGTGACCAGAACTGTACACAATATTCCAAATTTGGCCTTACCAATGTCTTGTACAATCTTAACATTACATCCCAACATTACATCCCAACTTCTGTACTCAATGCTCTTATTGATTTATAAAGGCCAGCGTTCCAAAAGCCTTCTTCACCACCCTATCTACATGAGACTCCACCTTCAGGGAACTATGCACTGTTATTCCTAGATCTCTGTTCCACTGCATTCCTCAATGCCCTACCATTTACCCTGTATGTTCTATTTGGATTATTCCTGCCAAAATGTAGAACCTCACACTTCTCAGCATTAAACTCCATCTGCCAACGTTCAGCCCATTCTTCTAACCGGCATAAATCTCCCTGCAAGCTTTTAGATAATAGTCTGCACTATTGTCCTTTAACCAAAATGCATTATCATACATTTCACAACCCTGTATTCTATCTGCCACTGTTTTACCCTTTCTTCCAATCTGTCTAAGTCCTTCTGTAATCGCATTGCTTCATCAGCACTACTACACCCCCCACCCCCACCTACCTTTGTATCAACTTAGTTGGTCTGGGTGTATGGAACAAGCTGACAAAAGTGGCAGAGATGGGTACAACCACAGTGTTTCAGACATTTGGACAAGTACAGGAAATATTTACGAGGATACGGGAAAAACAGGCAAATGGGACTATCTCTGATAGGAATTGTGGCTGGCATGGAGAAGATGGGCCAGACAGCCTGTTTCCATGCTGCGAACTATGATTCTGTAGATAGCGTAGCTGTTTGCGCGATGCTATTACAGCTCGGGGCATCAGGCTTCGGAGTTCAAGTGTGGATAATTGGTCATTGTCAGAATCAGGTTTAATAACACTGGCATGTGTTGTCAAATATGTTGTTCTGTGGCAGCAGTATATCGCAATACAGAATAAAAAATTATAAATTACAATACATATAAATAAATTTAAGTCATGAAAAAAGAGAGCAAAAACTGAAAACAAAGATGTTAGTGTTGTGGGTTCATTGTTCATTCAGAAATCAGATGGCAGAGAGGAAGAAGCTGTTCCTGAAACAGTGAGGGTGTGTTGTCAGGCTCCTGAACCTCCTCCCTGATGGTAGCAACGAGAAGAGGGCACGTCCTGGGTGATGGAGGTCCTCAATGATGGATGCCACGTTTTTGAGGGTGCCAGTAAAGAGATGAATCTCAACGTTGTATAACGTATATACATTTTGATAATAAATGTACTTTGACATGTTAAACACAAGTTGTGGACTATCTCTGACAGGCATCGCGGTTGGTCAGCTGGGAGGGCCCGATACAATGCTGCAAAGCTCCATAACTCAATGGTCCAGATCTCCCTGCTCAGCAGCCAGACAGGAACAGCTGTACGGCGGGGTGGGGGGAGAAACTGATGTGTCATTCATCATGGCTCAAGGATCACTTTTGAACTGTGACAAGCGTAACTTCCTCCACCAGAACGTTAATCTCCAACACGATCAAACCACAACTACTTCAGCAAGCTGCAACATCACTCTGTCTCTGCTCTTCTCCCTCCTCCTTCCCCTGCGCCGTGAAACTGGCCCCCTCTCCGGACTTCGGTGCGCTGCCCGGACGACTAGGAGGATGCAGGTAGGTCCAGATTATGTTCTGAACTCGAGGGCTTGCGGTAAACAATGCAGAGTGTGGCAAGACCGCCCCGGCTCTGATGGCATCGGAGCAAAACCACAGTAGAGCATGGGAGCGTGCTGCATCACTCAGTCATCCGAGCTGATCAGCGGATCGACGGGCAGAATACTTACACCTAGTCCGCTGCTGCTGGCTGACTGGGAGGCAATGCAACGGGAGCTTTCAAATGGCAGTGAACAGAATCAGAGTCAGGTTTATTTGCCAACTGACAGACAACCAGTGGCCACTTTATTAGGTACACCTGTACCTGCTAGGTACCCTTAATGGAAATAGCCAATCCTCCCACGTGCCACAGTGGGAGGTAATTGGCCCATGTAAGTTTCTCCAGTGTTTGGTTGAGGGGTGTAACCCCCTGGGTCGCCTCAGGCTCGCTCAGCTCGTTCTCGTCTAGGGGGGAGCAGCCTTCAGCCCCGCCAAACTGGGTAATCAGCTGGTGTGGATGCTGTGTGATGTCCCCGCCTCGCCATAAAACAGACAGTACACCTTATGCGATCAAATGATTACAGTTTATAAAGATTACTATAACCAAGTAATTAATAACGATACAGTATACATGAAGGAAAAGAAAATAAAGAAAAGGCGCCAAATTTATCAAAGTCCAAACCACTTCGTGCACAACCGTTGGAGCTCAATTACTGAAGTCCTCTGGCCACCATTCGATCCCCTCCGAACTCCTCGACTCGCAGCTCAGGACCATCCGAAGTGGTCAACCAAGCACATCTATCGTCGTCTCCTCTCCTCAGGGTACCTCGTGGCCTTGGACCCCCGCTTGGGGTCCGTTCCTCGCCCAGTTTACAGCATCGCGTCCTCTCTCTCTCACCCCCTCGCGCCGATCTCCCCAAAAGCCCGCCAACAATAGCTTACAGACTCAGAAGAAAGAACAACATTAATCCCAATTGGTTATCAAAGGAATACAATTCTCGTTATCTGTAAATTTTAACCCAAACAAGCTTCCAGCACTCTCTCGCAACAAAGAAGCATTCCTACTTTTAACAAAACAAAGAAGTCATTTTGATTAACATACGCAGTAACAAAGAAAAAGAAGAAACCCCCTTTACAGGGGGAATATTCAGGAGAGGGGTTTGTTGATGAGAGTGGGGGAGTGTAAAACAGTATTGGCATAGGAGGGGTTTAAATGGATAGATTGGTACAGGAAATTCTCACTGAGTGTATGTTTCTGATCTTCTGCTGCTGTAGCCCATCCACTTCAAAATTAGGCACATTATGTGTTCACAGATGGTCCTCCGTCACCACTGTTTTAACAGGTGGTTGTTTGGGTTACTGTCACCTTCCTCTCAGCTTGGACCAGTCTGAGAGTTTCCTCAGCCTCTCTCATTCACAAGGTGTTTTCACCCAAAGAACTGCCGCTCACCATTCTCTGTGAACTCTAGAGACTTGTGTGTGAAAATCCCAGGAGATCAGCAGCTTTCTGAAATACTCAAACCTCCCCATCTGGCAGCAGCAACCATTCCACGGTCAAAGTCACTCAGATCACATTTTCCCATTCTGATGTTTGGTCTGAACAACAACTGAACCTCTTGACCATGTCAACATGCTTTTATGCAATGAGTTGCTGTCACACGATTGGTTGATTAATTATTTGTATTGCAGGTACTGAGCAGATACAGGTGTACCTCTGAGTGCGGGTGGTCAACACGGATGTGATGGGCCAACAGGCCTGTTTCACTGCTGCATCTCTCTATGACTCTTAAAGAGTGCAGATGGAACCACATATTGATCAGACAACAGTCCTGGTTTAAATTCACTTTCAGGATCTCAGTCTCGCCCGTTAAGAGCAACGATCACCCAGCACCACCCTCTTCAGTG
Organism: Hemitrygon akajei; assembly: GCF_048418815.1. NCBI lineage: Eukaryota > Metazoa > Chordata > Chondrichthyes > Myliobatiformes > Dasyatidae > Hemitrygon > Hemitrygon akajei. The sequence continues at coordinate 200,447,899 of NC_133126.1, forward strand.
GCACCTTCTTGAGGCATGTCCTTGATGATGGGAGAGGGCTGTGCCCATGATGGAGCTGGCTGGGACTTCAGCCCTCTGCAGCCTCTTGCACTGGAGTTTCCATGCCAGGCTCTGATACAACTGAACAAAATGCTCTGCACTGGAAATCTGGAGAACTATGCAAGCACAAACACATGTACAGTAAGTCACAGAGTAAGAGAGCATCCGAGCACTGAAACAGGCCCTTTGGCCCAACTAATCCATGCCAAACCATTAATCTGCCTCGTCTGATCCACCTGCACCCTGACAGTAGTGCAGATCCCCCTGCAAGCTTTGATCGTCTTCCTCGCTGTCCACCACATCTCCAGTTTTGGTGTTGTCTCAAGCAACACACACACAAAATGCACACGAGTGGATCTGCAGATGCTGGAAATAAATAAAAACACAAAATGCTGGCAGAACTCAGCAGGCCAGACAGCATCTATGGGAGGAGGTAGTGACGACGTATCGGGCCAAAACCCTTCATCAGGAGTGAAGTAACATGGGATGGTCGAGGAGCGATAAGAAGTAGGGGGGAGGGATGAAGTAGAGAGCTGGGAATGAAGAGATGTAAAGCATGGGAAGTATCACGGTCATAGGTGGGAAGGGATTGAACAAGGGGAGATAAAACAGAGTCGAGATAGGCAGAAATGAGTTCAGTGGGGCAGGAGCGAGCAGAGACAATGGGTCTGCCTGGACATGCAGGTTTATGAATTTTAGGTTGAAGAGATGTAAAGCATTCCCGGCAATGTACTGCTGCCACAAAACAATGAATTTCACGACATATGCTGCTGATATTAAACCTGATTCCTGTTCTGGTCACAATACAAATTTAAAACCAGGAACTACAACAGCTTCCTGGATCTGGGCACTGATGTAAGATAAAAGGCAGGATTAAGAAATGCAAATCTCACTTGTTGCACAAAGAAGTCACAAATTATTTGAGCGGGGCGGGGTTGGGAAGCAAGATTACTTGTGGCAAGGTGGGACTCTCTCTGTCTGCACTCAATGTCATTGGGATTGCTGGTCGCTGAGATTCCAGTAGGTTTTCAGAAGAGCTGGAACACAGAGCAATTACTTCAGTCAGACAAAACCAAGAGGTAAAGTTAAAATATTTCCTGCTACCCTAGGATTTGATTTATGCTTGCTTTGGGATTTGTCAAACAAAACCTAAATGGCTGCTCTCTCTCTCTTTCTGCCAGTCTTTCTCTTTCTTCTCTCTTTCTACCCCTCTCTCTTCCCCTTCTCTCTCCCCCCTCTCACTCTCTCTTCCCCCTTCCCTCTCTGTCTGTCTGTCTGTCTGTCTCTCTCTCTCTCTCTCTCTCTGTGTTCATACCCTTTTAAATATTTTAAATAGTTCTCAAATCTCCCTCACATACTCCTCTGTCCAAGGTAAATTTCTTCTGCACCATTTCCAAAAGGGTGGCGGCCAGAATCAGGTTCAACATTTTGTGAAAAGTGCTGCTCTGCGGCAGGAGTGCACTGAAGCACATAATAATAAAATAATAAATCATAGTAGGAAGTAATGAGGTAGGGTTCATCGGTTTATTGTGCATTCAGAAATCAGGCGGCGTGCAGGAAGAAACTGCTGCTGAGAAGTTCATTGTGATTCTTCGGGCCCCTGTACCTCCTCCCTGATGGTAACACTGAGAAGAGGGCATGTCCTGGGTGATAGGTTGATGCTGCCTTCCCGAGGCACCGATTTTTCAACGTGTCCTTGACGCTGGAGAGGCCAGTGCCCGTGATGGAGCTGGCCGACATTGCAACGTTCTGCAGCTTTTTCTATCCTGGGTAGCGGCCTCTCCTTACGGACTGGACACTGTTGTTCAGTGGTGGTTTGAAGAGTTCAAAGTAAATTTATCAACCAAGTACGTACAGAACCCTGAGATCGATTTTCTTGCAGGCATTCCCGATAAGTCTATAATAGAATCAATGGAAGACCACTTGTTCATTCAGCGTGCAAAAGGCAACAAACTCCAAATACAAAAAGAAAAATAATAAATACTAAATAAATAAGCAGCACATATCGAGAACAGGCGATGAAGAGTCCTTGGAAATGAATCCAAAGGTCGAGGAAACATTAAAATGTTGGGAAAAGTGAGCTGAGAGAAGGTATCCCATCAGCCAAACTGTTCCTACACCTCCCACAAAATGCCGGAGGAACTCAGCAGGCCGGGCAGCATCTATGGAAAATAGCACAGTCAAAGTTTCAGGACGAAACCCTTCGGCAGGACTGGAGAAAAAATGCTGAGGAGTAGGTTTGAAAGTTGGGGGGAGGAGAGAGAGAAAAACACCAGGGGACAGCTGAATCTTGGAGGGGGAGGGATGAAGCAAAGGGCTGCAAAGCAGATTGGTGAAAGAGATAGAAGGCCATGGAAGAAAGCAAAAAGGGGGGGAGGAGCACCAGAGGGAGGTGATGGGGTCAAGGAGATGACAGGAGAGAGGGACGAGGGGATGGGAAATGGTGAAGGGGGGTGGGGGATAGAGGCATTACTGGAAGTTTGAGGAATCGGTGTTCATGCCATCAGACTGGAGGCTTCCCAAACAGAATATGAGGTCTGCTCCTTCAGCCTAGCTGTGGCCTCATCCCAACAGTGGAGGAGGCCATGGGTGAACGTATCGGAATGGGAACGGCAAGTGGAATTAAGATGAGTGGGCATTGGGAGGTTCCACTTGTTCTGGCGGACGGAGCATAGGTGCTCGGTGAAGTGGTCTCCAAATCTACATCGGGTCTCACTGATGTACAAGAGGCCACACCGGGAGCACTGAACACTGTATACGGCTCCAACAGACTCACCGGTGAAGTGTTGCCTCATATGGAAAGACTGTTTGGGGCCCTGAGTGGCAGTGAGGGAGGAGGTGTAGGGGCAGTCCCATATCCATAGGGACAGATCCCATTTTGATATGTCCATCCATGACCTCCACTGTCGTGGATGACATGACAAATTCTCGCAAACTCCTTAGAAAATAGAAGTTGCTGTGCTTTCTTCATAATTGCACTTACGTGCTGGGCCTAGGTTAGATCCTCTGAAATAATAACATGGAAAATTTAAAGTTGCTGAACCTCTGACTACCTCGTGGAACTCTGGTTTCCCTCTCCTGAAGCCAATAATCAGCTCCTTCGTCTTGCTGACATTGACTGAGAGGTTGTTGCTTTACCACTCAGCCAGATTTTCAATCTCCCTCCTATATGCTGACTTGTTATCACAGTCGGAGCAGAGCAGGGGGCTAAGCACCCAGCCTTGTGGTGTACTTGTGCTGCTGGGGCTCATCAAGGAGATGTTGTTGCCAATCTGAACTGTCTGGGGTCTGAATTTCCAAAGTCTTGAATTGAATGGGATTTCAAACTACAATACTTCCCCAAACTGTCCAACCAATTTTAATGAACTACCCTTAAAAGCCCACAGATCCCTCTTTTCCTGAACTCCTCTGAGCCCCCTGAATTAATCTGACCCTCCGTGTCTCTCTCATTTCTCAGTAATGTCTATCACCTGTTACCCATTGTCAAGTTGGTAAATTGGTTTATTATTGTCGCACGAGACCATAAGGCATTAGGAGTAGAATTAGGTTCTTGAGTCTGCTCTGTCATTCTATCATGATTTATTATCTCTCTCAATCCCATTCTCCTGCTGTCACCTCCTAACTTTTGACACCCTTGCAAATTCAAGCTCAAGTTTAATTGTCATTCAACTGCACACGTGTATACAGTTAAATGAAGCACCACTTTTCCAGGGCCAAGATGCAAAACACCGTACCGGCAGTCACACACAGTACATACAGTAATGATAGCACACACTTTTCAAAATAATAATAATGATAAAAAATAATCTTAGCACAAGTCCCTGAGTGGCATGGCCTGAAGATTAATGGTGCCTGGGATGTTGTCCCATTGTCCATACCTAATGATGGCCTCCATAGCCTTCTGTGGCAGTGAATTCCACAGATTCACCACCCTCTATAACCATATAACAATTACAGCACGGAAACAGGCCATCTCGGCCCTTCTAGTCTGTGCCGAACGCTTACTCCCACCTAGTCCCACTGGCCCGCACTCAGCCCATAACCCGCCATTCCTTTCCTGTCCATATACCTATCCAATTTTACTTTAAATGACAATACCAAACCTGTTTCTACTACTTCTACTGGAAGCTCATTCCACAGAGCTACCACTCTCTGAGTAAAGAAATTCCCCCTCATGTTACCCTTAAACTTTTGCCCCCTAACTCTCAAATCATGTCCTTTTGTTTGAATCTCCCCTACTCTCAATGGAAAAAGCCTATCCATGTCAACTTGATCTATCCCCCTCATAATTTTAAATACCTCTATCAAGTCCCCCCTCAACCTTCTATGCTCCAAAGAATAAAGACCTAACTTGTTCAGCCTTTCCCTGTAACTTAGGTGCTGAAACCCAGGTAACATTCTAGTAAATCTTCTCTGTACTCTCTCTATTTTGTTGATATCTTTCCTATAATTTGGTGACCAGAACTGTACACAATAAAGAAACTTCTGGCTAAAGAAATTCCTCCTCATCTCTGTTCTAAATGGACGTCCCTCTATTCTGAGGCTGTGCCCTCTGGTCCTCATCTCTGTTCTAAATGGACGTCCCTCTATTCTGAGGCAAGGTACAGTGGTAAAAAATTGTTTTGCGTGCCATTCACGTCACATGCCGTTGATAATAAACCTGATTCTGATTTCATCACAACAGTACATTGAGGACGTACAAAGGAAACTAAATTGTAATTCCTTATCCAAATCACAGCAAGGATTACTGGACTTTCCCTCCCCTCTATTTGTGCCGTTTACCGGGAGCGTTGTAGACAAAAAGCCTGAAGTGTTGTTGAGGATTCCTTCCACTCATCCCACACTCTTTGACCTACCACCGTCAGGAAGCATCAGGACTGGGACTGTCAGACTGGGGAACAGCTTCTTCCCTCAGGGTGTGAGACTAACGAATACCCTGCCGCCATCGAGGTCTTGCAGTAGGACAGTGAGATGTTTACTGATTTCCTGTGCTGGGCACTTCACTTGCATTTTGAAATACATTTTACTAACTTTCTTGTGATAATATTTTGTTTTACATGCTGTGTGATTTGTGTTTTGTGGGTGTACCATGGTCCGGAGGAATGTTGTTTTGTTTGGTTTTATATATGCACTGCCTCAATATAATGCTGTCAATGAATGGCAGATTCCTGCCACTGTCTGTAAGGAGTTTGTACGTTCTCCCTACGACCACGTGGGTTTCCTCCGGGTGCTCGGGTTTCCTCCCAAATCCCAGAGACATACTGGCTAGCGGGTAATTCACCACATGGGTGTAATTGCGTGGTGTGGGCTGGTTGAGCTGGAAAAGGGCCTGTTACTGTGCTGCGTCTATAAATAAAATTGAAAAATAAGAAAGGGAAGACAATAAGTGAATGCAGAATAATGTGTTACTCGCCTAATGTGACTCTTAGGTGGCATTTTATCAACTGCCTTTCGGAAGTCTCTTTATTTTGGGAATTATAGGCGTCAGAGTTGTAGTTAGTGTGATACCATTACTGTTCAGGGCATTGCGGAGTTTGGAGTTCAGTTCCGGTGCTGTCAGTAAGGATTTTGGTTTTTTAGTGATATGGTGTGGAGTCTCCAAGCCTCTTTGCCCCTGCAACCCCAATTAACCCTAACCCAATCACAGGACAGTTACAATGACCAGCTAACCCACCCAGTACATCTTCAGACTGTGGGAGGAGACTGGAGTACTCAGGCATTCCATGGGAGGATTACAGAGAGTCCTCATGGAATGACACCAGAATTGAACTCCGGACTCTGGAACATTCCTCCCTGTAAGCACCTGAGTTTCCTCCAGGTGCTCTGCTCTCCTCCCACAGTCCAAAGGTGTACCGCTTAGCAGGTTAACTGGTCACTGTAAATTGTCTGGTGATTAGGCTGGGGTTAAATGGGTGGGTTGCTGGGCTGGAAGGGGTCTTCCATGCTGTATCTCTAAATAAATAAAATAAAATATACTACAGAGTGCACCGACTGCCAGGGGGGATGGCAGAGGTGCCGGGGCTGATGGGAGAGGCGCCGGGGCTGATGGGAGAGGCGCCGGGGCTGATGGGAGAGGCACATACATTTGAGAAATTTAAGAGAATCTTAAGTTGGCACATGGATGATAGAAAAATGGAGGTCTTTGTGGGAGATTGATCTTGGAGTAGGTTAAGTCAACACAACCTTGTGGGCTGAAGGGCCTGGGCTGTGCTGTGCTGTTCTGTCTTCTATAATATGAACCACATTTCCCTTACTTCACTTGCAAAGTAAATTTATCAAAACTCTCTCATGTAACAAATGCACCCCCCTTTAGCTAATCCACACTGGCTTTCACCAATCAATCCACGTTCCAAATTTCTTCTAATTCTGTTCCTACTGATCATTTCTAGAAACTTTCCCATTTCTGAGGTTAAACTGACTCATTTGTAATTACCACACCCTTGTTTGAATAAATGTGCAACAATCAGAGTCTCCTAGTCTTCAGGCACCAGCCCGATGTCTGGAAGATGATGGTGGGAGCCCATATAGTTCCCTCCTTTAATTCCCTCAACAACCCCAGATGCATCCTAACCAGACCAGGTGATTTATCAATTGAATTTGGGGCCCCCACCCCCATGGTAGCCTAGCAGTTAGCACGAGATTAATGCCAGGGCACTTCAATTCCGGCATCCCCTGTAAAAAACAGTTTGCAAATTCTTCCTGTGTGCGCCCGTGTTTCCTCCGGGTCCTCCTGTTTCCCTCCCACAGTCCAAAGCTGTACTGGTTAGCATGTTCATTGGTCTTTGTAAGGCTTCCTGTGATTATGAAAGGGTTAAACAGGCGGGTTGCTCGGTGGTGCAGCTCGTTGAGCCGGACGGGCCTGTTCCGCACAGTACCTCCAAATAAAGTACATCTAGCTAACCTTTCTAGAACTCCTCATTAACACCAGTCCATCAGGAATCACAATACATCTTCATTGCTGAGGCTCCAGTACCATTGAGCAGAGATTCAGGTTTATTACTCACTTAGTGGCCACTTCGTTAGTTACCTCGAGCTCCTAATAAGGTGGCCACAGAGTGTACCACTGTACGTTCATGGTCTTCCATTCCATTAGTAGCCCATTCACGTCCAGGTTGAACGTGTTCTGTGTTCACAGATGCTCTCCTGCACGCCACTGTTGTAACGTGAGGCTATTTGAGTTACTGTCACCTTCCTGTCAGCTTGAACCAGTCTGGCCATTCTCCTCTGACCTCTCCCATTAACAAGGCGTCTTCACCCACAGAACTGCCCCTCACTGGATGATTTTTCGCACCATTCTCTGTAAACTCTAGAGATGGCGTGCATGAAAATTCCAGGACAGCAGCAGAATCTGGGATACTCAAACCACCCCATCTGGCACCAGCTATCATTCCATGGTCAAAATAACTTAGATCACATTTCTTCCCCATATTGATGTTTGCTCTGATCAGCAATGGAACTCCTTGACCATGTCTGCATGCTTCTGTGCATTGAGTTGCTGCCATGATAGGTCGATTAGATACTTGCATTACGGAGAGAGTGTGGCCACTGAGTCTACATCGAAAGATATGTGCATCATTTATGTTCACAACCCACACAACCCAAGAATGTGCTGGGGGCAGCCCACCAAATGTCACCGCACATTCTTGCACCATGATTGGATGCCCACAACCTGCAATTCTAGAATTTTTCTTAAACCTTTTAAGTTTTGCCAAACCCCAACAAGCCACTCTGTAATTACCCTCACAACACCAGTAAAACCTTCTAATTATCTGTCAGATATAATGGCCGCTCAACTCTCTCACATCTCTTTTGAAGACATGTTTTTCTTTTGAATACCTGCTGATGTTTATAAGCACCCGTTCCTAGCGTCAGTCAGACAACCAGATCTGCTGACTTTGCAATGTTCCCCCCACCTGTGGAGAGTCTGGAGACTCCAATCATTCGCCATTCTCTGAGTGAGAAGCCAGATCAGAAGAAAGAGGCCCCCCCCCCCCACCAGTTGGAGACACAAGAGGTTCTGCAGATGCTGAAACCCAGAGCAAAAAAAAAACAAACTGGTGGAGGAACCCAGAGGGGAAAATGGACAGTCGACATTTCGCGTCGAGACCCTTCACCTGGACTGAAAGATAGAGGAGAGACAGTCAGTGTGAAGAGGTGGGGGAAAGGGTGTGAAGCAAGAGCTGGGAGGGTGGATCCAGGTGAGGAGGGTGATAGGCAGATGGAGGAGGGAGAGTGGGAATAGTGACAGAGGCTGGGAGGTGATGGGTAGATTAAGATTAAGATAAATTATACACACAAAATGCTAGAGAAACTCTGCAGGCCAGGCAGCAGATGTTGACGTTCTGGGCCGAGGCTCCCATCGGGACTGGAAAGGACAGGGGAAGAAGTGAGAGTAAGAAGGTGGGTGAAGGGAAAGGTGTACAAGCTGGCAGGTGGTAGCTCAGTCCAGATATGGGGGACGAAGTACAAAGCTTGGAGGTGATAGGTGGAAAAGGTAAAGGGCTGAAGAAGAAGGAATCTGATAGGAGAGGAGGGGAACCAGAGGGAAATGATGGGCAGCTGGGAGAAGAGAAAGGGTGAGGGGGGTGGCCAGATTGCTGAAAGAAAGAAGGGGTAAGGGGGAGAGAAATTACCGTAAGTTAGAGAAATCAATGTTCACGCTGGCATCTATTCAGATGGAATCCCTGAGAAAGTGGAGCATCTGGGGAGAGACCCACGTGTTCACAGAGAGGATGTCACTATATCAAAGTTCAAAGTAATTTTATTATCAAAGTACATAATATTTCACCAAATACCACCCAGAGATTCATCTTCTTGCAGGCATTCATGGTAGAACAAAGAAATAAAATAGAATCAATGAAAAGTATTGCATAAACACTGACAAACACCTAATTTGAAAAGATATCAGTACTCAAACTAATACACACAAAATGCTGGAGGAACTGAGCAGGTCAGGCAGCATCTTTGGAGAGGAACAAAGTGCTGCCGTTTCGGGCCGAGACCCCCATCGGGACTGAAAAGGGAGAAAGAAGGCAGAATGAGAAGGTGGGGAGAGGGGAAGTGGGAGGTGACAGGTGGACTGAAGAGGAGGAAGCTCATAGGCGAGTCTGGGTGAGTACGTGGTCGGAGAGTTGGAGAGCAGCAGAGGGGGAGCAGGGAGAGAGGTTCTTCCTGAACTCCCGGTGAAGAGAACATTTCAACTGCTACAGGATAGGCATCCCACAAAGATACTTTACAGTGGAGCAGCAAATCATAAACCCATCACCTCCACTCCCCTCCTCCTTCCCAGTGAAGGGTCTTGGCCTGAAACGTCGACTCTTTATTCCTCTCCACAGATGCTGCCTGACCTGCTGAGTTCCTCCAGCATTTTCTCTGTGTTACTCTGGGTCTCCAGCATCTTCAGAATTTCTTGTGTTCAGTTTGCAGGTTATTAGTTCCTTCCGTATAAAGACCCCACTTCCCCAAATTTTTGTTTTTCTCAAATTCCTCTGCTCTTGCCATTATGAAAATATTACAAGCTCTCTTGCTGGGATCCAAGAACCCTGCGCTGGCCCACACTAATCCACTTACCACGGTTTGCCCCCTCAACATCTGTCTTCCCGCTGTACCACTCCCACTCACTCCTCAGGAACCACCCAGCCTCCCCTGACTTCGACAATGGAAAGTACCACAGTTTTTCACCCACTCTCGCTTGTGATCAGTTGCCATAGCGACTGCAGGGTCAAATCACACACTGAAAAACTTGGCCCAGTACATCTTCCCACAGTAAAGTGAGCTGGCTTGGCAAATTTGCACAGAGATTTCATTGGACAATACCCCCTGCTTCTGCTCTCCTCCCCACATCTCCTTCTTTAATTATAAAGCTTTTCAACATTGGTCCTGAGCTTGCTTTTACTGTTGTTAGATAGTAAAACCACCAAAACCAGGCCATTCGGCCCATTGAGTCTGGTCCAGCATTCCACCGTGGCCGATCTATGATCCTTCTCAATCCCATTCTCCTGCTTTCTCCTCCTAATCTTTGATACCCTTACTTACTAATCAAGAACATATCAATCTCTGCTTTAAATGTATCCATTGACTTGGCCTCCTTGGTCATCTGTGGCAATAAATAAATCCCACTATTCTGAGGCTGTGCCCTCTGGCCCAGTTCTGGTCATGCCACAATTGGAAGGAAGCTGAGGCTTTGGAGAGGATGCAGAAGGAGTTCACCAGGATGTCATACTGAGAGCTTGGACAAACTTGGATGGTTTTCTCTGGAGCATCGGAAGCTGAGGGAAGATCTGATAGGGAGTTATAAAATGATGAGAGGCACAGATAGAGTAAACAGACAGCATCTTTTCCCTGAGGGCATGTATTTAAGGTGAGAGGGGGGTAATTTCAAAGGAGATGTGAGGGGCAAGTTTTTTTACACAGAGAGTGGTGGGTGGCTGGAATGTGTTATCTGGGGTGGTGGTAAAGGCAGATACATTAGGGATATTTAATACATGTTCAGATAGGCTCATGAATGTGAGGAAAATGGACAGATATGGACATTGTGTAGGCAGAGAGATTAGTTGGCCATTTGATTACTAATTTAATCGGTTTAGCACGATATTGTGGACTGAAGGGCCTGTTCCTGTGCTGGACGGTTTGATGCTCCATGCTCCGTCCTCTCGTTACCCACTCTACTTTCCGTCAGCTGGAGTTGGAGGGATTCCTGACAACCAGTGTGAAGCTGCATGTCTATGGAATCGATGTTATATTTAATTCAGGTGTGATCTTAATGTAAGGCGGAACAGGTTTCAGGACAGAATGACAGGACAGATGATTCTCAGAACCTCAGCAGGTCAGGCAGCATCTGTGGAAATTTATCAAAATGAGTAAGTAAAAATAAAACAGAGTTAATGTTTCAGGTCAAGGCCTCTTGATTAGAATGGTCAGTTCCGCCCCTGCAAAGTGTGTCACGATCTCAGCACTGCCCCTCCCACAGTGTGACTCCCCTCAACACTGCCCCTCCCACAGTGTGACTCCCCTCAACATTGCCCCTCCCACAGTGCGTCACGATCTCAACACTGCCCCTCCCACAGTGTGACTCCCCTCAACACTGCCCCTCCCACAGTGTGACTCCCCTCAACACTGCCCCTCCCACAGTGTGAAACCCCTCAACACTGCCCCTCCCACAGAGTGACTCCCTCAGCACTGCCCCTCCCACAGTGTGACTCCCTTCAACACTGCCCCTCCCACAGTGTGAAACCCCCTCAACACTGCCCCTCCCAGTGTGACTCCCCTCAACATTGCCCCTCCCACAGTGTGAAACCCCCTCAACACTGCCCCTCCCACAGTGTGACTCCCTTCAACACTGCCCCTCCCGCAGTGTGACTCTCAGCACTGCCCCTCCCACAGTGTGACTCTTCTCAACACTGCCCCTCCCACAGAGTGACTCCCCTCAACACTGCCCCTCCCACAGTGTGAAACCCCCTCAACACTGCCCCTCCCACAGTGTGACTCCCCGCAGCACTGCCCCTCCCACAGTGTGACTCTCAGCACTGCCCCTCCCACAGTGTGACTCCCCTCAACACTGCCCCTCCCACAGTGTGAAACCCCCTCAACACTGCCCCTCCCGCAGTGTGACTCCCTTCAACACTGCCCCTCCCACAGTGTGACTCCCCTCAACACTGCCCCTCCCACAGTGTGAAACCCCCTCAACTCTGCCCCTCCCACAGTGTGACTCCCCTCAACACTGCCCCCCCGCAGTGTGACTCCCTTCAACACCGCCCCTCCCACAGTGCAAAACCCCTCAACACCGCCCCTCCCACAGAGTGACTCCCTCAACACTGCCCCTCCCACAGTGTGAAACCCCTCAACACTGCCCCTCCCACAGAGTGACTCCCTCAGCACTGCCTCTCCCACAGTGTGACTCCCTTCAACACTGCCCCTCCCACAGTGTGAAACCCCCTCAACACTGCCCCTCCCAGTGTGACTCCCCTCAACACTGCCCCTCCCACAGTGTGAAACCCCCTCAACACTGCCCCTCCCACAGTGTGACTCCCTTCAACACTGCCCCTCCCGCAGTGTGACTCTCAGCACTGCCCCTCCCACAGTGTGACTCTTCTCAACACTGCCCCTCCCACAGAGTGACTCCCCTCAACACTGCCCCTCCCACAGTGTGAAACCCCCTCAACACTGCCCCTCCCACAGTGTGACTCCCCGCAGCACTGCCCCTCCCACAGTGTGACTCTCAGCACTGCCCCTCCCACAGTGTGACTCCCCTCAACACTGCCCCTCCCACAGTGTGAAACTCCCTCAACACTGCCCCTCCCACAGTGTGACTCCCCTCAGCACTGCCCCTCCCGCAGTGTGACTCCCTTCAACACTGCCCCTCCCACAGTGTGACTCCCCTCAACACTGCCCCTCCCACAGTGTGACTCCCCTCAACACTGCCCCTCCCACAGTGTGAAACCCCCTCAACACTGCCCCTCCCGCAGTGTGACTCCCCTCAACACTGCCCCTCCCACAGTGTGAAACCCCCTCAACACTGCCCCTCCCACAGTGTGACTCCCCTCAACACTGCCCCTCCCACAGTGTGACTCCCCTCAACACTGCCCCTCCCACAGTGTGAAACCCCCTCAACACTGCCCCTCCCGCAGTGTGACTCCCCTCAACACTGCCCCTCCCACAGTGTGAAACCCCCTCAACACTGCCCCTCCCACAGTGTGACTCCCCTCAACACTGCCCCTCCCACAGGACAGCTGGGTAGCACTGCAGAGTGCTCTGATGAGTTAGGGCGTAATTGCTGTTGTGTTGTCGAGTTGGGCTGTGTTGCAGTTTGGGGTTAACTTAGGAGGAGGCACTGTTGAAGAGTGCAATTAACATGTTACACCCTTAAACACATAATACTGAACACAGTAATGATGGAGTTAATGAGTTCCAAATATGTCCGATTATATGTCCCAGATCAGGATATGCAGTTGGATGCCAAGAAATGGAGTCATCATTATTCAAAAGGCTTCTGTGAGGTGGCTATGGGGTGGAATTTCTGGGCAACCTGCCAAGTAGACACTTGCCAGGGAAAGGCAAAAGAATGAGTTCTCACAGAACTACAGCTGACTGCCACATTATACCACTCCCTGCTCTGTCCAAAAACCTACACACAACATAGAATCATAGGCATGAGCCTTCCCACCATCGAGGACATCTTCAAAAGAGTTTGTGGAGATTTGGTATGTCACGAAAGAGCATCTTACTGGTAAGGAAGGGCCGCTGCACAGGATCAGCAGAGCGGTAAGAACATAATAAATAAGGGCAGGAGTAGGGCATCTGACCTGTCAAGCTTGCTCCGCCGTTCAATAAGATCCTGGCTGATTTGGCCATGGACTCATCTCCACCTACCTGCCTTTCCCCCATAACCCTAAATTCCCCTACTATGCAAAAATCTATCCAACTTTGTCTTAAATATATTTACTGAGGTAGCCTCCACTGCTTCATTGGGCAGAGAATTCCACAGATTCACCACTCTCTGGGAAAAGCAATTCCTCCTCATCTCTGTCCTAAATTTACGGCCCCGAATTCTGAGGCTATGTCCCCTTGTTCTAGTCTCACCTACCAGTGGAGACAACTTTCCTGCCTCTATCTTATCTATACCTTTCATAATCTTATACGTTTCTATAAGATCTCCTCTCATTCTTCTGAATTCCAGCGAGTACAGTCCCAGGTGACTCAATTTCTCCTCACAGTCTAACCCTCTCATCCCTGGAATCAACCTGGTGAACCTCCTCTGCACCGCCTCCAAAGCCAGTATATCCTTCCTCAAGTACGGAGACCAGAACTGCACACAGTACTCCAGGTGCGGCCTCACCAGTACCCTGTACAGTTGCAGCATAACCTCCCTGCTCTTGAATTCAGTCCCTCTAGCAATGAAGGCCAACATCCCATTTGCCTTCTTGATAGCCTGCTGCACCTGCAAACCAACAATCCCAAGTCCCTCTGCACAGCAGCGTAATGCAATTCATACCATTTAAATAATAATCTGCTCTTCCATTTTTCCTTCCAAAGTGGATGACCTCGCATTGACCATCATTGTACTCCATCTGCCAGACCCTTGCCCACTCACATGACCTATCTATATGTCTCTGCTGACCCTCCATATTTTCTGCATAATTTGCTTTTCTACTCAATTTAGCATCATCAGCAACTTAGATACACTACACTCGGTCCCCTCTTCCAGATCGTTAATGTATATTGTGAACAGTTGCAGGCCCAGCACCGACCCCTGTGGTACACCAGTCACCACTGATTGTCACCCAGAGTAATTCCAACTCTCTGCTTTCTATTAGTTAACTAATCCTCTATCCATGCTAGTACATCACCCCCAACTCTATGCATCCTTATATTAAGGATGTCTTTTATACAGTACCTTATCGAACGCCTTCTGGAATTCCAAGTAATTCTGGAATTCTATCTGTTCCCTTGTATCCACTGTGCTCATTATATCCTCAAGGAACTCCAGTAAGTTTGTCTGCATCTGCCTGATGGATCCATTTCTTTACAAATGCCTTGCTGTTTCTTCTTTAATGATAACTTCAAACATTTTCCCAACTACAGATGTTAAAGTAACTGGCCTATAGTTACCTGCCTTTTGCCTACATCCTTTTTTGAACAGTGACGTGATATTCACCATCGTCCAATCCGCCGGGACCTGCCCAGAGTCCAGAGAATTTTGGTAAATTATCACCAAAGTCTCTACTATAACTTCTGCCATTTCTTTCAGTACCCTGGGATGCATTCCATCAGGACCAGGGGACTTATCTCCTTCAGGCCCACACCTAAAGCAGTATCTCTTTAGTGATAGCTATTGTATCAAGGCCCTCACCTCCCATCGCATCCATAACATCTCTTGTAAACTCTTAGTTGTAAACTCAAGCAGCTCAATCATTGGCATTAGTATCCCCAGCATCGAGGACACCTTCAAAAAGTGATGCCTCAAAAAGGCAGCATCAATCATTCAGGACCCTTCCACACAGGACGTGCCCTATTCTCATTGCAACCATCAGGATGAGGCTGAAGATCTCAAAGATTCAAGAACAGCCGCTTCCCCTCCACCACACTGAACCCTTGAACACTGCCTCACTAATGATATTTCTAACCGTAATTTATAGTTTTTATAATATGTATTGCTACATACTGCTCTTGCAAAACAACACGTTTCTCGACATACGTCAGTGATAATGAACCTGATATTCTGATCTTGAACACAGCATTGTATAGCACAGGACAGGCCCTTAGCCCCATGATCTTAACCTACTCTGAGATCAGTTTAACCTTTCCCTCCCACATACCCCTCCATTTTCCTATCACCTCTGGGCCTATCTCTGAAATACCCCTGAAATATCTGCCTGCACCGCCACCCCTGGCAGAGCATTCCAGATACCCATCACATTCTGTGCAAAAGCCCTGCCTCTGACACCCCCCTACACTTCCCTACCATGTAGCCACCAATGTCACTGCTCTATAAACCCTGGTTAGACCACACTTGGTTCTGGTCACCTCATTTACCGGGCTGCTTCTGGGACTGGAGAGAGCATGTCTTCTGAGGAGAGTTTGAGCAAGCTGGGGCTTTTCCCTTCGGTGCGAAGGACAACGAAAGGCAACTTCGTAGAGGTGTACGAGATGATAGGAGGTATAGGGCAAGTGGAAAGGCAGAGGCTTTTTCCCAGGGTGGACCTGGCTAATACAAGGGGGCATAATTTTAAGGTGATTGGAGGAAAGCATAAGGGGGATGTCAGAGGTAGTAGTTCTTACACAGAGAGTGGTGGGTGCATGGAATGTACTGCCAGGGTGGTGGTAGAGATAGGTACATTAGGGGGCATTTAAGAAACTCTTAGATTGGCACATAGATGACAGAAAATGTGGGAGAATCCAAATCAAAGTACATATATATCAACAAGTGAATGTCAGGGTACCATATGGTGACAGACACAACTGTCACATGTACTTTGATAATAAATTTACTTTGAACTTTGTAAAGGGTTAGATTGATTTTGGAGCAGGTTGAAATATTGGCATAACATTATGAGCTGAAGGGTTTGTACTGTGCTGTGATGTTCCGTGTTCTACGTGTGGGGTAAGAAACTACCTCCGACAGCCCCACCCCCATACTTTCCTCCATAACCCCCTGTACTACTCACTTCAACCCTGGGAAAAGTCTCTGGCTATCTACCTGATCCATGCCTTTTATCAATTTGAATACCTCTTTCAAGGTCTGTGTATGGTGTCCTGTATGGTGTGTCACCCAAGCAAGTTTCTCTGTTGGTGCTGTGGTGGGGCAGACACACTGGAAAGAGGAATACAATAAATAAGGAACACCAGGAGACAAATAAAAAACTTCCTTTGGCTGAGAACAGAACATCTGGGCCACAATATCTGTGCTGAACATAATCCCAACTTGCCTCACATGGTCCCTATCCCATTCCAAACAAAACAACATTCCTCTGGAACAAAGTGCACAACGCAGTACATATAACTCACACACGTAACACATTAAGTAATATTACCACAAACAAATTAACAAATAATAGGGTGCATTTGTGACACGTTAAAAAGTAAACTGTATAATGTCACTGGTGCTTCAAACGTGATGAGACCTGGGTGGTGACAGGGAGATCAGTAGTCTCACAGCCTGGGGGAAGAAGCTGTTTCCCATCCTAACTGTCCTTGTCCTAATTGGCTGCCTGATGGTGGGGGGTCAAAGAGATTGTTGGACGGATGGGAGGGGTCACTGACAATACTAAGGGCCCTGCATATGCAGTGCTCCTGGTAAATATCTCCGATGGGTGGAAGAGAAGCCCTAATGATCCTCTCCAGTAGCCCTTTTTAGGGTCTTGCAATTCACCTACCGGACAATGATGCAGCCGGTCAGGACACTCTCTATGTTGCTCCTGTAAAAATTGGTTAGAATGGGGGTCGTAGCTTCACGTCTCAATCTCCTCAGGATGTGGAGACGCTGCTGTGCTTTCGTGACCAAAGAGGTGGTGTTTGGGGACCAGGTGAACTCTCTGTTACATGTGCTCACAGAAATCCGGTGCTCCTAACTCTCTCCATGAAGGAACTGTGCAGTGAGGCGTGGTCAGTCTGCACCTTCTCAAAGCCTGCAATCATCTCTTTGGTTTTGTCACAGGGTTGAAATCGAAAAGACCAGAGGGCATGTATTTAAGGTGAGAGAGGATAATTTCAAAGGGGATATGAGGGGGCAAGTATTTTTTTACATAAAGAGGGGTGGGTTCCAGGAATGTGCTGTCTGGGGTGGTGATGGCAGATACACTACAGCCCTTTAAGAGACATTTAAATAGGCACTTTCACGTGAGGAAAATGGTAGATTAGTTTAAGCAGTAGAGAGTAGTTGGCTATTTGATTACTGATTCAGTTGGTTCAGCACAACATTGTGGGCTGAAGGGCCTGTTCCTGTGCTGTAGTGTTCTACATTTCAGCAGCACTGAGGAAGGGCTCCAGGACATTAGTCACCAGCTTCGTCCTCTGCTTCCTCCTTAGCCTGTCACTTCTCTCTCGCCATCAATCGAAACTCACTCAGCATCTCTGGAGCACAAACAGCTGGCCTGATGGTTTCAAAGTAAAAAAAACAGATGAATGCTGGAGCCACACAGCACTCCTGGAGTGAGTTATGGAGGGATACACTCAGTGGCCACTTTATTAGGTACACCTGCCCGTTAATGCAAACATCTAATCAGCCAATCACGTGGCAGCAACTCAATGCCAACAAGCATGCAGACATGGTCAAGAGGTTCACTTGTAGTTTAGACCAATCATCAGAATGGGGAAGAAATGTGATCTAAGTGACTTTGACCGTGGAATGATTGTTGGTGCCAGATGGGGTGGTTTGAGTATCTCAGAAACTGTTGATCTCCTGGGATTTTTACACACAACAGTCTCTAGAGTTTACAGAGAATGGTGTGAAGAATAAAAAAAAACATGTCAAACCTTGAAGTGGATGGGCTAAGCAGCAGAAGACCAACGTACGCTTCCTTCATGTCACATTCTGCCCAGATGCTCCACTGTAGCCCTGGTACACATCTAATCTCATCCCATTTGGCCCAGATCCATCTAAAACACTCCTATTCATGTACTCAAGAGATTCTGCAGATGCTGGAAATCTCGAGCAATGCACACAAAGAGCAGGAGGAACTCAGCAGGTCAGGCAGCATCTATGGAAGGGTATAAACAGTCAACTAATTGGGCTGAGACCCTTCATCAAAACTTTTGATCAGGTCCTGATGAAGCCTGTCAGTGGAAAATGACAACTCTTTATTCCTCTCCGTAGATGCTCCTGTTCACTTATCTGTCCAAGTGTCGTTAATGTATCTTCCTCAACCTGCTGCTGTGGCAGCTTGTTCCATATTGCCGCCACCGTCTGGGTGAAGAAGTTGCCCCTCTAGCCCCTTTTCAATTCATCCCCTCACACCTTACACCAAGGGCCACTGTTCTCCAGTTGACTTACTCTGGAAAAATAACTGTATGCATTGCATTTACCCTCTCTATGTCCCTCATGATTTTGTAAACTTCAAAGTCAAAGTAAAGTATATACAACACTGTGCAAAAGGCTTAGGCACATAAACCTGTATATCGCTCGCTGCCCATGACATTACACAGTAATGTGGAGTGGAGGACGAGCTTATAAGTCTGGCGGGAGGAAAAGATGTTGGGAATGGCAAGGATGGAGCACCAGTGGAGGGGTGTGGGACAGGTGGCAGAGAAGGACTGCTAGGGGTGGAGATGACGCGGGTGCAGACACACCCAGCTCTAAGACACCAGGCAAGGTCAACTGATTTCAAACAATTAGTTTATTGATAATTGCAGAATGTCTCTCTGGTGTTTCCCACTCCCTCCCTCTCCCTTCCCCTTTTCCCAACCATGATTCCCCTCTCCCTGTCCCTTCCCACTCTCAGCCCACAATAGAGACCCAGATCAGAATCAGGTTTATCATCACTCACATATATCATGAAATTCATTTTTTTTGTGTGTGACAGCAGAACAGTGACTACTACAGTACTGTGCAAAAGTCTTAGGCACCCTAGCTATACGTACATATATATATGTGCATGTGTGCTGAAGATATTTGTATAGTACTGTATATGTTAGCATGTACTACCCTGAAATTCATTTTCTTGCAGAGAAATAAAGAAATACAATAGAGTAATAGACTTCATAAAAATCTATGCATTAATACAGACTGACAAGCAACTAATGTACAACAGAAGACAAATTGTACAATAAAGAAAATCAATAGTGAGAACAGTATGTAAGGGGATTGGGAAAATCAGGTCGGTGTTGGATCGCCGCAGAGGGAATTTGTTGAATGGCTATGAGATGGCTTTTTAGAGCAACTTGTGCTTGAGCCTATTTGAGGAAAGGCTATCTTAGGTTTGGTGTTGTGTAATAACCCAGATCTGATCAGGGAGCTTAATGTAAAGGAACCCTTAAGAGGCAGTGAATCAGAATCAGGTTTATTATCACTGGCATGTGTCGTGAAATTTGTTAACTTAGCAGCAGCAGTTCAATGCAACACATATATAGCAAAAGAAGAAATAAATAAATAAACAAATAAGTAAGTAAATCAGTTACAGTGTAGTGTATGTGTGTGTAGGCCTCCGTTAGTCTCGAAAGACCATGGATTTGCACCTTGGGAAGTTTCTAGGGCACAAGCCTGGGCAAGGTTTTTTTTATGGGAGACTCGCAGTTGCCCAAGCTGCAAGTCTCCCCTCTCCACCCTCCAATGTTGTCCAAGGGAAGGGCATTAGCAATTACAGTATACGTATGTTGAATAAATTAAAAATCATGCAAAATAAACAGAAATAATAAGACCATAAGGAGCAGAAGTGGGCCATTCAGCCCATCGAGTCTGCTCCACCATTCAATCATGGGCTGATCCAATCCATCCCCACTCCCCTGCCTTCTCCCCATACCCTTTGATGCCCTGGCTAATCAAGAACCTAACTATCTCTGTCTTAAATGCACCCAATGACTTGGCCTCCACGTGGCTCCACTTGGCTCATGGCAACAAATTCTACAGATTTACCACCCTCTGACTAAAGTAATTTCTCCGCATCTCTGTTCTAAATGGACGTTGTCCTAGACTCCCCTACCATGGGAAATAGCTTTGCCATATCTAATCTGTTCAGGCCTTTAACATTCGGTATGTTTCTGTGAGATCCCCCCTCATTTTCCTGAACTCCAGGGAATACAGCCCAAGAGCTGCCAGATGTTCCCCATATGGTAACCCTTACACTCCTGGAATCATTCTCATGAATCTTCTTTGAACCCTCTCCAACGTCAGAATATCCTTTCTAAAATAAGGAGCCCAAAACTGCACACAATACTCCAAGTGTGGTCTCACAAGTACCTTATAGAGCCTCAACATCACATCCCTGCTCTTATATTCTATACCTCTAGAAATGGATGCCAACATTACATTCACCTTCTTCACAACCGACTCAACCTGGAGGTTAACCTTTAGGATATCTTGCACAAGGACTCCCAAGTCCCTTTGCATCTCTGCATTTTGAATTCTATCCCCATCTAAAAAATAGTCTCCCCTTTTATTTCTTCCACCAAAGTGCACGACCATACACTTTCCAACATTGTATTTAATTTGCCACATCTTTGCCCATTCCCTTAACTATCTAAGTCTCTCTGCAGGCTCTCTGTTTCCTCTACACTACCCGCTCCTCCGCCTATCTTTGTATCATCGGCAAATTTGCCACACATCCATTAATACCAGGAGCCTGATGGTTGTAGGGTAATAACTCTTCCTGTACCTGGTGGTGTGGGCCCACCAGATTCAGGCTTCTGTACTCTTGTCCCACAATGGTAGCAAGAAGAGAACACGACATGTGTCGTGAAATTTGTTAACTTTGCAGCAGCAGTTCAATGCAATACAGAATAGAAAAAAAAGTGAATTACAGTAATTATATACTATATATATAAAATAGTTAAGTAGTGCAAAAAATAGAAATAAAAAGTAGAGAGGTAGTGTTCATGGGTTCAATATCCATTCAGAAATCGGATGGCAGAGGGAAAAAGCTGTTCCTGAATCAGTGTGTGTGTGCCTTCAGACTTCTATACCTCCCTCCTGATGTAAGAGGGCATGGCCTGGGTGGTGGGAGGCTTTAATAATGAACCCTGTCACCTTTCTGAGACATCACTCCTTGAGGATGTCCTGGGTACTCTGGGGGCTAGTGCCCATGACGGAGTTGACTAAGTTTACAAATCTCTGCAGCTTACTTCGACCCTCTGCCCCTGCCCATACTCGAGAATGATGCAGCCAGTTAGAATGCCATGGTACATCTGCAGAAATTTTCAAGTTTTTTGGGTGATTATACCGAAATTCCTCAAGCTCCTAAAAAAAGCAGTTGTTGACATGTCTTCTTTGTAGCTGCGTCGATATATTGGGAACAGTTTAGATCCTCAGAGATATTGACACCCAGGAACTTGAAATTACTCACTCTTTCCACTTCTGATCTCTCTATGAGGACTGGTTCATGGTATGCTGTCCTACCCTTTCTGAAGATCACAATCAGCTCTTTGGTCTTTCCGACATTGAGTGCAGGGTTGTTGTTGTGACACCACTCAACTAGCTGATATATCTAGCTCCTGTACGTCTTCTCACCACTGTCCGAGATTCTGCCAACAATGGTTGAATTACCAGCAAATTTATAGATATCATATGAGCTATATGTAACCACGCTGTCATGGGTATAGAGAGAGCAGAGCAGTGGGCTAAGCACACACCCCTGAGGTGCACCAGTGTTGATTGCCAGTGAGGTGGAGACAGTATTTCCAATCCATACAGATTCTGGTCTTCCTGTCAGGAAGCTGATGATCCACTTGCAGAGGGAGGTATAGAGTCCCATGTTCTGGAGTTTTTCAATCAGAACTGTAGGAATGATGGTGTTAAATGCTGTGCTGTCATCGATAAACAGCATCCTGATTTAGGTATCTGCATTATTCAGGTGATCCAAGGCTGTGTGGAGAGCCAGTGAGATCATGCCTGCCGTAGATCTATAGTGGTGATCGGCAAATTGCAGTGGGTCCAGGTCCTTGCTGAGACATAGAAACATAGAAAATAGGTGCAGGAGTAGTCCATTTCTTTTTTGGAATTGATACTATTCCTAATTTCCCTTGTCAGCCACGGGTGCACTACCTTCCCTGGTTTATTCTTTTGCCAAACTGGGATGAACAATTGTTGTAGTTCATCCATGCGATCTTTAAATGCTTGCCATTGCATATCCACTGTCAACCCTTTAAGTATCATTTGCCAGTCTATCTTAGCTAATTCACGTCTCATACCTTCAAAGTTACCCTTCTTTAAGTTCAGAACCTTTGTTTCTGAATTAACTATGTCACTCTCCATCTTAATGAAGAATTCCACCATATTATGGTCACTCTTACCCAAGGGGCCTCGCATGACAAGATTGCTAACTAACCCTTCCTCATTGCTCAATACCCAATCTAGAATGGCCTGCTCTCTAGTTGGTTCCTCGACATGTTGGTTCAGAAAACCATCCTGCATACATTCCAAGAAATCCTCTTCCTCAGCACCCTTACCAATTTGGTTCACCCAATCTATATGTAGATTTAAGTCACCCATTATAACTACTGTTCCTTTATTGCACCATAACCCTCTCAAAGCATTTCATCACCGTAGATCATGAGTGCTACTGGACGATAGTCGATCGGGCAGTTCAGCCCGTTCTTCTTGGGCACTGGTATAATTAATGCCCTCTTGAAGCAGGTGGAAACTTCTGACTGTAGCAGTGAGATTGAGAACATCTTTGAACACTCCTGAGATTGGTCACCACAGATTTTCAGTGCCTTACCAGGTTCTCCATTGGAGCCTGTTGCCTTCTATGCCAGGCATGATACAACCAGTCCGGACACTCTCCACTGTGCATCTATAGGCATTTGTCAGAGTTTTCGATATCTATCGAAGCTACATAAATTGCTAAGAAAGTATTGGCACAACATTGTAGGCCGAAAAGCCTCTGCTCTGCTGTTCAGTGTTCTAAATATCAATTTATTTGTCCATGTGAGGAGGCACAGGAGATGAGTGAAGTTCCTAACAAATAATTCTCATTCGTATTTCCATGGAGAAGGATTTGGATGCCAGGGAACTTAGTAGTAATCTTTAAAGGGGTCCACAGTATAGGAAAGAAGCTCCTGGGGGGCTTATAACACAGAAAAATTGATAAATCCCCAGGACCTGATCTAGGACATTGTGGGGCCTCCAGTGAAGAGATTTAGTCAAAGAGTCATAGAGCACTACAGCACAGAAACAGGCACCTTCCACCCATCTATCCACACCCCAACTACAACCCTGCCTAGACCCAACGACCTGCACCTGGACCGTAACCCTCCCTACCCCTCCCATCCTCATATCTGTCCAGACAGAAACATTGCAATAAAATCTGCTGGCAGCTCGCTCTACACCCTCAACACCCTCTGAGTGACGAGGTTCCCCCTCAGGTTCTCCCCAAGTACAGTATTCCACCTTTCACCCTTAATCTTTTGTATCACGGAAAGCCACGGGGGTGGTGCCTGAGACGTGGAGGGTGCTCGCAGCTGCGACTTTATTCAACAAGGTCTACAGGGAAAAGTTGAGAACAGAATCGGCTTTATTATCACTGTTAAGTTGGTTGTTTTGTGGAGCTGTACAGAGCAAAGGGATACAATGAGCACAAATTACAAATAAAATAAATCGTGCATGGAGATAGGTATAGTGAGGAAGCACTGATGGCGGGGGGAAGAAGCTTGTTCCTAAAACACTGAGCATGGGTCTTCAAGCTCCTGTACCTCTTGCTGATAGTAGCAATGAGAAGAGAGCAGAAGAGGGTAGCTTCCAACCCGATGGCATGAACATTGATTTTTCTAACTTTCAGTAATTACTGTCTTCTTGCCCCTTCTCTCTTTATCCATTCCCCATTCTGGTTCCCCTCTCACCCCTTCACCTGCCCATCACTCCTTCTGGTACCCCTTCTTCCTTCCCTTTCTCCCTGGTCCACTCTCCTCTCATCTTCAGCCTTTAACATTTTCCACCTCTCACCTTGCAGCTTCTCACTTCATCCCCCCTCACCTGCCCACCCACATCCCCCCTCACCTGGTCTCACCTACAACCTGCCAGCTTGTCCTCCTTCCTCTCCCCCCCCCACCTTATTACTCTGGCTTCTTGCCCCTTCCTTTCCAGTCTTGATGAAGGGCTTCAGCCCTCCATAGATGCTGCCTGACCTGCTAAATTCCTTCAGCATTTTGTGTGAGTGTTGCTCAGCCTCTGCAGAATCTCATGGGTTTACGCCTGAATGACAGATGGCTGCCTTCTTGAGACAGAGTTTGAACTTGTCCATTCCTGCATCTGCCTAAGAAACAGACTTAGAACAAAGATCAGTACAGCACAGGAAAAGGCCCTTTATGCTGAACCAATTAAAATTAGTAATGAAATGGCCAACTACTCTCTGTGCCTACACAATGTCAATATCCGTCCAATTTCCTCACATTCATGAGCCTATCTAAACATCTCTTAATAGTCCCTAATGTACCTGCCTCTACCCCACCCCAACCAGCACATTCCAGGCACCCACCTGTGTGTAAAAAAAAATTGCCCCTCCCCTCACATTTCCTTTTAATTTAACCCCCTCTCACCTTAAATACATGCCCTCTGATATTAGACATTTTACCCCTGGGAAAAGGATACAGTCTGTCTACTCTATCTATACCATGAGGCATAGGAGCAGAATTAGCCCATCTGGCCCATCGGGTCTGCTCTGCCATTCAATCATGACTGATCCTTTCTCCTCCTCAATCCTAGTTCTCAGCCTTCTCCCCATAACCTTTGATGCCATGTCCAATCAAGAACCACAAATTCACCACCCTTTGGCTCAAAAAAAAAATTCTCCCATCTCTGTTTTGAAAGGGCACCCCTCTAGCCTGAGGCTGTGCCCTCTTGTCCTAGACTCCCCCACCATGGGAAACATCCTTTCCACATCTACTCTGTCTAGGCCTTTCAACATTCAAAAGGTTTCAATAAGATTCCCCCCCCCCCCCATCCTGCTAAATTCCAGCGAGTACAGACCCAGAGCCTTGTATGTTAACCCTTTCATTCCTGGAATCATCCGTGTGGACCTCCTCTGAACCCTCTCCAATGCCAGCACATCTTTTCTAAGATGAGGGGCCCCAAACTATTGACAATACTCTAGGCGAGGCCTCACCAGTGCCTTATAAAGCCTCAGCATCGCACCTCACAATCTGATAAACCTCTATTAGGCCTCCTCTCATCCACCACTTCAGAGAAATCAACCCAAGTTTGTCCAACCTCTCGATATAGTGCATACCCTCCAGACCGGGCAGCATCCGGGTAAACCTCTTCTACACCCTCTCCAAAGATTCGACATCCTTTCTGTAATGGGACGACTAAAACTGTATGTAATACTCCAGATGCGGCCTAACTGGAGTTTTATAAAGCTGCAACACCACTTCCTGACTGCAGAACGCAATGCCTGGACTAATAACCACTGTATCATCCTGTGTAGCCACTTGCAGGGCGTTATGAACTTGACCCATCTGCTCACCAACACTGTTAAGTGTCTTGCCACCGGTGTTAAAACTTACCCTCACATGTCCTTTGAAATTACCCCCCTGTAATTTCTTCTGGAAGTATGGCTCATCTTGTTAGCACACTCACCATCTGAGGCACTGCACTCCCTCCTCCAAAGGAGGGCAGTGTTACCCTACCCATTTCCCCACACAATTTCGCTCAGCTGCCTCAGAAGTTTCTGAAGTTGATCAAAAGTCTTTCTTACAGCCACCGACGTGAATTTAGTGGTTTAAAAAAAAAGGGCTGCGTGCGCCCCTCCCCGTCTGCATGTCCGCAGTTCGGCTGCTGTGGGTGGAGTTGTTATTCACGGGACGATAAGTCTGACTTGGAAAAACGGCTCTGAAACGGAAGAGCGAACGTCCCCGAGCGGGGCTGTGGCGGAGCGGGTGCTGAAGCGATTGGCGCTAGGTCTGTGATAGGAGGGACCACGGAGATCGCCTACCTCCTCGGGATGTCACCTTGGGGGCGGTGCCATTTGAGTCTTACTCCCGCAAGAGCACATTGGATGGGCTTGGGAACTACCTCGAGCCATTTCATTGCGGAGGACTGAATAGCAAGAGGACCCTTCTTGCTAATTTAAGTGCTGTCTGTCTTGCGTTCAGCATGCAGCGAGGGGCTTCCTCAACCCCCCAGGTTAGTATCTTTCTCTTTATTTGTCCTCCGCCTCACGACCGGGCACTCATTATACTCTGCGCTGTGTGTAACTTAACCCAGCGGTCCTCTGAGAGGCTCCGTAGCCGAGTGAGCCTCCCTTGCGATCGGCGGCTGACCACGACTTGTCCCGTCCAGTCCCGCTCTCCTGGTCCCCGAAGAATCCTCACTGACAGACAGATTCACTGCCATGTGGAGTTAGGACGGTGGGGGTAGGAAATCGTGGCGTTATCCACACTGAGGAGAAATATAGAAAAAAAACAGATTTTTTAAATAAGGAGATGCGTTGAGCCTTTAAAGGGGGCGCAGTAAGCGGTTTACGGGATGCTGCCCGGAGTAGAGGGTATGAACGCTTGGCAAAATTTGTTGTTGCTTTTCTGGAGTGCTGGAGACAGAAGGGGGAGCTCATCTTGGTCCCCGAACCTCAGGTCCCACACCACCAGGTTCAGGAACAGTTATTACCCTTCAACCATCAGGTCCCACACCACCAGGTTCAGGAACAGTTATTACCCCTCAACCATCAGGTCCCACACCACCAGGTTCAGGAACAGTTATTACCCCTCAACCATCAGGTCCCACACCACCAGGTTCAGGAACAGTTATTACCCCTCAACCATCAGGTCCCACACTACCAGGTTCAGGAACAGTTATTACCCCTCAATCATCAGGTCCCACATCACCAGGTTCAGGAACAGTTATTACCCCTCAGCCATCAGGTCCCACACCACCAGGTTCAGGAACAGTTATTACCCTTCAACCATCAGGTCCCACACCACCAGGTTCAGGAACAGTTATTACCCCACAACCATCAGGCTCTTGAACCTGAGGTGATAAGTTCACTCACCCCATCAGTGAACAGTTCCCACAACCTATGGACTTACTTTCAAGGACTGTTCACCTCACGTTTTTGATATGTATTATTATTTCTCATGTCTTGGAGAGTTTGCTGTCTTTTGCTCATTGGTTGTCTGCCCTGCTGGGTGCGGTCTTGTATTGATTCTTGTACTTACTGGGATTTTCCACAAATAAGTGGATCTCAGGGCTGTATGTACTTTGATAATAAATTTACTTTGAACTTTTGAACATTGTTTTGCTTAGCTGTATGCATCACGCAGTTGAATGATAATAAACTTTCGGTTTATAAAACTGAGAGGTGGGTGTCCTAGCCTGAAATGTCGACTGTTAATTCGACGCTGCCTGACCTGCTGAGTTTTTCTCTGTGTGTTGGTTTGTATTTTCAGCATTTGCAGAATCTCCTGTGTTCAGATATAGCAGATGGCCACCATGATAGCATAGGATTTAACACAACGCTATTACAGCTCAGGGCGTTACAGAGTTCAATCCCGGCACTGCCTGTATGTTCTCCCTGTGAGCATTTGCATTTCCCACACTCAAAAGATTAAGGTTAGCAGATAAATTGGTCATTATAAATTGTTCCATGATTTGGTCGTTCATTATATGCCATGGGTGGAGATGCGTTCTATCAAAGGAGGTGTAAGGCGCACCTTCCCTCTGCTAGCCTGCAGGTCACCCTTGGACAAGGTGTAGCACCTGCTTAGCCCCTGTGGTCAGGGTCATGTGAAGCCACGGGAGCAGGTGGTGGGTGGTCGTATGAACAGCCGGTGCACATCACAACTCCTGGTTATGTGACCACTGACGCCAGGCAGACAATCTCCGAAGAGTATTCATACTGGCCGGGGTCACCCGTCTTGTAAAGACACTGCCCAGAAGAAGGCAATGGCAAACCACTTCTGTAGAAAAATTCGCCAAGAACAATCATGGTCATAGAAAGACTATGAATGCCCTTAATTAAGCTAATTTTAAATTGCTTAGTGTCACAGCTCAGTTGGCCAGAAGGTCATGCTGTACCTCTAAATAAATTTTATTCCCCAGGGAAGAAATACTGGTATTTAAAGTGAGAAGGCAAAACTCCAAAGGGCCAGTTTATTTACATAGTGGTGGGTCCCTGGAAATCCTGGACCCAGGTCTGGCAAGGCTCCTATGTCTTATAGTCTTATCGTCAAAGGTTACAGGAAGAAGGCAGGAGAATGGGTTTGAAAGGAATAAATCAGCCATGATGGAATGGCCTAATTTTGCTCCTGTTTCTTATGGTCCAGTGAGTGGTTGGCCACTCACAGTTGAAAAGACCCACAGTGATACCAATGTGGAACCAGGCTCTTCGGCCCACTGTTCCCTGCTGACCCATTTAGATGGGGAATTTGTTTAATGGAAGGTTGCTGATTCTGGGCAGCTCCCTATTCCAGAGCAACACACACAAAGTGCTGGAGGAACTCAGCAGGTCAGGCAGCGTCTATGGAGATGAATAAGCAGTCAGTGTTTCAGACTGAGACTTCCATCAAGATGCACAGGACTCTTCCAGAACCCCCTCACAGTCTCTGTCATTGGGTGATTTGTGGATGGAGACAGGATTCAGGTGCTGTGCGGGCTTCTCCAACTGTGAGTTCCTGTGGTCTTTCCCACACTGACCAGCTGTATCACTGTCTGGTCTGCGAATTGCAAGGCATCTGACTGCAATTCCCTACAAATGATTGTGAGGATCACAGTGGGGTTTCTCTTTCTCCCATCCGAGGTTTCTCCCTGAGGCACCACACACACAGGGCTCTTAGTATTGTCAGTGATCCCTCCGTCCGGTCCCCAATCCCCACTGAACCCCTGCCATCGGGCAGGAGGTACCGTAGTGTTAGGACAAGGACTGTTAGGATGGGAAACAGCTTCTGCCCCCAGGCCGTGAGACGACTGAAATCACTGCCACCACCCAGGTCTCATCAGGTACAAAGCACTGGCAGTGTTATAAAGTTTACTTTTTAAACTTGTGTCCCATCACAGACCCTTGGGATCAGACACAGAGTTAAGCTCCCTCCACACCATTCCATCACACACTCCTGTCACCTTTCATCCTCTTTCGCTCCAAAGAGAAAATCCCGAACTCACTCAACCTTTCCTCATAAGACATGCTCTCTAACCCACGCAGCATCTTGATAAATCTCCTCTGCACCCTCTCTTATGCTAACACCTCTTATGCAGCACCTTCCAGACCCACGACCATCTAGAAGGACGAGAACAGCAGATACCTGGGAACGTCACCACTTGGAAATCCCCCTCCAGGTCACTCACCGTCCTGACTTGGAAACATATCGATATCCTTCATTGTCACTGGTCAAAATCATGGAATTCCCTCCCTTAAAGCAGCACTCTGGGTGTACCTACACCTCAGGGACTGCAGCAGTGCAAGAAGGCAGCTCATCACCACCTTCTCAAGGGCAACTAGGGATGGACAATAAATGCTGGCTTAGCTGGTGATTCCCACATCCCATAAAATGAATAATTAAACAGAACTGAACACAATACTCTTAACGCAACACGAGTGAATCTGCAGATGCTGGAAATAAATAAAAACACAAAATGCTGGCAGAACTCAGCAGGCCAGACAGCATCTATGGGAGGAGGTAGTGACGACGTTTCGGGCCGAAACCCTTCATCAGGAGGGTTCTGCCAGCATTTTGTGTTTTTACACCATTCCAAGTGTGGCCTAACGAGGTGTTTATAAGCTGCAGCATTGCTCTGCGGCTCTTGAGCTCAATCCAATGACTAATGAAGAACAACACACCAAACACCTTCTAAACCACCCCACCAACTTGTGCAGCAAATCTCTGGATGTGAACCCCGAGTTCCCTCTGTTCCTCCACACTTCTATACCTTTAACTGTGTTGTATATGCACTCCACGTCAACTTGTACGTCTGCAGAATGGATTTTTATCCGTTGATGTTGTTGTGTTAATATAATGTTCTGTGTTGTATGTGATCTATGTAGTAAGCATTGAACCTTGGTCCCTGACTCTGTACGCACAGTCGAATGACAATCAACTTGAACTTCAGTAGTGTACTTGCATCTTCCAAGGAATGCGTGACCTCCCCGTCCCGCCTGCTTTGTCCTGGGGTGGGGATCTCCGAGAGAGAGAGAGAGAGAGGAAGGTAACCGGGATGGAGTGCAGGGTTGGTGAATGTAAATATTTGTTGCATCCCTGAGCCATGTAGCTTCGTTAACGTGACGTGCCACAAATTCGTGAGGAGGTCACAGTCTGGATTTCAAAATACTCTGTACACTCATGTCAAGGCCGGGTCCCAAGGTGGAGAACTTGCTTCTCCCACTGGGAACAGATCGAATTGATCAATAGAGACATGATGCAATTGTTCACTTAGTTCACCCTTTCAGTGTCACTAGCGTTTCCAGACAGCAGATTTATTAGCCAGTTAGGTGGCCATAAGACTATTAGATATAAGAGTAGGATGCGGCCATTCGGTCCATCTGGTCTGCTCCTCCATTCCATCATGGCTGATTTATTATCCCTCTCAACCTCATTCTCCTGCCTTCTCGCCATAACCTCTGACACCCTGTCTAATTACGAACCTATCGACATTCACTTTAAATATACTCGATGATTTGGCCTCCACAGTAGTCCGTGGCAATGAATTCCACACTCACTATCCTCTGGCTAAAGGAATTCCTCCCCACCTCAGTTCTAAATGGACAGCCCTCTATTCTGAGGCTGTGTCCCCTGGTCTTTGATGAATTTCCCACTAACCTGTCCACATTCACTCTATCTAGGCCTTTCAATATTCGATAGATTTCAATGAGATCCCCCTCATTTTACTGAACTCCAGTGCGTACAGGTCCAGAACCATCAAATGCTCCTCATATGTTAACCCTTTCACTCCCAGGATGTTTGTATTTCTAGAGGTGGAAAAAGACCCTTCAAACTGTTTAAATACAAGGTGCTGGAAATCCAGGGCAGCACACATCTAGCGCTGGGGGAAACTCAGCAGGTCGGGCAGCATCTATGTAGGGAAATAAATCGTCGACATTTTGGGCTGAGACACTTCATCAGGACTGGAAAGAAAGCATGTCCTCCTTCCCCTCCCCACCTTCTTAGTCTGGTTTTGTTCCTCCTTCCTTTCCGGTTCTGATGAAGGGTCTCGGACCAAAACGTTGGCTCTTTATTCCTCTTCATAGATACTGCTTGACCTGCTGAGCTCCTCAAGCATTTTGTGTGTGTCACTTTAAAATGTTTATTTTGTTCAAATTGGAATATTTAAATGGTTGGGGAAAAAGCATGTTTCTTGACTTCTTGGGTAGTATCTGAAGCTCCAGCTAGAGTCTTGTTAAGCAAGACCTTCATTATAAAGATTTCATCTCCTGTATTCCAATACATGTATTTCTCAGTAGCCATGACCAGTTTTCCCCACCCTTTGTAGATCTCTGTGCTCCCTTGATTACAAGTGGGTTCCGCCCTTTGGCCTCTGGTGTTAAACTGTTTGGCAAATTGGTTTATTATTGTTACGTGTACTGGGACACAGTGAGAATCTTGCCTTGCATACTGTTTATACAGATCAGATCATTACACAGTGCAATGAGCTAGAACAAGGTAAAATATTAACAATACTGAATAAAATATTGCAGTGAACAGGCCCTTCAGCCAACAATGTTGTGCCAAGCCAAATAAATTAGTAATTTACTGGCCAACTAAACAAATCTCTTCTGGCTACACGTATCCTTCGGTTGTTGAGCCTGTTTAAACGTCTGTTAAAAGTCTGTAATGTGTCGGACTCTATCACCACCTCAGGCACTAACTCATTGGTGATAATACTTTGTTTCATGTGCTGTCTGTGATTTGTGTTCTGTGTCGGCACCTTGGTCCAGAGGAACTTCGTTTAATTTGGCTATGTATACGTACAGTCAGATGACAATAAACTTGAACTTAAAACTGTTGGCCTGGGCTTCAGATTACCTAACAAAGTCTAAATTGGTATTCAAGTTTCTAAAACTTACGTCAAGTACCATTTTCAGCAATAGCTACTTCCCTTCGACCACTCAGTTCTTGTGTCAACTGGCAAAACCCTGCTCAGCATAGTTTATTTATTTATTTTATTTTATTTAGAGATACAGCAAGGAATAGACTCTGCTGGCCCTTCGAGCCACGCTGCCCAGCAACACCTGACAATTCTCGATTAAGTAAGCTGCAGAGAGTTATAACGTTAGTCAGCTCCATCGTGGGCACTAGCCTCCGCGGTATCCAGGTCATCTTCAAGGAGCGGTGCCTCAAAAAAGCAGTGTCCACCATTAAGGACTCCCACCACCCAGAACATGTCCACTTCTCATTGCTACCGTCATGGAGGAGGTGCAGAGGCCTTGAAGACGCACATTTAATGATTCAGGAACAGCTTCATCTCGTCTGCCATCTGATTTCTAAATGGACACTGAACCCATGAATACTGCCTCACTACTTTTGTTTACTTATTTTTTGCACTACTTTAATTTAGCTATTTAATCTTCTATATAAATACTTTAATTCACAGTTTTTTTTCCCCCCTCTCTATTATCATTGTACTGCTGCTGATATTAAACCTGATTCTGATTCTGACCCAATCACGAGGCAGTTCACATTGACCAATTAATCTATCTGGTGCATCTTTGACTGTGGGAGGAAACTGGAGCACTCGGGGGAAAGCCATGTGTTCCACAGGGAGAACGTACGTTTGTACAAAGACTGCTTACAGATCGGCGCTGGGAAATGCACTGAGCTGTAACAGTGTCGCCATAATTGCTATGCAACCATGGCAACCTGTTTAGCAACATGATGGCCACTTGATGACTTGTACTACGGTGGACATTATAAAATCATAGAATTATGTATAGAATCATAGTATGGAACAGCTCAGCAAAAGCCCTTCGGCCCATCTAGTCCATGCCGAACCATTAATCTGCACCCGCACCCTAGCCCGCTATACCGTGGCAGCTCGTCCACGCTCTCAACACCTTCAGAGTGAATAAGTTCTCGTCCATGTTCTGCTTCCTCATTTCACCATTCACCCTTAATCCCTGACCTCCAGTTGTACTGTTGTCTTTTCCCAATAGGATTTAAATATTGGTTGTACTTGCCACAGGGTGGGTAGGAAACGCCGGAGGGCCGTTTCTCTGCTGAACTGCGGTGACTGTGTGATGTAAGCTTCTGGCAGGTGCTGGATCAGGAACCAGAAATGATGCGTGTTGATGAAGTGGGAAGTCTGCAGAAGCACCTGGACAGATTAGGAGAATGCAGAAATGAGTGGTCGATGCAATACAATGTAGGGAAGTCACGGTGTAATAACACATTACAATGCCGAAACGGGCCCTTAGGCCCATCTTGTCCATGCTGAGCCATTAATCTGCCGAGTTCTATTGACCTGCATCCGGACCATAACCCTCCATACCCCTCTCAGCCATTTACTTAACCAAACTTCTCTTAAATGTTGAGATTGAACCTGCATGCTCCACCTTTGCTGGCTGCTCGTTCCACACTCTCGGCACTCCCTGATTGAAGAAGTTCGCTGTAAGGTTCCTGTTGTGTGTTTAATATTTATGTAATATTTGAGTAATGTAGTAAATGTATTGTTTGATTAAGCATTCTTTGATTTTACATCATTCGTTACAGCCTATATGTAAAAATATGTGAATGGCACTCGTTATTATGCCACCACATTATAAGTATGCACCTCACTGAAGTATGAATGAAGAGTACATGTTTATCTCTGTGGTTTTCTTTCAGTTAGTTCATTGAGTTACAAAACATAACAGTTCCCCTTGTACATTTCACCTTTCACCCTTCACCCATGACCTCTAGTTCTAGTCTCACCCAACCTCAGTGGAAAAAGCCTGCTTGCATTTACCCTATCTATACCCCTCATCGTTTTGTGTCCCTCTATCAACTCTCCTCTCATTCTCCTATCCTCCAGGGAATAAAGTCCTACCCTATTCACTCTTTCCCTGTAACCCTCAAATCCCAGCAACATCCTTGTCGATCTTCTCTGTACTCTTTCATCTTATTGACATCTTTCCTGTAGATAGGTGACCGTAAATTATGTTGAATCTGTGTCTTTCTTGTGAACTCTGCTTGCCTGATGCTCGGTGCCTGTGCTGCTGCTGCAGGAAAGCTTTTCATTCTGCATTGATTTGTGCAGATGACAATAAGCCGGAGTTTGAATTGGAAACTTCACTATAGAAACTGAGTTTTCAAAGTTGTATTTGCGACGCATCCCAAGGTCGTCCCCCCGGCTCTGCAGTTTTGCATCTTAGCAGGCGGTGTCTAGCTCAAGTTCAAGCTTATTGTTGTTCAACTGCACACATGTATACTGCCAAACGAAACAACGTTCCTCCGGACCAAGGTGAATGACGCAATGCATATATTTAGGTAGCTCCTGTCCCTAATTGTGTTCACTGAGTGTATGTTCATGGTTCTCTGCTGTTGATGGTCCATCCACTGCGAGGTTCAATGTGTTGTGTGTCACAGATGCTCTTCTGCTCACCACTGTTGTAACGTGAGGCTATTTGATTTACTGTCAGCTTGAACCAGTCGGGCCGTTCTCCTCTGATCTCTCATATTTGAAAGGCATTTTCTCCCACAGCTCACTGGATGTTTTTTGTTTTTTCACACCATACTCTGTAAATTGTGTATGAACATCTCAGGAGATCAGTAGTTTCTTTTTTTTTGTAATTTTTTTTATTGAAGTTCATCATCAAACAAACTTTTCCATAAGATGTATTTCAGACATTCTAAGTGGCTCAAAACACCCAATCTGGCACCAACAATCAAAGTCACTTAGATCACATTTTTTCCCCATTCTGATGTTTGGTCTGAACAACAACTGAATCTCTTGACCATGTCTGCATGCTTTTATGCCTTGAGTTGCTGTGACAGGATTGGCTGATCAGATATTTGCATTAACGAGCAGATGAGAAGGTGTATCTAATAGAGTGACCACTGAGAGAATAACTTACACACAACATTTGAAGCTTCATTACCACAAATAGACAAACAAATATTAAAATATTTTCCGGAAGATTGACAGTGTAAGGTGCATTTACAACACGGTCAAAAACTAACAGAATAACCCGGGAGTGTGTGATGGGATGGCCATCAGGGAGCGGGTAGAGGGAGTTTCACTCTGTGTCTAACCCAGAAGTTTGTGACAGGATGATGGCTTCACTCCGAGTTGAACGTGCTGCATTGTAGGAGTGCCACGGATAGCAGGTCCCTGAAATGCAAAATTTATCCGAATTGTTCAAGTTCAGTTTATTGTCACTCATCTGAACACATGTACACCACGAAACGAAACCACATTCCTCCGGACCAAGCTGCTCAACACAGTACGTACAACTCACACGCAACACACAAAGTAATATTCCCACAAATCAATTAGCAAATAATAAGCTGCATTTACGACACGAGTTAACAAGAAAACACTGTAAAGTACTGGCACTGCATACGTTGTGAAAGCTGGGTTGTGGCAGGGAGTTCAGTCGTCTCACGGCCTGGGGTCAGAAGCTGTTTCCCATCCGAACAGTCCTTGTCCTAATGCTACAACACCTCCTGCCTGAAGGTAGGGGGTCAAAGAGTGTCTATGTTCTGCTGTGACAGGAAGAGAAGGAGGAGGCAAAGAGGGAGGGGAGAGAGGAGGGTAGGAGGAGGAGATGGAGGAAGGGGGAGGGGAGGGGGAGGAGGAGGAGGAGGTGGGAACATTGGAGAGCAGAATACAAAGCGAGGACCAAGTATTCCATAACCTCCGGTGTCTGACAACTGTTTGCAATCAGTGAAACAACTACTTCCAAAAGAAGGCAACCAAATTGTGGAGACACGTGAGACTGCAGATGCTGAAACTCAGTGGGCTGAGCAGGATCTGTGTGGGGTGGGGAAGGGATTGTTGCCATCTTGGGTTGCGAATGTTGGTTCCCTTGCCTGCAACGCTACTGCTTGATACACACAGTCACGGGGAGGAAGTACCGACCCGTGGGCATCGACCCCGGGTGGTTGGCGCTGAGGGTAGATCACAGGAGTCACCACGCTTCTGGCACCAACGTAGCAATGCACACAACTCACGAATCCTAATCTGTCTCTATGTAGGAGAATGTGCAAGCTCCTTTTGAACAGTGGCAGGAATTGACCCCGGGTTGCTAGCTCAGTAATGAACAGGTTACATCCAGCAGATCATTGTAGTGACCTGGCTTGCAGAATAATTATTATTCTTTCAAGTCACTGAAGCAGGCCATTCAGCCCATTTCTTCTAGCCCTGCATTCCCATCCATCACCCAGATCCCATTACATATGAAGCACCGGTATTGTTATACTCTTTACTTTTTAACTTGCTTCGTAAATTCACCTTGTGTTAAAAGTCAATCTTTATTATTTGCTAATTAGCTTGTGGTAATATTACTTTATGTGTTGCATGTGGGTGTTACAGTGTACGTACTGTGTTGTGTGCCTTGGTCTGGAGGAATGTTGTTTCGTTTGGTGGAATACATGAGTATAGTTGAATGGCAATAAACACAAACTTGATCTTGACCTTCACTTTTCCCCAAAACACCAGGGGAACCCTTTGACGATGATGGGAGAGCGTTAGGAATGTACTTTTGGGGGTTAGGGGGTGGTCCTTCAGGTTGTCAGTAGGAAAGGATGTCCCAACAAGTGTCTCCCTCAAGGAGAGTATAGAGGGGAGGAAGGCCAGTAATAGTGAGCAGGAAACCCTAAAGGCAAACACAGGTTTGTGGAGTAACTCTGAGGTAAAATTTCACAGAGATCGAACCAGAATCAGTTTCAATATTCAACGTTGTTATGCAGTAGTAATGCATTGCAATACATAGTAAAAACTGTAAATTACTGCACATATATAGTTAAATAATGCAAAGAGAGAGAGGAAAAAATAGTGAAGAAGTGTTCATGGGTTGATTGTTCATTCAGAAACCTGATGGCAGAGGAGAAGAAGCTGTTCCTGAAATATTGAGTATATGTCTTCAGGCTCCTGTACCTCCTCGCTGATGGTAGTAATGAGAAGAGGGCATATCTAGTGTGATGGGGGTCCTTAATGATGGATGCTGCCGCCTTGAGGTATCGCCTGTTAAAGATGTTCTTGGTGCTGGGGAGTCTGGTGCCGATGATGGAGCTAGCTGAGTTTACAACTTCCTGCAGATTTTTCCGATCCTGTACAGCGGCCCCTCCAGACCAGACAGTGATGCCACCAGTTAGGATGCCTGTGCGTGCCTTTGGCAACCGTCTCCTTAAACTCTTGATGAATTATAGCCCCTCTTGTGCCTTCTTTGTAAATGTATCAATGTGTTGGGTCCAGGTTAGATCCTCAGGAACATGAAACTGCTCACGCTTTCAACTACTGATCCCTGCTGAGAACTGGTGTGTGTGCATTCATTTACACTCTCTAAGGTCCACAGTCAATCCTTTAGTCTTACTGCGAGTGAGGTTGTTGCTGCGACACAATCTTGCACTGAATGCGGAACCAATGTATTTCTAAATACTGAAGAAACGGGTCTGTCACTGTATAACACCGGGGTACGGGTCTGTTGCTGTGTAACGCCGGGGTACGGTACCGGTGGGGACGGGTCTGTCACTGTATAACACCGGGGTACGGTACCGGTGGGGATGGGTCTGTCACTGTATAACACTGGGGTACGGTACCGGTGGGGACGGGTCTGTCACTGTGTAACACTGGGGTACGGTACCGGTGGGGACGGGTCTGTCACTGTATAACACCGGTGGGGACGGGTCTGTCACTGTATAACACCGGGGTACGGGTCTGTTGCTGTGTAACACCGGGGTACGGTACCGGTGGGGACGGGTCTGTCACTGTATAACACCGGTGGGGACGGGTCTGTCACTGTATAACACTGGGGTACGGTACCGGTGGGGACGGGTCTGTCACTGTATAACACTGGGGTACGGTACCGGTGGGGACGGGTCTGTCACTGTATAACACTGGGGTACGGTACCGGTGGGGACGGGTCTGTCACTGTATAACACCGGTGGGGACGGGTCTGTCACTGTATAACACCGGGGTACGGGTCTGTTGCTGTGTAACACCGGGGTACGGTACCGGTGGGGATGGGTCTGTCACTGTATAACACTGGGGTACGGTACCGGTGGGGACGGGTCTGTCGCTGTATAACACTGGGGTACGGTACCGGTGGGGACGGGTCCGTCGCTGTGTGACACTGGGGTACGGTACCGGTGGGGACGGGTCCGTCGCTGTGTGACACCGGGGTACGGTACCGGTGGGGACGGGTCCGTCGCTGTGTGACACCGGGGTACGGTACCGGTGGGGACGGGTCCGTCGCTGTGTGACACCGGGGTACGGTACCGGTGGGGACGGGTCCGTCGCTGTGTGACACCGGGGTACGGTACCGGTGGGGACGGGTCCGTCGCTGTGTGACACCGGGGTACGGTACCGGTGGGGACGGGTCCGTCGCTGTGTGACACCGGGGTACGGTACCGGTGGGGACGGGTCCGTCGCTGTGTGACACCGGGGTACGGTACCGGTGGGGACGGGTCCGTCGCTGTGTGACACCGGGGTACGGTACCGGTGGGGACGGGTCCGTCGCTGTGTGACACCGGGGTACGGTACCGGTGGGGGACGGGTCCGTCGCTGTGTGACACCGGGGTACGGTACCGGTGGGGACGGGTCCGTCGCTGTGTGACACCGGGGTACGGTACCGGTGGGGACGGGTCCGTCGCTGTGTGACACCGGGGTACGGTACCGGTGGGGACGGGTCCGTCGCTGTGTGACACCGGGGTACGGTACCGGTGGGGACGGGTCCGTCGCTGTGTGACACCGGGGTACGGTACCGGTGGGGACGGGTCCGTCGCTGTGTGACACCGGGGTACGGTACCGGTGGGGACGGGTCCGTCGCTGTGTGACACCGGGGTACGGTACCGGTGGGGACGGGTCCGTCGCTGTGTGACACCGGGGTACGGTACCGGTGGGGACGGGTCCGTCGCTGTGTGACACCGGGGTACGGTACCGGTGGGGACGGGTCCGTCGCTGTGTGACACCGGGGTACGGTACCGGTGGGGACGGGTCCGTCGCTGTGTGACACCGGGGTACGGTACCGGTGGGGACGGGTCCGTCGCTGTATAACACCGGTGGGGACGGGTCCGTCGCTGTGTAACGCCGGGGTACGGTACCGGTGGGGACGGGTCCGTCGCTGTGTGACACCGGGGTACGGTACCGGTGGGGACGGGTCCGTCTCTGTCTGACACCGGGGTACGGTACCGGTGGGGACGGGTCCGTCTCTGTCTGACACCGGGGTACGGTACCGGTGGGGACGGGTTCGTCGCTGTGTAACACCGGGGTATGGTACCGGTGGGGACGGGTCTGTCACTGCGTAACACCGTCTCTCCAGTTTGCTGCTTCCTGTTTCTGTCTCTTTCACAGAGCAATGGAGTTACGGGATCTCGATGTTAGCTTTGTCAGGGTATTGCACAGTGCTTTCTCTTAGAGATAGAACAGTACAACACAGGAACAGGGCCGAACCAGTTAAATTAGTGATCAAATGGCCAGCTGAACAAATTTCTTCGGCCTACATAACGTCCACATCCTTACATTTTCCTCACATCCTTGTGCCGATCTGAACATCCTTAATGGTCTCTAATGTATCTGTCTCTATCACCACCCCAGGCAGCACGCTCAAACCATCCACCACTCTGGGTTAAAAAAGACTTTCCCCTCACATCTCCTTTGAAATTATCCCCTTTCACCTTAAATTCATGCCCACTAGTATTAGACATTTCAACCCTTATTAAAAGTTACTGCCTGACCACTCTATTTGACCCCTCAGCTCCCGCTGCTCCAGAGGACACAAACAAAGTTGTTTTAGCACTCAGATCTGCAATTGGATCTTCAACTTCCTCACAGACAGGACCCAGGCTGTAAAAATAGGGGACAAGCTCTCCTCTACAATCACTCTGAGCACCTGTGCCCCACAAGGCTGTGTACTCAGCCCCCTGCTGTACTCACTGTACACCCATGATTGTGTAGCCAAGTTTTCATTGAACTCAATATATGTTTGCTGATGACACCACAATTGTAGGCCGTATCTTGGGTAATGATGAGTCTGAGTACAGAGAGGAAATTAAGAACCTGGTGGCATGGTGCGAAGACAATAACCTATCCCTCAACGTCAGCAAGATGAAGGAATTGGTTGTTGACTTCAGAAGGAGTAGCGAACCGCACAACCCCATCTACATCGGTGGTGCGCAGGTGGAACAGGTCAAAAGCTTTAAGTTCCTCGGGGTGAATATCACAAATGACCTGACTTGGCCTAACCAAGCAGAGTCCACTGCCAAGAAGGCCCACCAGCGCCTTTACTTCCTGAGAAAGCTGAAGAAATTTGGCCTGTCCACTAAAACCCTCACTAATTTTTATAGGTGCACCGTAGAAAGCATTCTTCTAGGGTGCATCACAACCTGGTATGGAAGTTGTCCTGTCCAAGACCAGAAGAAGCTGCAGAAGATCGTGAACACAGCCCAGCACATCACACAAACCAATCTTCCATCCTTGGACTCACTTTACACCGCACGCTGTCGGAGCAGTGCTGCCTGGATAATCAAGAACACAACCCACCCAGCCAACACACTTTTTGTCCCTCTTCCCTCTGGGAGAAAGTTCAGGAGCATGAAGATTCGTACGGGCAGATTTGGGAACAGCTTCTTTCCAACTGTGATAAGACTGCTGAAGGGATCCTGACCCGGATCTGGGCCGTACCTTCCAAATATCCAGACCTGACTTGCACTACCTTACTTTACCTTTTCTATTTTCTAATTATGATTTATAATTTTTATTATATTTACTTGGATTTGTACTTCAGGGAGCACGAAGCGCAGAATCAAATATCACTGTGATGATTGTACGCTCTAGTATCAATTGTTTGGTGACAATAAAGTAAAGTTTGTCCAACCTCTCCCTGCCCTCCAATCCAGCACACTCCTGGTAAACCTGGATCAACGACTCTTTGGGGGGGGGGGGGGGGAGGAGGGGCTTCTGCTGTTGCCTGTATGATGGTGAGGGAGTCGGGGTTTTGGTGCTACTGCTGGTGCGAGTGGGGGGGGGTGTGGGTCAGTCGATGCTTGTGTGAAGGGAGGGAGGGAGGGAGGGGGGGCTTCATTGTTTCTATCATTCACTATGCGTTTTCTTGTTTTGCGGAGGTCTGTGAAGAGTACAAATTTCAGGCTGTATACTGAATATATTCTCTGATACTGAATGACCTTTGGCCCTCGGTTTCTTGTTCTGGGGTCAGAATGCTGATGTCCTAAAGCGTTAACCCTGTCTCTTCCTGCTTGGAGTATGCCCAGCCTGCAGAGCATCTCCAAGTCAGAAAATTGGTTTGTGATTGTCACGTGTACCAAGGAACAATGAACAGCTGGTTCTGTATTCTGTCCACGCGGATCAGATCCGATCGTTACAACAGCATATTGAGGTAGTACGCGGTGCATTTTAAGTTTTATTTAGAGATCCAGTGTGGAACCACTGGCCCACTGAGCCTGCACTGCCCAGCAACCCACCAACTTAACCCGAGCCTAATCACGGGACAGCTTACAATGACTAATTAACCTACTGACCAGTACGTCTTTGGACTGTTGGAGAAAACCGAATCACTGGGAGGAAACCCATGTACACACACAAAGTGTGTACAACCTTTCTGACAGAGGATGCCAGAACTGACCCCTGAACTCGGATGCCCCGTGCTAACGGTACGCTAGCATGTCACCCCACAATAATGGTGCAGAATGGAGTGTCACAGTTTAAAAAAAAATACAAATTTTGTTTTATTTTTGTTGATGCACCGTACAAGACACTTTATCCGGATGCATCACGGCTTGAAATGCCAACTGCTCTGCCCACGATCGCAAGGAACTGCGGAGAGTTGTGGGCAGCACAGAAACCAGCCTCCCCTCCGTGGACTCTGTCTGCACTTCTCACTGCCTCAGTAAAGCTGCCTGCAAAATCAAATACCCCACCACATTCTCTCTTCTGAACACGTCCCACCAGGCTCAAGGACAGCTTCAGTCGCAGTGTTACATGAGTATTGATCAGACCTTTTGTATGATAAGTTGAACGCTTGGCCTCACAATCTACCTCATAATGTCCTTGTACTCTCATCGTTTACCTGCACTGCACTCCTCAGTAGCATTCACACTTTATTCTACTCCGTTATTGTTTTATTTCATTCCAGCTCAATGCACTGTCAGTGATCTGAGAGAGTGTGAGACAAGCCCTTCACCCTACCTCAGTACACATGACAGGATTAAATCAATTCCTGTAGGTTCCAGATCAACTTTATTAGCCGAATACATTTACATAGATCAGGAATTTGCTGTGGAGAGTTGGTCAGGGTGCAGCAGGCAACAAAAAAAACCATTCAACAATTATATATAAAAAAGAATTACATAAAAAATAAAGGAATAGGTTCAAGAGCAGATATGGATTAAATATTCATAAATACATAAACATCCCACACAAAATGCTGGAGGAACTCAGCAGGTCAGGCAATGAACAAACAGTCGACGATTTGTGCCGAGACTCTCCCAGCCCTGAAGAAGGGTTTCAGCCCGAAACACCGACTGTTCACTGTTCTCCATAGATGCTGCCTGGCTTGCTGAGTTCCTCTAGCATTTTGTGTGTGTTGCTCTGGGTTTCCAGTATTTGCAGAATCTCTCATGTTCATAGTTACCAGTATGTATTTACAACGTACACAGCATTCTAAACAGTGGTTTAAAGTGTTTGCAGTGCAGTCACGGAGTAATAGATGGGGGTGTCGTTGCTAACTAGAATGGCTGATCAGACTAACTGCCTACAGTAAGGATCTTTTTAGATG
The DNA here is from genome assembly GCF_048418815.1 of Hemitrygon akajei. Classification (NCBI taxonomy): domain Eukaryota; kingdom Metazoa; phylum Chordata; class Chondrichthyes; order Myliobatiformes; family Dasyatidae; genus Hemitrygon; species Hemitrygon akajei. The sequence goes on from NC_133126.1 coordinate 200,490,933, forward strand.
GTGTGAAGTTTTAGTTTTGATAGCCCTATAGTTCTTAAAATAAGGGAGATTTTGGAAAAGGCAGTTTGCAGGGTGGATAGTGTCTGCAATGATCCTTCCTGCCAGCTTCTTTACCCTGGACACATCCAAGTTCTGCAGTAATGGTAGGCAGCACTCAGTTACCTTTTCCGCAAACCTAATAATTTGTGGTGTTTTTTGTATGTTATGCACCAAACCGGAGAGTAATGGCTGATGCGAGGATGCTCTCTATGGTGGCCGTGTAGAATTGCACCCGTATGTTCTGGGGAAGATGGACTTTTATCAGGAAGTGCAGAGCAGGTGTTATGTCACAACAAAACGCTTGCAGATCTGACTGGTAAGGCAGAAAGACACAAATTCCCCTATGCTGTTTCAAAACTTCATTTATTAGGACAGAGCAGAGAAAGTATTAGAATACTTATCTAGATGTGCTCGGGCCTTCCTCACTACCGAGCAACTGCCAATCAGAATCAGGTTTAATACCACCGGCAGATGTTGTGAAATTTGTTGTTTTGCAGCAGCAGCAGCACATTGCCTAATGAAAAAAACTATCAATTACAACATAAAGTATATCTCAAAATTAAACTTAATAAGTAGTGCAAAAACAGAGAAAAAAAACACTGAGGTGGTGTCCATGGGTTTGTTGTCCATTCAGAAATCTGATGGTGACGGGAAGAAGCTGTTCCTGTATCATTGAGTGTGTGTCTTCAGGCTCCAGTACCTCCTTCCTGATGGCAGAGGGGAAGAAGCTGTTCCTGAATCGCTGAGTGTGTGTCTTCAGGCTCCTGAACCTCTTTCCTGATGGCAGAGGGGAAGAAGCTGTTCCTGTATCATTGAGTGTGTGTCTTCAGGCTCCTGAACCTCTCCCTGATGGTGATGGGATAAGCTGTTCCTGTATCATTGAGTGGGTGTCTTCAGGCTCCTGAACCTCCTTCCTGATGGCAGAGGGGAAGAAGCTGTTTCTGTATCATTGAGTGGGTGTCTTCAGGCTCCTGAACCTCTCCCTGATGGTGGCAATGAAAAGAGGACATGTCCTGGGTGATGAGAGTCCTCAGTGACTTTTTGAGGCATGGCCTTTTGATGGGTGTCCTCGATGCTGGGGAGACAAGTGTCCGTGATGGAGCTGGCTGAGTTTCCAACTTCCTTCATCTTTTTCTAACCCTCCATACCACACGGTGATGACAGCCAGCTATCTTTCTGCCAGCCATGCCACCATTTATGATCCAGTCTGTTGGTGAGGCCCCGGATAACTCTTCCCCAGTTCCGACAGCTCTGCTTTTCTATCCTCCCCACTGATGTGAAACGCTGCAGTATGTGGACAATATGTTAGCTTAAGCCACCGAACCAATCAACACTCTTCACCACTCTATTTGTGTGACTATCATGTTCTCATGGTCTCCGTCGAGGCTTCTGCAGTGAGTCTTGTACACCAGGGCCACGGTGGTGAAGACATTCACTGTTCACTCTTTTTTAAAAAAGCAGCGAGATGAAAAGGCACAAGATTATAACGAGGTGGATCTTGAGGTCAAGAGTCCATGTTATTGTACTGTAATTTACTTCAGATTTCCATTGTCTGCAGTTATTTTGCCTTTCAATTGCAGAGGCAGTGTTGGGGACTTACTGTGTCTATTGTGATTCGTTACAACAGATTGCAAAGACAAACACACACACAATGGTGGAGGAACTCAGCAGGTCTGGCGGCGTCTGTGGAGAGGAATAAACAGTTGATGTTTCAGGCCCTCCATCAGCACTGGAAGGGAAAGGGCAGGAAGCCAGAGTAAGACGGTGGGGGCAGGGGGAGGAGTACGAGCTGGAAGGTGATGTGTGGAAAAGGTAAAGGGCTGGAGAAGAAGGAATCTAATGTGAAAGGTGGGCCATGTGAGAAAGGGGCACTGAGGGGAGGGGAGGAGAAGAGAAGAGGTTAGATGGGAGCAAGAGTGGGGAATTGAAAAAGAGGAAAGAGAGAAGAAAATCACGGGAAGTTTGGGAAATCGATCAGGTTGGAGGCTATCTAGATGGCATATGTGGTGTTACTTCTCCAACCTGGGAGAGGCCTCATCATGGCAGTACAGGAGGCCATGAACCGATATGTCGGATCAGGAACGGCCACCGGGATAGCCTGCTTTTTACATTAATGATTACAAAGAGTATTAGATTGACAGTGGAGGAGAGAGAAAGAAATCAAAGTCAAGAAAAATGCCAGCTACAAACAGAAGTCATCGCATTTTCAAACTTAAGGCCCTCTGTTGGCTTGGGTTGACCATGGACGTTGCATCCTAGCTGTCTACCTGTTGCACGTCTGAGCAGTACGATATGAAGAGCAAGCTATTGCTCATGCAACAGACAATCCCTCTCCACACACTCAAAGGAATGGAAGACACTGCTATGGTTTGGCACCAGCATCGTCGCAGGAGTTTCCAGTCATCGTTGAACTCAACACAGGACTGACCGCCTTAGCGTCTCCGTCTCCGGATTTTTCACGGGCTTTACTCCCGAAGCCTTCCCCATGAGTGGGTACAGCCGCAAGGCTGCGGAGGTTTGAGATCAGAGTTTTCTTTCTCCTCGATGGGCTAACATTGGCTGATGAGCCCCAGCTGCCCAAGGTGACTGGTTTTAAGGTGCCAGTAACCTGCCTTTGCCCCGTCTCCTGTCAGTAGAGGTGGTTCTGCTGGATTCGCAGCTGAGCCACACGTGAAGGCCAGGAGCCGGACTTGGTTGTCGGAAGTTATTTGAGATGAATGCGTTGGGAGCATTTAAAAGGTAGTGGGAGCTTATCCCCAATCCCCACAACCCCTTCCCCACAACCCTGAGGAAACACTTGCAAACTAGTGACCACAAAGTGAGCAGGAAACACCAGAGGGACGTTCCTCTGCTGCTCTGTGGTGAGTGTGTGATGTAAGCTTCTGGCAGGTGCTGGATCAGGGACCAGAAACAGTGTCCGCTGAGGAAGCGGTAAGACTTGGATGCATTTGGATAATGTGCAAAGGAGGATCAGGTGGAATACAGTACAGGGAAGTCAGAGAACACTACAACACAGAAACCTGCCCTTTGACCCATCTATTCCCTGCCAAACTATTAATCTCCTGGGTCCCATCGACCTGCACCTGGACCTTAACCTCTATACCCCTCCCATCCATGTACCCATTTATCTTAAATATTGAAATCGAACCCACATCCACCATTTCACACTCCCAGTGAAGGGGTTCCCCTCGTATTCCATTTCATCTTTCACCCTTAACCCATCACCTCAAGTTCTAGTCTTAACCTACCTCAGTGGAAAGCACCTGCTTGCATATTCCCTATCTATACCCCTCATGATTTTGTATACCTCTAAAATCTCCTCTCATTCTCCTATGCTCCAGGGAATTCTCCATACCCCTCATTCTCCTACGCTCCAGGGAATTCTCCATACCCCTCATTCTCCTACGCTCCAGGGAATTCTCCATACCTCTCATTCTCCTACGCTCCAGGGAATTCTCCATACCCCTCATTCTCCTACGCTCCAGGGAATTCTCCATACCCCTCATTCTCCTACGCTCCAGGGAATTCTCCATACCCCTCATTCTCCTACGCTCCAGGGAATTCTCCATACCCCTCATTCTCCTACGCTCCAGGGAATTCTCCATACCCCTCATTCTCCTACGCTCCAGGGAATTCTCCATACCCCTCATTCTCCTACGCTCCAGGGAATTCTCCATACCTCTCATTCTCCTACGCTCCAGGGAATTCTCCATACCCCTCATTCTCCTACGCTCCAGGGAATTCTCCATACCCCTCATTCTCCTACGCTCCAGGGAATTCTCCATACCCCTCATTCTCCTACGCTCCAGGGAATTCTCCATACCCCTCATTCTCCTACGCTCCAGGGAATTCTCCATACCCCTCATTCTCCTACGCTCCAGGGAATTCTCCATACCCCTCATTCTCCTACGCTCCAGGGAATTCTCCATACCCCTCATTCTCCTACGCTCCAGGGAATTCTCCATACCCCTCATTCTCCTACGCTCCAGGGAATAGTCCTAATCTATTCAACCTTATAACTCAGGTTCTTAAGTCTTGACGACATTCTTGTAAATTTTCTCTGCAGTCTTTTAATCTTATTGATCACTTTTCTGTAGGTAGGTGACCTGCACAAAGTGTGTGGTCATACCCTTTGGTAGAAAGAAAAAAGGTATAGACTATTTTCTAAACATGGAGAAAATTCAGAGATCAGACATGCAAAAGGATTTGGGAGTCCTCGTGCAGGGTTCCCTCAAGGTTAACTTGCAGGTTGAGTCAGTGGCAAGGAAAGCAAATGCAATGTTAGCTTTAATTTCGAGAGGACGAGAATATAAGAGCAAGGAAGTAGTGATGAGGCTTTATAAAGCATTGATCGGACTTCACTTGTTGGAGTATTGTGAGCAGTTTAGGGCTGATAGGATGCACTGGCTTTGGTGATGTCCAAAAAAGGTTCATGCGAATGATTCCGGGAATGAAAGGGTTAATGTATGGGGAGTGTTTGATGGCTCTGGACCTGCACTCACTGGAGTTCAGAAGAATGGGGAGGAACCTCCTTGAAACCTATCGAATATTGAAAGCCTAGATAAAGTGGATGTGGAGGGGATGTCTCCTATAATGGGGGAGTTTCCTATATTGAGCACCAGAGGGCACAGCCTCAGAATTGAGGGACGTCCCTTTAGAACAGAGATGAGAGGGAACTTCTTTAGCCAGAGGGTAGTGAATTTGTGGAATTCATTGCCACAGATGGCTGTGGAGACCAAGTCATTGGATATCTTTAAAGTGGAAGTCAATATGTTCTTGATTAGTCAGGGTGTCAAAGGTTATGAGGAGAAGGTAGGAGAATGGGGTGGAAAGGGAGAATAAAGTAACCATGACAGAATGGCGGAGCAGACCTGATGGGCCAAATGGCCTAATTCTGCACCTATGGCTTATGGTCTTGCATCTATTTTCATAGGCAGGCCAGGGGAATTGAGGCTGGCGAGGATCAGTGTGGGGATTCAGGGTTGTGTTGATGGGCTGAGTGGCCTGCCTACTCCTATCTTCTTGTGCTGTTAAAGTCACAGAGACACATATCATGGAAATGGGCCCTTTGGCCTAACTCAACTATGCCAATCAAGTTGCCCATCTATTGTAGCCCATTTCCTTAAGTCCAGGAGCAGAATTAGGCCATTTGGCCCATCAAGTTTTCTCTGTCATTTCATCATGGCTGACCCAATTTTTCTCTTAGCCCCAATCTCCTGCCTTCTCCTCGTATCCCTTCATATCCTGACCAACCAAGTATCTAACAAACTCTGCCTTAAATATACATAAAGACTTGGCCTCCACAGTTGCCTGTGGCAAAGAATTCCACAGATTCACCACTCTCTGGTTGAAGAAATTCCTCCTCATCTCTGTTCTAAGGCTGCGTCCTCTGGTCTTAGACCCTCCCACCATAGGAAGCATCCTCTCCACATCCACTCGATCAAGGCCCATCACCATTCAATAGGTTTCAGTGAGGTCACCCCTCATTCTTCTGAATTCTAGTGAGTACAGGCCCAGAGCCATCAGACGCTCTTCGTATAACAAGTCATTGAATCCTGGAATGATAGATTATTGATTAGTCAGGGCATGAAGGGATACGGAGACAAGGGTGGAGATTGGGACTGAGAGGGGAAAATAGATCAGTCATGCTGATCTACAGCTTATGGTCTTCATGAAGACATTGCAATCCTTAGTCCACCATTTTTTGGTACAAGGCATGCTGTTCAATTTTGTGCTTGTTAAAAAGAAAATCAAAATTATGAACAATAAAATACTGCTGAATTCATTCCTCCATGATTTACACTAATGATGAAGCAACAAAATTGAAAACAGATAATCCATTGCACTTCGTTGAGTAAAATTCAAACTTGCTTGACTATTCCCGAATATTGTTCAAAGTATTCAGTTCATGTTGAGGTTTTCCTTCACTGAAGACAAAGCTGATACCTTGGGAAGTGAGGGAGGAGATTGCTGAGCCTCTGGTGATGATCTTTGTATCATCAATGAGGATGGGAAAGATTTCGGAAGATTGGAGGGTTGCGGATGTTGTTCCCTTAGTCAAGAAAGGGAGTAGAGACAGCCTAGGAAATTATAGACTGGTGAGTCTTACTACAGTGTTTGGTAAGTTGATGGAGAAGATCCTGAGAGGCAGGATTTATGAACATTTGGAGAGGCATTATATGATTAGGAATAGTCAGCATGGCTTTGTCAAGGGCAGGTCATGCCTTATGAGCCTGATTGGATTTTTTGAGGATGTGACTAACCACATTGATGAAGGAAGAGCCGTAGATGTAGTGTATATGGATTTCAGCAAGGCATTTGATAAGGTACCCCATGCATTGTCTTATTGAGAAAGTAAGGAGGCATGGGATCCAAGGGGACACTGCTTTGTGGATCCAGAACTGGCTTGCCCACAGAAGACAAAGAGTGGTTGTAGACGGGTCATATTCTGCATGGAGGTCAGTGACCAGTGGTGTGCCTCAGACATCTACTCTGGGACCCCTACTCTTCGTGATTTTTATAAGTGACCTGGATGAGGAAGTGGAGGGATGGGTTCATAAATTTGCTGATTGCACAAAGTTTGGGGGCATTGTGGATAGTGTGGAGGGCTGTCAGAGGTTACAGCGGGACATTGATAAGATGCAAAACTGGGCTGTGAAGTGGCAGATGGAGTTCAGCCCAGATAAGTGTGAGGTGATTTATTTTGGTAGGTCAAATAATTTGGCAGAATATAGTATTAATGGCAAGACTCTTGGCAGTGTGGAGGATTAGAGGGATCTTGGGGTCCGAGTCCATAGGACACTCAAAGCTGCTGTGCAGGTTGACTCTGTGGTTAAGAAGGCATATGGTGCATTGGCCTTCATCAATCGTGAAATTGAGTTCAAGAGCTGAGAGGTAATGTTACAGCTATATAGGACTCTGGTCAGACCCCACTTGGAGTACCGTGCTCAATTTTGGTAGCCTCACTACAGGAAGGACATGGAAACCATAGAAAGGGTGCAGAGGAGTTTTTACAAGGATGTTGCCTGGATTGGGGAGCTTGCCTTATGAGAATAGGTTGAGTTGACTCGGCCTTTTCTCCTTGGAGTGACGGAGGATTAGAGGTGTATAAGATAATGAGAGGCATTGATCGTGTGGATAGTCAGAGGCTATCCCAGAACTGAAATGGCTAGCACGAGTGGGCATAGTTTTCAGGTGCTTGGAAGCAGGTACAGAGAAGATGTCAGGGATAAGTTTTTACACAGAGAGTGGTGAGTGCGTGGAATGGGCTGCCACCGGCGGCAGTAGAGGTGGAAACGATAGGGTCTTTTAAGAGACTCTTAGATAGGTAAGTGGAGCTTAGAAAAATAGAGAGCTATGGGTAAACCTGGGTAGTTCTAAGGACATGTTCGGTACAGCTTTCTGGGCCAAAGGGCCTGTATTGTGCTTCTATGTTTCTGTGTTGCTATGAGTCCTTGAGTATGATGCCTAAACTATTCTATGCAATGGAAGGAAAAGCTAGTCCAAGACAGTCTTTCCAAAATTGTACTGTGATGATGCTGTCAGCATGTGTCCTTCTATTTGATCTGAGTCATCTCCCAGTGATAGTTAAGCAATGTCCCAGCAATTTTCATATGATGTGATTACCCTTCAATATATATCCAAAGTTCAAACTGAATTTTACTATCAAAGTACATAGTGTCACTACATACAACCCTGAGGTTCATTTTCTTGTGGTCATACTCAATAAACCTGCAGAATAATATCCATAGCAGAATCAATGAAAGACCACCCAACTAGAGCGTTCAACCAGAGTGCAAAAAACAGCACATGTGCAAATACAAAAAGAAGAAATAATAATAAATAGATAAAAAATGGCAATAGATGACAATAAAAAGTGACTTGACTTGATAAACAATACATATTGAGAACATGCGAAGAGTCTTTGAAAGTGAGCCCATTGTTTGCAGGAACCAATGGAATCCCAAAAAGGCAATGAATATTTCAGGTCCAGTAAAATTCTTGTGATGGCTTGGTGACAATGAGCAAGAAGGTTGCTTCGGATGGACAATTGTGGGCAGGCACGACGACAATGGAATACCAATTTTTAATGCACTGTTTCAGCAAGCTAAAAATAGAAGCACTGCAATGTGTCATAAAACAATTCTTGACACATTGATTTCTCTCAGCCATTTTAAGGCCATTTTTCAGCAGTAAAATTAATCAACATACATTGGGGAAACAGGAGTAAGGGACATTTGATCCAAGATTTACCTAAAATAACTTGCCAAGTCCATCTGGCATTCCTTATACATCAAGATGAAAGAATGTTTCTGAAGCTCTTTATACTTTGGCCTATTTGAACTCATCCTTTGTAAAGTAGAAGTTAACAAAGTGGATGAAGCAGGGAGAAAAGTTCCTCTCTCCATTCTTGCGGAATTGCAGGGGAAGTCACCCTTCACTACCTGGGTTACTCATACACTGTTCCATTTTGGGTATGGAAATTGTCCAGTGTCTAATTCCTCTTAACTGCAGACGTCTGACCACTCATTGCAGCCTTGTCTTGAAGCACTTGGATCTATTCTTTCATATAGTTGGCATCCTGCATCCCTCATTTTTCACAATAAAATCTTCTATTTGTCCACTAACACCCAAATCGCAGAGTTGTAATATTGCCATTTCTGTCCACGAGAATATTGGAAGGCTTGATATCTCGGTGAATTATTTTTAAGATTTCTTTTAAATAATTAAGTGCTTTCACAGTAGCTAATGTGATTTTGCCTAAGCTGTCCTCTAGGATAACGTTATCTAATGCACCATATAGATATTGTAGAATTTGTCAAATGAGCTCCATAGATATCCTGCAATCACCATCTCAGAAGAGCTGAATAATACATGGACAGTCTAGATCATAACAACATCTAAAGCAAGGTTGAAGTCAATGAGAATGAGAGCCCAGGACAGGCTGATGTTCAGCACTTTATACCTGCGTTTGACCGCTCTTCCTCTCCCTCTCACTATCTGCTGTCAGAGGGAAGTAGAGGAGCCTGTTGCATGGATTTGTCAGTGAGGCTGTGGCCTTGTTTTGAGGGACTCTGAGGTTCATGGTGCATGTAATTCTGGATTCTGGTTGCTCTGCTGCTTTCGAGCGGTTTGACTGGGGTATTTGATATGGACCGGGGCACTTCAGTGAGGAATAGCTCTGTGTGTGACCTGCAGTGGGCGAGCAACGCAGAGCTGAACTGAACTAAACTGAATACTACTGGACTCCCGTTTGACATTCTCTGTGCTGCCTGCTGGTTATTTTGCCGTTTGCGTAACCTGTTCTTTATTTCGCGTGTTGGGTGTTTGATGATTTCCTGGACAGGTTTCATGGTATTTCTTTGTTCCGCGGCTGCCTGCGGGGGGGGGGGGGGGGGGTGGGGGGGGGGATCTCAGAGTTGTGTTCTGTGTATATATACTTTGATAATAAATGTACTGCGAATTTTTGAATCATTGAAATCCATCACAGGTTGTTTCTCTTCTTTCTCATCCATTATTAATTAAATTTGTTTCACTGTCATAACCTGCCCATTTGTGTTCTGGGCCATTTTATTCGCAGAACCGTACGCTCTGCATCTGATTTCCCCAGTCTTTGAGGTCATCTGCGGTGAAGTCACACAATTGTTCTGGAGAGATCTGCATTTTCACCAAGGATTCAATGCTATGAGTCTGAAGCTCATTTAATTTCCAGTGATATGCAGTCTTCCACTGGAGTGGAAAGATCCAATGTCCAGGCCCTGTTTTTGGTTGTTCCTGGACATGTGTGGGTTTTGAAAGTGAACTCCTGTTGGATTTAACCCTGAGTCTTACTGTTGTCTTGAAGGCAGGGTTGGCAAAATTCAACTTCAATGTGTTGGGTTTTATCTGCGTGCAGGAGGTTGTGTTTTGGGGCTGAATCAGTTGCTGAGGTGCTGGAGGAGACGTTGCTGTAACTGGAGTTGCTGTTGCACAGTTAATATTCTAAAGGGCGGGGGGTGAGTTAGTTCTTTAAAGAAAATTGATATTTAAGCTAGGAACTGCTCGAGTGCCTGGAGGCACCACCTCTGCAGCCTGACAAAGCCATGGAAACCCACTCCCCCTCCCCACCCTATTGCAAGAGAGATCCCTCTGTGTATGAGAGATTTTAAAAAAAAAATGAAATGTGCAGCCCGAAGATGTAATCATAGAAAAATTCAGGAAATAATGTCACTGATAGTTGGCAAGAAATAAGCAGTAAGACAATTCCGAATTGTTTTGTACACTGTGGTTTCCAGCATTCAGACTTCATGGCAAAAACAGCGGGGAGTGATTTCAACAAGTTAGGATTACGAATAATTTAAAGGTATCAGCAATCATGTTCCAGTCTAAGATGGCACTACTGACGTGGGCGACAGGTTACTGGTAGATCAAGAAGCAAGAAATTCGACTAAAAACGTAATGAATGACATCTTTTCTGAAGTAAGTAGTGGTAAACTATCACTGCAAGCAATGAAGAGGCGAACCAAGGTGAAGCAAATCTGGGGGATGAACCATGCTGGTGCAGTGCAAAATCGATGCGATGGAGTTAGTATGAGCAATTCAAAGAGGAGAAGTCAAGGCAGGGGAGTTTCGATGCCCGCCCAACGAACCCGGGTGTGAGGTTGTGCCGAGTTGATTTGTAGAGGTCAAGAACAGCTTCGGGCTGGGCAACAAGGCCCATATGAATCGCTGAGTGGCATGGTGCATTTCGCTGTGGCGGGGCCCTTGTCTTAATGCAAGGAACGATCCACTGTCTGGACAACTTAAACGCCAGGCCAGATAAGGCAAGGTATTGAGAGCTGAGAGTTGGGCTGATTTCTCTCACTGTCCTGCAATGGTCACTTCTCTCTCTGCAATGCTGGGGGGCTCTGAGACTGCCCCAGCTGCTGTGCTTCATGTTTGTGAGCTTCGCGACAGACTCTAATATGATGAACTGAGACTGAGGCTTCGGCCTACTCTGGGCTGCTCCAGGGATTCGGGTCTGTGGACTCAATTTGGTTCAGAATGCTGTTGCTTACTTCTATTGCTTGCAGGATTTGTGTTTTTTTTTCTCTTTCTCTGCACTTTGAGTGTTGGTCTTTTTTTTTTACTTAGGTCTTTCAAATTTCTGGTTTCGTGGCTGCATATAAGCAGACAAATCTCAAGGTTGTATAATTGATAAATTCTTTGATAATAGTAGCCGAGATGTGGGGTTGAGATTGCAAAGGGAGCTGGAAAAGGCATGTAATAAGGGTAATGACATGATTGTAATGGGGGTCTTCAATACGCGAGGGGATGGGGAAAAGCAGGTTGGTGTCGGATTGTAACAGAAGGAATTTGTTGAATACCTATGAGGTGGCTTTTTACAACAGCTTGCGCTTGAGCCTACTCGGGGAAAGGAAATCTACACAATAATTCAGAGTTTAGTGTAAAGGAAGCCATAGGAGGCAGTGATTTGAGAGGGTGAAGCATGTATCAGTATCACAATGGAATAAAGTGAGCTACAGAGACATGAGAGAGGAGCTTGCCCAGGTGGGTTGGTGGAAGATACTGGCAGGAATGACGGCAGAGCAGAGATGGCTGAAGTTTCTGAGAATAGTTTACAAGGTGCAGGATAAATATAACCATATAACATATAACCATATAACAATCACAGCACGGAAACAGGCCATTCCGGCCCTCCTAGTCCGTGCCGAACTCTTAATCTCACCTAGTCCCACCTACCCGCACTCAGCCCATAACCCTCCACTCCTTTCCTATCCATATACCTATCCAATTTTACCTTAAATGACACAACTGATCTGGCCTCTACTACTTCTACAGGAAGCTCATTCCACACAGCTATCACTCTCTGAGTAAAGAAATACCCCCTCGTGTTTCCTTTAAACTTTTGCCCCCTAACTCTCAAATCATGTCCTCTCGTTTGAATCTCCCCTACTCTCAATGGAAACAGCCTATTCACGTCAACTCTATCTATCCCTCTCAACATTTTAAATACCTCGATCAAATCCCCCCTCAACCTTCTACGCTCCAATGAATAGAGACCTAACTTGTTCAACCTTTCTCTGTAACTTAAGTGCTGAAACCCTGGTAACATCCTAGTAAATCGTCTCTGCACTCTCTCTAATTTATTGATATCTTTCCTATAATTCGGTGACCAGAACTGTACACAATATTCCAAATTTGGCCTTACCAATGCCTTGTACAATTTTAACATTACATCCCAACTTCTGTACTCAATGCTCTGATTTATAAAGGCCAGCGTTCCAAAAGCCTTCTTCACCACCCTATCTACATGAGACTCCACCTTCAGGGAACTATGCACTGTTATTCCTAGATCTCTCTGTTCCACTGCATTCCTCAATGCCCTACCATTTACCCTGTATGTTCTATTTGGATTATTCCTGCCAAAATGTAGAACCTCACACTTCTCAGCATTAAACTCCATCTGCCAACGTTCAGCCCATTCTTCTAACCGGCATAAATCTCCCTGCAAGCTTTGAAAACCCACCTCATTATCCACAACACCTCCTACCTTAGTATCATCAGCATACTTACTAATCCAATTTACCACCCCATCATCCAGATCATTTATGTATATTACAAACAACATTGGGCCCAAAACAGATCCCTGAGGCACCCCGCTAGTCACCGGCCTCCATCCCGATAAACAATTATCCACCACTACTCTCTGGCATCTCCCATCTAGCCACTGTTGAATCCATTTTATTACTCCAGCACTAATACCTAATGACTGAACCTTCTTAACTAACCTTCCATGTGGAACTTTGTCAAAGGCCTTGCTGAAGTCCATATAGACTACATCCACTGCCTTACCCTCGTCAATATTCCTCGTAACTACTTCAAAAAATTCAATAAGGTTTGTCAAACATGACCTTCCACGCACAAATCCATGCTGGCTACTCCTAATCAGATCCTGTCTATCCAGATAATTATAAATACTATCTCTAAGAATACTTTCCATTAATTTACCCACCACTGATGTCAAACTGACAGGTCTATAATTGCCAGGCTTACTTCTAGAACCCTTTTTAAACAATGGAACCACATGAGCAATACGCCAATCCTCCGGCACAATCCCTGTTTCTAATGACATCTGAAAGATCTCCGTCAGAGCTCCTGCTATCTCTACACAAACTTCCCTCAAGGTCCTGGGGAATATCCGGTCAGGACCCGGAGATTTATCCACTTTTAAATTTCTTAAAAGCGCCAGTACTTCCACCTCTTTAATTGTCATAGGTTCCATAACTTCCTTACTTGTTTCCCACACCTTACACCATTCGATATCCTTCTCCTTAGTGAATACCGAAGAGAAGAAATCGTTCAAAATCTCTCCCATCTCCCTCGGCTCCACACATAGCTGACCACCCTGATTCTCTAAGGGACCAATTTTATCCCTCACTATCCTCTTGCTTTTAATATAACTGTAGAAGCCTTTCGGATTTACTTCCACCTTATTTGCCAAACCAAACTCGTAACTTCTTTTAGCTTTTCTAATCTCTTTCTTAAGTTTCCTTTTACATTCTTTATATTCCTCGAGCAATTCCTTTACTCCATGCTGCCTATATCTATTGTAGACATCCCTCTTTTTTCGAACCAAGTTTCTAATATCCCTTGAAAACCATGGCGCTTTCAAACCTTTAATCTTTCCTTTCAACCGAACAGGAACATAAAGATTCTGTACCCTCATAATTTCACCCTTAAATGACCTCCATTTCTCTATTACATCCTTCCCATAAAACAACTTGACCCATTCCACTCTCTCTAAATCCCTGCGCATCTCCTCAAAGTTAGCCTTTCTCCAATCAAAAATCTCAACTCTAGGTCCAGTCCTGTCCTTCTCCATAATTATATTGAAGCTAATGCTATTGTGATCACTGGACCCGAAGTGCTCCCCAACACATACATCTGTCAGCTGACCTATCGCATTCCCTAACAGGAGATCCAACACTGCCCCATCTCTAGTCGGTACTTCTATGTATTGTTGCAAAAAGCTATCCTGCACACATTTCACAAACTCTAAACCATCCAGCCCTTTTACAGAATGAGCTTCCCAATCTATGTGTGGAAAATTAAAATCTCCCACAATCACCACCTTGTGTTTACTACAAATATCTGCTATCTCCTTACACATTTGCTCTTCCAACTCACGCTCCCCATTAGGTGGCCTATAATACACTCCTATCAGTGTTACTACACCTTTCCCATTCCTCAATTCCACCCAAATAGCCTCCCTAGAGGAGCTCTGTAATCTATCCTTCCAAAGCACCGCCATAAGATTTTCTCGGACAAGCAATGCAACACCTCCTCCTCTGGCCCCTCCTACTCTATCACACCTGAAGCAACTAAATCCAGGAATATTTAGTTGCCAATCACACCCTTCCTGCAACCATGTTTCACTAATAGCTACAACATCATAATTCCATGTATCAATCCACACTTTAAGCTCATCCACCTTTCTTACAATGCTCCTAGCATTAAAATAGATACATTTAAGATACTCTCCACCTCCTCCTCTCTTTTCATCCCTAGCAATGCATTCAAATTTATTATCCTTTTCTTTCTTCTCCCCTACAACTTCGGGCTGAGCGCATCCCTCCTCCATCACCTGCCTGTCCTCCCTCACACACGGTCTACTTACTTGCTCTACTGGTGAACTAACCTCCTCTCCCATAGTTTCCTCAAATTGATTTCCGCCCCCCCATCTTACTAGTTTAAAGTCTGCCCCGTAGCCCTAGCAAACCTCCCCGCTAGGATATTGGTCCCCCCAGGATTCAAGTGTAACCCGTCCTTCTTGAACAGGTCACGCCTGCCCCAGAAGAGGTCCCAATGATCCAGAAACTTGAATCCCTGCCCCCTGCTCCAATCCCTCAACCACGCATTCATCCTCCACCTAATTCCATTCCTACTCTCACTGTCGCGTGGTACAGGCAGTAATCCCGAGATTACTACCTTTGCGGTCCTTCTTCTTAACTGCCTTCCTAACTCCCTATACTCTCGTTTCAGGACCTCTTCCCCTTTCCTACCTATGTCATTGGTACCTACATGTACCACGACCTCTGGCTCCTCACCCTCCCACTTCAGGATATCTTGGACGCGATCAGAAACGTCCCGGACCCTGGCACCAGGGAGGCAAACTACCATCCGGGACTCCCGATCACCTCCACAGAACCGCCTGTCTGAACCCCTGACTATCGAGTCCCCTATTACTATGGTCCTCTTTCTTCTATCCCTACCCTTCTGAGCTACAGGGCCGTCCTCTGTGCCGGAGGCCTGGCCACTGTCACTTCCTCCAGGTAGGCTGTCCCCCCCAACAGTACTCAAACATGAGTACTTATTGTCAAGGGGTACAGCCACTGGGGTACTCTCTAGTACCTGCCCCTTCCCCTTCCTGATCGTGACCCACCTATCTGCCTCCCGTGGCCCCGGAGTGACCACCTGCCTGTAACTCCTCTCTATCACCTCCTCACTCTCCCTGACCAGGCGAAGGTCATCGAGCTGCAGCTCCAGTTCCCTAATTCGGTCCCTCAGGAGCTGCAGTTCGGCGCACCTGGCGCAGATGTGGACGTCCGGGAGGCTCGGAGACTCCAGGATCTCCCACATCCGACACAGAGAACAACAAGCTGCCCTCACACTCATACCTCCCGAATAACTGAAAATAACAAGAACTAAAAGATAAGCCTACTGTGCCCTCTTCCGCCTAAGCGGAATATGTCACACAGAAGAAGTTGTTCTCAAATCGCAGGGCCAGCCAACCGTGGCTGACAAGGGACTGCACAAAAGCTAAGGAAAGGGCAAAAATGAGTGGAAAGTTGGATGATTGGGAAGCTTTTAAAATCCAACAAAAGGCAACTAAAAAAGCCATAAGAAGGGAAAAGATGAAATATGGGGGCAAACTAGCCAATAATATAAAGCAGGGTACTAAAAGTTTTTTTCAGTTATATAAAGAGTAAAAGGGAGGGGAGAATTAACAATTGGACCACTGGACATGATGCTGGTGAGGTAGTAACGGGGGACAAAGAAATGGCAGATGAACTTAATAAGTACTTTGCTTCAGTGTTCACTGTGGAAGACACTAGCAGTGTGCCAGGGGTCTGTGAGTGTCAGAGCGCAGAAGTGAGTGACATTGCTATTACAAAGGAAGATGTTCCAGGAAAACTCCAAGGTCTTAAGGTGGTAAGTCACCCAGGCCAGATGGACTGCATCCCAGAGTCCTGAGAGAGAGGTTACTGAAGAGATAGTAAATGTATTGGTCATGATCTTTCAAGAATCACTTGATTCTGGTGTGGTCCTGAAAGGCTGGAAGATTGTAAATGTCACTCCACTCTTTAAGAAGAGTGGAAGGCAAAAGAAAGGAAATTATAGGCTAGTTAGTGAAACTAGAGAGGTTGTTGGTAAAGTGTTTTGTTAAGGATGAGATTTCAGGGTACATGGAGACTAATGATAAAATAAATCAAAATCAGCAGGGTTTCTGTAAAGGGAAATCTTGCCTGACAAAACAGAGTTCTTCGAGGAAGTAACAAGCAGGGTGGGCAAAGGAGAGGCGGTGGATGTCATTTACTAGGATTTCCAGAAGGCATTTGATAAGGTGCCACATATGCGGCTGCTTAACAAGATAAAATCCTATGGCATTACAGGAAAGATACTGACATGGATGGTGGAATGGCTGATGGGCAGGAGGCAGCGCGTGGGAATAAAAGTGGCTTTTTCTGGTTGGTTGCCAGTGACTAGTGGTGTTCCTCATGGGTCAGTTTTGGGGTTGCTACTTTTCACATTGTTTGTCAGTGATCTAGACAGTGGAATTGATGACATTGAGGCAAAGCCTGAAGACAGGTGGAGGGGTAGGTAGTGCTGGGGAAGCAATGCGATTGCAGCAGGATTTAGACAAATTGGAAGAATGGGCAAAAAAGTGGCAGATGGAATACAGTGTTGGGAAATGTATGATCATGCATTTTGGTAAAAGGAACAATAGGGCAGACTATTCTTTAAATGGGGAGAAGGCTCAAACATCAGAGGTGCAGAGGGACTTAGGAGTCCTCGTGCAAGACTCCCAGAAGGTTAATTTACAGGTTAAGTCTGTGGTAAAGAAGGCAAATGCAATGTTGGCATTTATTTCAAGGGGCATTGCATATAAAAACAAGGAGATGATGCTGAGCCTTTATAAGACACTAGTCAGGCAGCACTTGGAGTATAGTCAACTGTTTTGGGCCCCGTTTCTCTGAAAGGATGTGTTGGCATTGGAGAGAGTCCAGAGGAGATTCACAAGGAAGATTCCCGGAATGAAGGGGTTATCACATGAGGAGTGTTTGACAGCTTTGGGCCTGTACTCACTGGAATTTAGAAGAATGTGAGAGGATCTCAATGAAACCTAGCCAATATTGAAACTAGATAAGGTGGATGTTTCCTGCCGTGACATATCCAGAACTAGACGGCTTTTTATAACTAGAGGGTGACTTTTTAGAACAGAGGAAAGGAGGAATTTTTTTTAGCTGAAGAGTAGTGAATGTGTGGAATGCTCGGCCACAGACTACGGTGGAGGCCAAGCCCGTGGGTGTATTTAAGGCAGAAGTGGATAGCTTCCTGATTGGTCAGGGCATCAAGGCTATGGCAAGAAGGCAGATATATGGAGTTGAGTGGAAACCGGGATCAGCCATGATGAAATGGCAGAGCAGTCCCGATGGGCTGAATAGCCTAATTCTGCACCTGTGTCTTATGGTATTATAATGAATATACCTTGAATCATGTTGAAAATGAAACTGAAGGTTTGGAGATTGCAATCGTCAAAAGCATTGTATGAAGGCACTGTGTGAATTTGTTCAATCAAAAGAACACAGTAGTGTACACTGGAGAGATTCCTCCATCTGTAATGATGAGGAACTAATACACTTTTCATAATACCGTAGAAGTATCTGTAGTTCTCTAATTTATTCTATATTTAATTTAAATACATAATTTTGAGTCACTTAAATGGTAGCTTGTCTTTTTTTAAAATGCCTTTTTAACAATTTCTACAAAACTAGCAAATATGAGCAACCGTTTAATCAGGCCAAACTAGTGGTCTCAATGTGTCCCAATTAACCAGAATGCACTATATATATATATATATATATATATATTTAAAATAAATAGCGCAAAAAGAGAGCAAACAGTTGTACCTGCATCCACTTCTGGCAGCAGCCCATGTAACCTTTGTAACTCAACTTGCCCCTCCGATCTCCTTTGAACATATCTCCCACCTTGCTGCTGTGCCCTCTAGTTTTGAACAACGCAGGCAAAATGCTGGAGGAACACGGCAGGTCAGGCAGCATCTATGGAGAGGAATAAACAGTCAATGTTTCGAGCCAAGACCCTTCGTCAGGATTGGAAAGGAGGAGGCAAGAATGCAGAATATCAAGGTCACGGCTTGAACTGACAACTCTTTATTCATTTCCATAGATGCTGCCTGACCCGCTGAGTTCCTCCAGCGTTTTATGTGTTGCTCTGGATTGCCAGCGTTAGAGAAATCACTTAATCTTAGAGTATGATCTCTCTAGGTTTTGACTCCCCGACCCTGAGGAAAGACTGTAACCACTCACCTCATTGACACCCCTCAGTATTTCACATTTCCTTCCACATGCAGAACTCATGTAGCTCTGCAGCCTGGGGCTCCGGAGATCAGAGTTCAACTCTGGCGTCGTCAGTACACTCTCCCCGGGTTTCCTCTGGGTATTCCAGTTCCCTCTCACAGTCCAAAGGCATATCTGTACATTGTCCCATGATTAGGCCAGGGTTAAATCAGGGGCAGCTCGAGGGCCAGGAGGGCCTATCTGCTCTGACTCTCAATAAATAAATAATTCTTGGAGATGTGAGGATTGAGAGTTTAATTGGCCCTAGTGTGTGAGTGGGGGTTAAAATCCAGAAACGGTGATGTGAATGTGGGGGGGATACAAATGAGATGAAATGTTGGCTTGGTGATAATAGGTGACATTAAGGCACAGGAACAGAATTAGGCCATTTGGCCCATCGAGTCTGTTCTGCCAGTCTATCATGCCTGATTTATTATCCCTCTCAACCCCATTCTGCTGTCTGTTCCCTGTAATCTTTGACAACCTGACTAATCAAGAGCCTATTAGACTCTGCTTTAAATATACCCAATGGCTTGGCCTGCACAGCCATTTGTGGCAATGGATTCCACAGATTCACCATTCTCTGGCTAAAGAAATTCCTCCACATCTCTGTTCTAGTTGGATGTCATTCTATTCTGTCCTCAGTCCTTCTCAGTTCTGTTCTAAGGTGTTTGGAGATAGGCTGAACAGAAGCTTGATAGGCTCAAGGGCCTGTTACAATACATTAAAATCTGATGCCAATCACAGTTTGCACTTTTATAATGCAGCATATTGCATGTCTTTGAGAAGTTAATCAGCCATTCCCCAATAAACTGAATGAATTGAGCTAGAGGTGGAGGTTCCAGAAGCAGGAGGAGAAAAGAGAGGGGAGAGTTTCAGAGCTTTACTCGCGCACACAATCAGAGACAGATTTATTATCGCTGACGTATGTTGTGAAATTTGTTGTTTTGTGGCAGCAGTACAGTGCAAGAAATTTTTTTAAAAGTACGATAAGGAAGTTTAACAAAATAAGTTGTGTGAAAAGAGAGCAAAGCAATGAGGTTGTTCAAGAACCGCTGGGAAACCTGATGGTAGAGGGGAAGAAGCTGTTGCTGGAACTTTCAACATGTGTCTTCAAGCTCCTGTACCTCCTCCCTGATGGCAGCAATGAGAATGAGGTGATGGGGGTCCTTAACGATGGATGCCGCCTTTTTGAGGCATCATCTTTAGGAAAGGACATCAGTGCTGGGGAGGCCATTGCCCATGATGGAGCTGGCTGAGTAAATAAACCTGTACCGCTTTTTCCGATCCATTGCAGGGGCCCCTCCATACCAGACAGTGATACAGCCTGTCAGAATGCTGTCCACGGTCCATCTGTTGAAATTTGCCAGAGTCTTTGGTGACATACCAAAAGCCCACAAGCTCTAAATGAAGTATAGCTGTGGGCCAAGGATAGATCCTCTGAGATGTTGATACCTGGCAACTTGAGATTGCTGACACTTTCCACTGCTGATTGTTCTACAGACGAAGGCGTGGTCACAAGTGAGAGAGCGGCTCAGGTTTGCAGAGAAGAGCAGAGGGTTAAAGATTGGAACGGTTTTGCAGACTACCCGAAGATGACCGTGGGAAGGTGAGGCAGACAGAAAGCAGTGAGCAGTAGGAATCTGTGCTGAGGCTGACCAGATTTTAGGAGCTTCTGCAAGCAAGTAAAGAGGAAGAAATTAGTAAACTTTGCACTACTGGGCCCAGAAGCTGAGACAGGGGGATTTCTAACAGGAAATGAGGAAGTTACTTTGCATCTCTGCGCATAGCGGGGACTTGAAAAGTGCAGCAAGTAAAGAGGAAAATGAGTTGGGCAGTACGGCTTGAAGCAGTTGTCATCACGGGGTGAACTATGAGAACCAAACAATGCTTCCAAGTTTGGCCATACTTCATCTGAGAGTCTGTTGGGGTCGTCCACTGTATTCAGTATGGCCACCATAACATCAGTGACCGACGTAGATTGGGAAACGCCTTCGTGGAGCACCTTCATTCAGTGTGCTGCCGAAAGGAAGAATTCCTGCTGGCCACCCTTTTCAATTTGTTACCCATTCCCATTCTACATGTTCGGCCATCATGTGGCTCTCTGGTTGGTGGAGTGACACATCATATTCTGCCTCAGCAGCCTCCAACCTGATGGCTTGAGCACTGGTTTCTCCAGCTTCTGGTAGTTTCTATCCCTTTCAACCTTCCTCTCTTTCTCCATTCCCCATTTTCTGATTCACCTCCCCCTGGTTCCCCTCCTCCCTCCCTTTCTCCCATGATCCACTCTCCTCTCTTATCAGATTCCTCCTTCTTCAGCCTTTTATCTCATCTACCTTTTACCCCCCAACTTCTCACGCCATTCTCACTCCCCCATCCACCTGTCACCCCCAACTTCTCACACCATTCTCACTCCCCCATCCACCTGTCACCCCCAGCTTCTCACACCATTCTCACTCCCCCATCCACCTTTCACCCCCCAGCTTCTCACACCATTCTCACTCCCCCATCCACCTGTCACCCCCAACTTCTCACACCATTCTCACTCCCCCATCCACCTGTCACCCCCAACTTCTCACACCATTCTCACTCCCCCATCCACCTTTCACCCCCCAGCTTCTCACACCATTCTCACTCCCCCATCCACCTTTCACCCCCCAGCTTCTCACACCATTCTCACTCCCCCATCCACCTTTCACCCCCCAGCTTCTCACACCATTCTCACTCCCCCATCCACCTTTCACCCCCCAGCTTCTCACACCATTCTCACTCCCCCATCCACCTGTCACCCTCTAGTATGTATTCCCCCCTTAACCTTCCATGTTGTATCTCTGAATAAAACATGGAACAGTACAGCAGAGGTACAGGACCTTCGGCCCTCAGTGTGGTGCTGAACTATTTAAACTAGCAATTAGATAACTAAACTAATCCCCTCTGCCCACACAATGTCTACATCTGTACATTCATGTGCTTATCGTATCTACTCCTCCGACACTAAGGTATCGATTTCTAGGCATCAAATACTCAATTTCTCCCAGCCTCCTTTACAGATAGATCTGTATAGCACAGAAACAGGCCTTTCAGCCCAAAATGTTGTGCCAAAACAGTTAAATTAGTAATGAAGTGGCCAACTAAAGTAATCTTTTCTGCCTACACAATGCCCATATCCTTTCATCTTTCTCACATCTATCTGCCTTTCTAAACATCTCTAATGTTTCTGCCTCTACCTCCACTCCAGGCAGCACATTCCAGACACCCTCCCCTCTCTGTGGGGGGGGGGGGGGGGAACCCTGTCCCTCACATCTGCTTTGAAAATATTCCTATCCACAGAAATGCCTATCAATGCTAGTCCCATTTGTCCATGTTTGGCCCATATTCCCCTAAACCTTTCTCTATCCTTGCACTTGTCAAAGTGTCCTTTAAGCAATGTAATGATACTTGTCAGTACCATATCCTCCGGCAGCTCGGTCTATAGACTCACCACCCTCTATGTGCAAAGTGTTCCCCCAGGCACAGGTGACATAGTGGTTAGCACAATTTACAGCACCAGTGATCATGGTTCAATTCCCACTGCTCCCCATAAGGAGTGTGTATGTTCTCCTTGTGACCATGTGGATTTCTTCCAGGCGCTCTGTTGTCCTCCCAAAGCGTACCTGTTAGGGTTAGTAAGTTGTGAGCGACACTTGCGGGCTGCCCCAGCACACACTCGAACTGTGTTGGTTGTTGATGTAAAAACAATATATTTCTCTGTATGTTTCGATGTGCATGTGACAAATTAAACTAATCTCTTTCATCTTCAAAGTGGGCCATCAGGTCCCCTTTAAGTCTTTAGGGGAAAAAACTGTGACCTTTTCATCTCATTTCTGTCCCTCATAGTGTTATTAACCTCTGTCAGGTCACCCTTCAGTCTCCTTCACTCAGTCGCAGCCTATCCAGTCTCCCTCCAGTCCCAGTGACATCCTTGTGAATCTTTCCTGCACTCTCCCTCTCTCACGTTGAAGTTGTACAACACATTGGTGAGGTCGAATTTCAAGTATTGTGTGCAGTTCTGGTCACCTACCTGCAAGAAAGATGTTATTGATATTGACAGAGTGCAGGAAAAATTTACAAGGATGTGAGGACCTGAGTTATAGGGAGAGGTTGAATAGGTTTGGACTTTATTCCCCAGAGTGCAGGAGAATGAGGGGAGATTTAATAGAGGCATACAGAATGATGGGGGGTATAGATAGGGTAAGTGCAAGCAGGCTTTTTCCACTGAGGTTGGGCGAGAGTAGAACTAGAGGTTGTGGGTTAAGGGTGAAAGGTGAACTGTTTAAGGGGGACCTGAGGGGGAACCTCTTCACTCAGAGGGTGGTGAAGGTGTGGAACAAGCTGCCAGGGCAAGTTGTGGATGTGATTTTGATTTCGATGTTTAAGGGAGATGTGGATAGGTACACGGATGGGATGGTAGGGAGGGCGACGGTCCGGGTGCAGGTCGATGGAACCAGGCAGATTTGGTTCATCGAGGACCAGATAAACCACAGGGTCTGCTTCTGCCCTGTAGCGTTCTGAGACACAATGACTGAACAGTAAGAGATAAAATTATTGAGAGATGAATGTTTTTTGGCAGAAGAAATATTTTGTGACTGGTTTGGAACTGTTCAAAGGCTGTGTAATCTCCTGCAGCTCAGGTGAATGGTACAGCCAGGAACCACTGCTTTAATGAGTCATTAATGAGGCACTTGGCCACGAATTTTAATCTTCCCACAGATCCATAAATGTTTATGGCACAACAGGATCTGAACTTGGCAATGAGGAAACAGAAATAAATTATCTCCGGCACTGGAAACTGAAAGAAAATAGCCAGTGAACCAACAGCTAGAGACTGAAATGGGGATCTAATTAACCTTAGCATAGTAATTTAAACTGTGTGGTTGGGAACAGGGGAGCACTTTGTGAATATTGAGCATAATTTGGTGAGTTTCAAGGCATTGAAGAATACGAGTCTCTCTAGTTCTGGATGTCTCAGAGATAGGACTACAGCCCTCCACATTTTATATCATCCATGTGTCAATCTAAGAGTCTCTTAAACGTCCCTTACATACCAGCACTCCCATCGGGCATTTCACACATCTACCACTCTTTGGAAAAAAATGACTTTGACATCTCCTTTTCCTTTCCTCCAATCACCTTTAAATCATTCCCTCTCGTATTAGCTTTTACCTTTCTGGGAAAATGACACTGATAGTCCACTCTGTTAGCACCTCTTATCACCTCTAGCAAATTACCCGTCTTCCACCTTTGCTCTATAGGGAAATTCCATAGCACACTCAACCAAGTGATCCATTCCTGTAGCCTATCTAACAACCTAGATAGATAGATAGATACTTTATTCATCCCCATGAGGAAATTCAACTTTTTTTTTCCAATGTCCCATACACTTGTTGTAGCAAAACTAATTACATACAATACTTAACTCAGTAAAAAAAATATGATATGCATCTAAATCACCATCTCAAAAAGCATTAATAATAGCTTTTAAAAAAGTTCTTAAGTCCTGGAGGTAGAATTGTAAAGCCTAATGGCATTGGGGAGTATTGACCTCTTCATCCTGTCTGAGGAGCATTGCATCGATAGTAACCTGTCACTGAAACTGCTTCTCTGTCTCTGGATGGTGCTATGTAGAGGATGTTCAGAGTTATCCATAATTGACCGTAGCCTACTCAGCGCCCTTCGCTCAGCTACCGATGTTAAACTCTCCAGTACTTTGCCCACGACAGAGCCCGCCTTCCTTACCAGCTTATTAAGACGTGAGGCGTCCCTCTTCTTAATGCTTCCTCCCCAACACACCACCACAAAGAAGAGGGCGCTCTCCACAACTGACCTATAGAACATCTTCAGCATCTCACTACAGACATTGAATGACGCCAACCTTCTTAGGAAGTACAGTCGACTCTGTGCCTTCCTGCACAAGGCATCTGTGTTGGCAGTCCAGTCAACACAGTCAACACCTGTCTAGTAGCCCACCTACCAGATGGAGATGCAACTTGGCAGGGTGCTCTCAATGGTGCTCCTGTAAAACACATTTCTGATGGGGTCGGCGAGCCTTGCTTTACTTTGTCTGTGGAGACACTGCTGTGCTGCCTTGTTCAGGGAGACGATATCAAGGGACTGGCTGAGGTCAGACATGACGTGAATCCCCAGGAACTCGGTGCCCTTAACTCTTTCTATGGAGGAGCCCTGTATTCGCAGAGGGGGATGATCTGATTTTCAGACATACATGTGACAACTAAAGCTGATCTTTAATCTTTCTAAGTACTTCCAAATGATAATGTGACACACAGGTCTTATCATTATTGTCTCTGAGGAAATGGCAACAGTTCTCCAATCGTTCTCATTCCTGGAGGAGTGTGTGTGGGAGTCCTTGGCTTGACATTGCGATCACCACACTAATAGTTGCAACCAATTAACCCAATGTCAGGGATCGTCCTGTAATATTTGACTGAAGATTACCTTTCACTTGTCACATGTATATCAAAACCCTCCGAGCATTTGGAGAAGCATAGCAGATTTGCGAGCAACGGTTGTGTAGCGTTTAGGGTGACGCCATTACAGTCGGAGCTCGAAGCTCAATTCCAGCACCTTCTTTAAGCAAGTTTCCTTATGAGGAAAGGTTGAGTGGGCTGAGGTGTTTCTCTTTGGGTTGAGGTGACACGATGATAAGAGGCCTAGATCAAATGGATAGCCAGAGACTTTCTCCCAGGGTTTCCCTGGTTACTCAACTTCTAACACTGCTGGAGCTTACCATTTCAATCTACATTGAACTTGACAATCTTGCTCCTCATATCACAGTTAACCTTCCTGCCCCCTCTAATCTTAAGCAACACATACAAAATGCTGGAGGAACTCAGCAGGTCAGACAGCATCTATGGAAATGAATAAACAGTTGATGTTTCGGGCTGAGACCATTCATCAGTACTTCCAGTCTTAAAAGCATACCCACTGTATTTTTACCGTGGGCAAAAGATTCTGACTGTCTACCTAGCAATGCCTGTCATGATTTTACGGGTCTCTCTCAGGTCTTCCCTCAGCCTCCGCACTCCAGGGAAAACAACCCAAGTTTGTCCAACCTCTCCTTTTACCAGTTCGAGAACCTTCAATTCCTTGTATCGTCTCTAATTCTGACACCTTCCAAACTGAACCGTGTCATGGTTGCTGGTCTTGGGCACCGGCATTTGGAACACCTTGCCTAAATCTCTCTCCCTTTCTATATCTCTCTCTTTCTCTGAGACCCTCTATAAACTCTACCTCTATAAAATATGGACCATAGAACAGGTACAACACAGAAACAGGTCCTTTGTCCCACAAATGTTATGTTGAACTCATTAAATTAATAATCAAATGGCCAACTAAACTAATATCCCTGCCTACACAATGTCCATTATCCTCACATTCATGAGCCTATCTAAACGTCTCTCAAGTCCCTAATGATTCTGCCTCTACTGCCACCCCAGGCAGGGCATTCCAGGCATCCACCACTCTCTGTGTGTGTTTTTAAAAAAAAGAAAAAAAAACTTGCCCATCATATCTCCTTTTAAGTTGCTCCATCTTGCCTTAAATGCATGCCCTCTGCTATTAGACATTTCCTTATACAAGTTGTAAACTCAGCCAGCTCCATTACGGGCACTAGCTTCCGCAGCTCCGAGGACACCTTAAAAAGGTGATGCCTCAAGAAGGCGGAATCCTTCATTAAGGACCCGCGTCACCCAGAACATGCCCTCTTCTCATTGCTACCACCAAAGAGCCTGGAGACACATTCAATGCTTCAGGAACAGCTTCTTTCCCCTCCGCATTGGATTTCTGAATGGACAATGAACCCATGCACACTACCTCTATTTTTTTTTTTGCTCCCTTTTTACACTCTGTGGTGAACTACATATACCTGTCCGGACACGTCCCCCCTGCTGACTGCTCCTGTGGCTCCTCCCACAGACCCCGGTATAAAGGCGATTGGAGACACAGCCCCGGCCTCAGTCTCCAGGATGCAGTGTGGTGGTCAATTGCTGCTTGTTCTTTCTTCCAGCCAATAAAAGCCTATATCTCGCCTCACGTCTCCGAGAGTTATTGATGGTGCATCACACTCCTTGTTTAATTTAATTTTTATGCATCTTGCTTCTAGTTTTGTGCTACAGTGCAGTGCTGTTACAGAACAATAAATTTCTCAGCATGTGTTGGTGAGATTAAACCTGACGGATTCAGATTACATTGATACTGCCTGACCTGCTGAATTCCTCCGGCACTTTGTGTGTGTTGCTGTAGAATTACAACAGGGAGTGGGTGGGTGGGTAGCCAGCAATAACACACTTGCATATGGACTTCGTACACTGATGGGAGGAGATTGTGGAGTTTATGCGACTGGGGATAGGGTTGTTTTTATCCTTTGTGAAACATGATATTTTCTTCATTACCCATATGAAAATGCCTCGAATGGGTGGGGAGGGCCTTCTGGACCCTGTATTAAAGCAATGGCTTTAGAAAGGCATCGGTCAGGCCACTGGAGTACTGTGAGCAGTTTTGGGCCCCATATCTGATCCGTCATCTATATTATTCTCACTACTACCATTAGGCAAAAGGTACAGGAGACTCAGGTCCCACACCACGAGGGTCAGGAACAACCATCAGACTTCTGAACCAGCACGGGTAACTTCACTCACCTCAACTCTGAACTGATTCCACAACCTACGGTCTCACTTTCAATGTTCTCAGTGTCATACTGTACAGTACCGTGCAAAAGTCTCAGATGGCCTAGCTCTATCTATATAGAGAGCTGCCCCAGACTTTGCACAGTACTGTATTTGTCAATGTGGAGCAGAGAGCGAGTTTGTAAATCTGGTGGGAGCAAAGGATACTGGGAATGGCGAGGGTAGAGTGGCACAGGAGGGGTATGGGATAGGTGGCAGAGTCCCAGGGATGGGGGTAGGTGCGGGTGCAGGCACGCCAGCCCTGAGACACGAGCAAGGTCATTTGATGACAGTTAGTTTATTGATCATTACAGAATGCTTCCCACTCCCTCCCCTCTCCCTGCCCCTTTCCCCAAACATGGTTCCCTTCCCCCTGTCCCCTTCCCCCTCTCAGTCCACAATAGAGACCCATATCAGAAACCGGTTAATCGACACTCTCCCTCACATATCTCATGAAATGTGTTTATTTTTTTGCTGCAGCAGTACAGTGCAAAACGTAAAATAGTGCGAATGTCAGGCTCCCCAGCTATATATATTTCATCAGTCAGTGATGGGGGAGAGTGTCTGTGGGCTGTGGGAGGGGATTCACTGGGGGAGTGTCCTGGACTGTGGGAGGGGATTCTCTGGGGGAGTGTCGGTGATGGGGGAGAGTGTCTGTGGACTGTGCGAGCGGATTCCCTGGGGGAGTGTCGGTGATGGGGGAGAGTGTCTGTGGGCTGTGGGAGGGGATTCCCTGGGGGAATGTCGGTGATGGGGGAGAGTGTCTGTGGGCTGTGGGAGGGGATTCTCTGGGGGAGTGTCTGTGGACTGTGGGAGGGGATTCACTGGGAGAGTGTCTGTGGGCTGTGGGAGGGGATTCTCTGGGGGAGTGTCCTGGACTGTGGGAGGGGATTCCCTGGGGGAGTGTCGGTGATGGGGGAGAGTGTCTGTGGGCTGTGGGAGGGGATTCACTGGGGGAGTGTCCTGGACTGTGGGAGGGGATTCTCTGGGGGAGTGTCCTGGACTGTGGGAGGGGATTCCCTGGGGGAGTGTCGGTGATGGGGGAGAGTGTCAGTGGGCTGTGGGAGGGGATTCTCTGGGGGAGTGTCCTGGACTGTGGGAGGGGATTCCCTGGGGGAGTGTTGGTGATGGGGGAGAGTGTCTGTGGGCTGTGGGAGGGGATTCACTGGGGGAGTGTCCTGGACTGTGGGAGGGGATTCTCTGGGGGAGTGTCGGTGATGGGGGAGAGTGTCTGTGGGCTGTGGGAGGGGATTCTCTGGGGGAGTGTCTGTGGGCTGTGGGAGGGGATTCTTTGGGGGAGTGTCTGTGGGCTGTGGGGGGGGATTCTCTGGGGGAGTGTCTGTGGGCTGTGGGAGGGGATTCACTGGGGGAGTGTCCTGGACTGTGGGAGGGGATTCTCTGGGAGAGTGTCGGTGATGGGGGAGAGTGTCTGTGGGCTGTGGGAGGGGATTCTCTGGGGGAGTGTCTGTGGGCTGTGGGAGGGGATTCACTGGGGGAGTGTCTGTGGGCTGTGGGAGGGGATTCTCTGGGGGAGTGTCTGTGGGCTGTAGGAGGGGATTCACTGGGGGAGTGTCGGTGATGGGGGAGAGTGTCTGTGGGCTGTGGGAGGGGATTCACTGGGGGAGTGTCCTGGACTGTGGGAGGGGATTCTCTGGGGGAGTGTCGGTGATGGGGGAGAGTGTCTGTGGGCTGTGGGAGGGGATTCTCTGGGGGAGTGTCCTGGACTGTGGGAGGGGATTCCCTGGGGGAGTGTTGGTGATGGGGGGGAGTGTCTGTGGGCTGTGGGGGGGGATTCTCTGGGGGAGTGTCTGTGGGCTGTGGGAGGGGATTCACTGGGGGAGTGTCCTGGACTGTGGGAGGGGATTCTCTGGGAGAGTGTCGGTGATGGGGGAGAGTGTCTGTGGGCTGTGGGAGGGGATTCTCTGGGGGAGTGTCTGTGGGCTGTGGGAGGGGATTCACTGGGGGAGTGTCTGTGGGCTGTGGGAGGGGATTCTCTGGGGGAGTGTCTGTGGGCTGTAGGAGGGGATTCACTGGGGGAGTGTCGGTGATGGGGGAGAGTGTCTGTGGGCTGTGGGAGGGGATTCACTGGGGGAGTGTCCTGGACTGTGGGAGGGGATTCTCTGGGGGAGTGTCGGTGATGGGGGAGAGTGTCTGTGGGCTGTGGGAGGGGATTCTCTGGGGGAGTGTCCTGGACTGTGGGAGGGGATTCCCTGGGGGAGTGTTGGTGATGGGGGAGAGTGTCTGTGGGCTGTGGGAGGGGATTCACTGGGGGAGTGTCCTGGACTGTGGGAGGGGATTCTCTGGGGGAGTGTCGGTGATGGGGGAGAGTGTCTGTGGGCTGTGGGAGGGGATTCTCTGGGGGGTGTGTCTGTGGGCTATGGGAGGGGATTCTCTGGGGGAGTGTCGGTGATGGGGGAGAGTGTCTGTGGGCTGTGGGAGGGGATTCACTGGGGGAGTGTCGGTGATGGGGGAGAGTGTCTGTGGGCTGTGGGAGGGGATTCTCTGGGGGAGTGTCTGTGGGCTGTGGGAGGGGATTCACTGGGGGAGTGTCTGTGGGCTGTGCGGTACCCCTGACATCTCCTCTGTACCTACTTCCAAGCACCTTAAAACTATGCCCTCTCATGCTAGCCATTTCAGCCCTGGGAAAAAGCCTCTGACTATCCACACGATCAATGCCTCTCGTTATCTTGTACACCCCTATCAGGTCACCTCTCATCCTCCTTCACTTCAAGGAGAAAAGGCCGAGTTCACTCAACCTATTCTCATAAGGCATGCTCCCCAATCCAGGCAACATCCTTGTAAATCTCCTCTGCACCCTTTCTATGGCTTCCACAGGCGACCAGAACTGAGCACAGTACTCCAAGTGGGGGTCTGACCAGGGTCCTATATAGCTGTAACATTACCTCGCGGCTCCTAAATTCAATTCCACGATTGAAGGCCAATACACCGTATGCCTTCTTAACCACAGAGTCAACCTGCACAGCTGCTTTGAGTATCCTATGGACTCGGACCCCAAGATCCCTCTGATCCTCCACACTGCCAAGTGTCTTACCATTAATACTACATTCTGCCATCATATTTGACCTGTTCCCACAAACTATGGACTCACTTTCAAGGACTCTTCATTTAATATTCTTGGTATTTATTGCTTATTTATTAATAATAATAATTACTATTATTATTTCTATTTATATTTGCACAATTTTTCTTTTGCGTATTGGATATTTTTCTGTCTTATGTGTGTGGTCTTTCATTGATTCTATTGTGTTTCTTTCTATTTACTGTGAATGCCCACAAGGAAATGAATCTCAGGGTGGTATATGGTGACATATAAGTACTTTGATAATACATTTTTTCTTCAAAATTTCAACTTTGAAACAGTGAGATGCGTTGTTTGCATTAACAATTGACACCGTCCAATGACGTGTTCTGCAGTAGGGCCACATCTGGAGAATTGCAAATGGTTCTGGTCACAAGGACGTCGTGACTTTGGAGGGAGTGTAGTGCCTGGATTAGAGGGTGTGTTCTTTCTCTGGAGTGGTGGAGGCTGAGCGGGACCTGATAGAGGTCTATAAGATTATGTGGGGTATAGACAGAGTAGACAGACAGTGTCTTTTTCCCAGGGTTGAAATGTCTAATACCCGAGGGCATGCATTTACGGTGAGGAGGGTAATTTCAAAGGGGATGTGAGGGGCAAGTTTTTTTACACAGAGTGGTGGGTGTCTGATGAGTGAGTGATGCGCTGCCTGGGGTGGTGGTAGAGGCAGATACATTTGAGGTTTTTAAGAGACGTTTAGATAGGCACGGGAATGTGAGGAAAATGGAAATATATGGACATTGTGTAGGTAGAAGGGATTAATTTGGTTGACCATTTGATTGCTAATCCAATTGCTTCAGCACAACAATGTGGGCCGAAGGGCCTGTTCCTGTGCTGTACTATTCAATTTCTATCCTCTGGGTGCTGGGCAGCCCACAAGTGCCGCTAAGCTTCTGGCACCTACGTCCGACATGCCGGGTAATGAATGTAAGACGGTGGTTCCCAACCTGGACACCATGGTTCCCTCTGTTTATAGGACGGGGCCATGGCATAAAGATGGTTGGGAGCCCCTGATATAAAAGGACTAGGGAATTATTGTCTGAAGGCATTACGTCAGCTGCAGAAGGCGTTGAGCAACATCTTTCTTCCTTCCTCCATAGGCAGTCTGCCTGGGGTCCGGCTGTTAGTGCCCAGCATGTCGGAACCGCAGGGGTCTTTCCACCGGTCATCACCACTGAAGGGTGTAGCCCAGGGCATCAGCCAGCTAATGGAGAAGCTCGACACCAATGAGCTCTACCTCGAAGAAGATGAGCCCGACATTGATACAGGGAACGAGATCAGAGCGTCCGGTGAGTGACTTTTCACCTTCAGTCTGGGAATCAGAATCAAAGTCAAAGTCCATTTGTTATCGAGGTATGTGTACAGAATGTAACCCTGAGACCAGTCCCCCACAGGAAGCCACAAAACACCGCCGAACCCATTCAACAAATCGCCCAACGCGCAGAGACTAAAGAACAAATAGTGCAAACAGCAAAAGGAGTGAACGGCACAGAGAATATCAAACAGAAACCCTGTAGCGTTCAGCTTTCCTGTCACTGTGGCATGAAATGCATTATCTTGTGGCATCGGAGAAATGTAAAACTGACTACCAGTTATAGACTAATACAGGGAAAGGAACGATGAGGAAGTGTAACACACACAATGACTTAGTGAGGTAGTGTTTGTGGGCCATTCAGAAATCTGACTGTGCAAGAGAAGAAGCTGTTCCTAAAACACTGACTGTGAGTCTTCAGGCTCCTGTACCTCCTCCCTGATGGCATTCACAAGAAGGGGGCATGTCCTGGACGATGAGAGTCCCTCAAGATGGAAGCCACCATCTTGAAGCTTTGCATTTTGAAGATGTCTTCAGTGCTGGGGAGGCCAGTGTCCATGATGGAACTGGCTGAACCTAGAACATTCTGCAGCTTTTTCCGATCCTGTGCAGTGGCCCCTCCTTACCAGATGGTGATGCAACCGGCGAGAATGTTCTTCACCTTATATCTATAGAAATGTACAAATGCCTTTGGTGATACAGAATAGAATAGAGGGATGTCCATTTGGAATGGACATGATGAGGAATTTCTTTAAGCAGAGGGTGGTGAATCTGTGTGATTCATTGCCACAAATAGCTGTAGAGGCCAAGTCAGTGGTTGATAGGTTCTTCGTTGGTCAGGGTGTCAAAGGTTACAAGATGGTAGGAGATTGCGAGGGATAACAAATCAACCATGATGGAATGGCGGAGCAGACTGGATGGGCCGAATGGCCTAACTCTACTCCTATGTTTTATAGCAAATCTCCTCACATTCTTAATGCAATAGAACTACTGGCATGCCTTCTTTGTGGATGCATCAATATGTTGCGTACAATGTAGATCCTCTGAGGCACTGACACCCAGGAACCTGGTAACACCAATACCCAGGAATAAAAAAACCCACAAAAGTAGTGTACACTCTATCACATGAAAAACCCTTCCCAACATTGAGCATATTTACAGAGAATGCTGCCACAGGTAAGCAGTGCCCTACATCAAGGGCCCCTGCCATCTAGGACATGATCTCTTCTCGCGTCTGCCATTGGGATGGAGCTACACCACCACCTCGGGACCCACACCACCAGGTTCAGGAAGAGTTATTACCCCTCAATCATCAGGTCCCACACCACCAGGTTCAGGAACAGTTATTACCCCTCAATCATCAGGTCCCACACCACCAGGTTCAGGAACAGTTATTACCCCTCAACCATCAGGTCCCACACCACCAGGTTCAGGAACAGGTATTACCCCTCAACCATCAGGTCCCACACCACCAGGTTCAGGAACAGTTATTACTCCTCAACCATCAGGTCCCACGCCACCAGGTTCAGGAACAGGTATTACCCCTCAACCATCAGGTCCCACACCACCAGGTTCAGGAAGAGTTATTACCCCTCAACCATCAGGTCCCACACCACCAGGCTCAGGAACAGTTATTATCCCACAACCGTCAGGACCCACACCACCAGGTTCAGGAACAGTTATTACCCCTCAACCATCAGGTCCCACAACCAGGTTCAGGAGCAATTATTATCCCTCAACCATCAGGCACTTGAACCAGTGGGGTAACTTCACTGACTTCAATACTAAACTGATCACACAACCTGCCAGTTCACTTTCAAAGGCTCTAAAACATGATCTGTCATATTATTTTACTTATTTATTAGTTATTACTATTATATATGTTTTGTATTTGCAGGGATTAACTTTTTTCACGTTAATTTTTCTCGGTCTTTGTGTGTAGTTTTTCTTGATTCTGTTGTACTTCCTTGTTCTACTGTGAATGACAAGAAGAAAACAAATCAAGGTTGTATATGATGGCATATACAGCGCCTTTAAAAAGTATTCACCCCCTTTGGAGTCTTTTTTTGTTTATCAGTGTCAAAAAAATCCAAATTAGGTGCACTGTGATTCAATGTTCTAAAACATGAAAACTTCCTGGGGGGTGAATCCTTTTTATAGGCACTGTACATACTTTGAATCTCTCCTCTACCGTTATAGAAGCTCACCTCTGCTCACCTCAGTGTTGTGTACGTTCTATATTTATACCCACCACCTCCTTGAAACTTGACAAAATACCTCGTCCCCTTTGGGGTTGACTATTGAACCTGCTTCCATCACCATTTCATAAAGTCACAGAGCACTACAGCACCAAAAGGGGCCCTTCGGCCTGTCTAGTCTATGCCAAATTAATATGCCTAGTCCCACCCTGGACTCACAACTGGACCATACCCCTTCAATCCATGTACCAATCCAAACTCCTCTTAAAAGCTGACATTAAACCGGCATTCATCACTTGTACTGGCAGTTCATTCCTCACTCTTACCACTCTCTGAGTGAAGAAGTTCCCCCTCATGTTTCCCTTAAACTTTTCACCTTTCACCTTTAACCCATGACCTCTAGTTCCAGTCTGCCCCAACCTCAGTGGAAAAGCCTGTCTGCATTTACCCTGTCATAATTTTGTATAGCTCTGTCAAATCTCCATTCAATCTTGTACGCTCTAGGGAAAAAAGTCCTAACCTATTAAAAAATGTGAATTTCCCGACACGAGAAAATAATATACTGGACCAAGTCTACACACGTGTTCCAGGACCATCTGCACATCTAGGACAATCAGACCACATCTCCCTCACACTGAGCCCAGCTTACAGACCACAGATCTGCAGAGTAAAACCAACCATCAAGACAGTACACGTGTGGTCTGAGGAAGCCACCTCAATGCTACAGGACTGTTTTGACAACACAGATCGGGGCTTGTTTGCAAAGGGAGCAGACCTGGGGGAATATGCTGGTTCAGTCCTAGGATATATTAAACTGTGCACAGAAAATGTAATAACACAAAAGACAATGAAGGTGTTTCCCTATCAAAAGCCGTGGATCAACAGCAATGTGAAGTCACTGCTCAGGGAGTGCGATGCAACCTTTGGGTCAGGAGACAAACAAGCCTACAGTGAAGCACGGGGGAATCTCCGCAGAGGCATCAGGGATGCAAAGTGCAAATACAAATTGCACATTGAAAATCAGTTTGATAACAACCCCCACAGTATGTGGAAAGGCATCAAGGTGCTGACAGACGACAAAACCAGTAATCTGCTGCCAGATGATGACACCACACTGCCTGATGTTCTAAACCAGTTCTCTGCCCGCTTTGATACTCAGAGGGAGGAGGCTGCTCCACTCATCAGCCCACCTGACGATGAGACCACACTGATGATGAGTCCACACTGACGATGAGACCGCACTGACGATGAGTCCACACTGGTCCTTCAGCAACATCGAGGTGAGATCCACCCTGAGGAAAGTGAATGCGAGTAAGGCAGCTGGCCCAGCCGGGTACTGAAAGCACGTGCCGACCAGCTTGCTGAGGTGTTTACAAGTATATTTAACCTCTCTCTGAAACAAGCTGCTGTTCCAACATGGCTTAAAACCTCCACCATCATCACAGCGCCCAAAAAATCAGCTGTGAAGTGCCTGAATGACTATCGCCCTGTAGCGCTGACACCCATAGCCATAAAGTGCTTTGAGAGACTGGTGCTCTCACACATTAAGGGTATAATCCCACCTGATCTGGACAAACACCAATTTGCTTACCGGTCAAACCGCTCCACAGAGGATGCAATCACAACAGCCCTCACTTGCTGAGGCCATATTGCTCTGACTCACTTAGAGGAACCGAACACTTATGTGAGGATGTTATTTGTGGACTTTAGTTCTGCATTTAACACAGTCATTCCCCATAAACTGGTCAGCAAACTGAACGCTCTTGGCCTTGGTTCCTTCCTGTGCTCATGGGTCATGGACTTTCTCACAGACCGACCACAGCAAGTCAGAGTTGGTAAGCACACCTCCAACACCCTCATCTTAAAAATAGACACCCCGCAGGGCTGTGTGCTGAGCCCTATGCTCTACACACTCTTCACACATGACTGCACCCCCATCTACACCTCCAACTCCGTAATTAAATTTGCAGACAATACCACAGCGGTTGGCCTGATCTTGGACGAGGATGAAACAGCCTACAGGCTCGAGGTGGATCATCTGACGGAGTGGTGTAAGGACAATGACCTGGTCCTTAACACTTCTAAAACAAAAGAGATAATCATTGACTTCAGGAGATCAAAGGACAGAGTACACACCCCCCTCCATATACATAGAGAGGTAGTGGAAAGTGTGGAAAACCTAAAGTTCCTTGGAGTTATGTTGTCAAAGCAGCTGACATGGACCACCAACTCCTCGCTGCTTGTAAAAAACGGCACAACAAAGACTCTTCTTCCTCAGAAAGCTGAAACAGGCCAAACTCCCACAAAAGCTGTTGCTTAACTTCTACAGAAGCACAATTGAAACCATCCTGACCAACAGCGCCACAGTGTGGTATGCCAGCTGCACAGCCGCTGAGCGACAAGACCTGCATCGCGTGGTGAAGGCGGCCCAGCGAATTGTCAGGATGTAGCTCGCAGGACTGGACTCCATCTACTCCAGCAGACTCAGGAGGAAAGCAATCAGCACAACCAGAGACACCACACACCCCGGCCACTCCCTGTCTGACCCGCTGCCGTCCAGCAAAAGGTTCAGGACACTAAAAGCCAGAACAAATAGACTGAGGAACAGCTTCTACCCCAGAGCTGTGGCCTCCATCACACCACACCCACAGAACAATGACTGAAACTGTGAGCACACATGGATTCAAATACTCGCACTAACGGCACTTTGTGCATTACTGTGATATTCTGGTGATGCTGCAACTTATTTTCTGCTACTTATCTGTTTAATATTGTTTTTCTGTTACTGTCTTGTTTTTATCTACCGCTTTGTTTAATTGCTTGAGAGAAAGCCAAACAGAGTTTCATTGTATCTATGTATAATAACAATAAAGATCATTCATTCATTCAACCTTTCCCTGTAACTCAGGTCCTCAAGTCTGGGCAACATCCTCGTAAATTTTCTCTGTACTCTTTCAATCTTACTGATAATTTTCCCTGTTGGTTGGTGACCAAAACCTCACAGTACTCCAAATTAGGCCTTAACAATGTTGTACGCAATTTCAAAATTACATCCCAAGTCCTGTAGTCGACATCCCAATATTGGCCTTGATTTATGAAGGCCAATATGCCAAAAGCTCTCCTTTCGACCTATATAACTGTGACGCTGCTTTCAAGGAATTATGGATCTGTATTCCCAGATCCATTTGTTCTACTGTGCTCCTCAGTGCCCCAACTCTCACCATGTGAGAATTACACTGCTCAGCCCTCCCAGAGTGCAACATCTTCAATAAATTCCATCTGCCTTTTCTCAGCCCATCCTTCCAGCTGATCCAAATCCCCACTCAAGCTCTAAGGGACCAACTTCACAGAACTGAGGTCCCTTGTCCTCGGGATAATTGAGTACGGTAATCTGTTCACCTTTTCCAACGCCTCGCTGTCTTCCCTAAAGTGCAGGGTCTGGAATTGGATCCAAGTTTCAGACAATCCTCTCCCACGACTTTCCTTCCACTTCTCTGTTATAGGTCATAGACCATTGAAGATAGAATGGTATAGTACAGGAGCAGGCCCTTTGGTCCACAATGATGTACTGAACAAATTAAATTAGTAATCAAATAACTAACTAAGCTAATCTCTTCTGACTACTCAATGTCTATATCCCTCCATTTCCCTCACATTCATGAGCCTATCTAAATATCTCCTAAAAGTCTCTAATGTATCTGCCTCTACCCCCACCCCAGGCAGCACGTTCCAGGCACCCATCCCTCCCTGTGTAAAAACAAAACACTTGCCCTTCACGTCTCCTTTGAAATGACCCCCTCTCACGTTAAATGCATGCCTTCTGGTATCGGACATCTCAACCCTGGGAAAAAGATGCTCTCTGTCTATTCTATCTATGCCTCTCATACGACAGAGTATTTAAGACTATAATTAGTTTCCTAGTATGATAAGATGGACTCTTGACCTCACTATCTACCTTGTTATGGCCTTGCACCTTATGTCTGCCTGCACGGCATTACTTCATTCTGCATTCTGTTATTGTTTGGCCTGTTGCTGACAATGCTCGGTGTAATGACCTGATATTGATAGATGGTAAACAAGACCAGCTTTTATGACTATGACACAGGAAGAGAATTAGCCCATCCAGTCTACTTTGCCATTCCATTTCAGCTGATTTATTACCCTCATAATCCCATTCTCTTGCCTTCTCCCTGTAAAGTTTGACACCCTTTGAATCAAGAGCCTATGAGCCTCTGCGTTAAGTATACTCAATGACTTAGCCTCCACAGGAACTTCATAGATTCCCCATCTTCTGGCTAAAGGAATCCCCTCTCATCCCTGTTCTAAAGAAATGCCCTTCTATTCTGAGGGAAGTGAGTGTCAGACTAGTGGTCACTGGCCCTCATGCCTCCTGCCTGCGTGGTCCTCTGATTCGATCACCTCTGACCTGGGAGGAGCGGTGGCTCACGTGCCCCTGTCCTCAGCGGTGTTTGTGTACAGTGCTGGCCGGCACTGTATCTGCCCATGAGAACACAGAAACTCCTGGTGGACGGTGGCAGGAATTGAACACTGATCGCTGGCACTGTACTACTGGCCACTACACTGCTGTGCCATTGACCGTTTTTCTGACCCTAAGACATAAGTGGGGAGTGCAGAGGTTGTCCTCGACATCTTTGAAACAACTTCGTAACTTAAGCAACTAAACGCTTCAATGGAAATTGCAGCTGACTGCCATCTTGACCAACAGCAAGTGTTTGCATCTTGTGTTTCAGATGGCGCCCAGATCCCGTTCTCGGCGGTCTACAAGACCGAAGGCTTCAAGGAGCCCGAGATCCAGGTCTACATCCCCGGTTCGTCCATCAAGGCTCATGTGGTGGACGTGGAACGTTTCACCTCTACTAAGAAGGTGAGAAGATTACCTGCGGCGAGCCCCTCTGCCTTGTGTGCTCGTGCCTGCCGGGCAGTGATGACGACAGTCCCCTAGTCTAGAGCTGTTGAGAGCCCATAAGGTGATGAGACACAGGAACAGAATTCGGCCATTCGGCCCATCTAGTCTGTTCCACCTTTCCTCCATGGCTGATTTATGATCCCTCTCAACCCCATTCTCCTGACTTCTCCCCATGACCATTGACACCTGGACGAATCAAGAACCCATCAACCTCCACTTTAAATATAGGCCACAGCCTTCCACGGCAACGATTCACCACTTTCTGGCTAAAGAAATTCCTTCTCATCTCTGTTCCAAATGGACATCCCTCTATTCCGAGGCTGTGCCCTCTTGTCCTGGACTCCACAATATGAAACACCCCCTCCACATCCACTCTGGGTAGGCCTTCCAATACTCAATAGGTTTGTAAACTCCAGTGAGGTTGGGCCCAGTCATTGCCCTTGTCACCAGGGTGTTGTCAACCTGGGCTCCACAGAACAGGCTGGCAGCTTCAGACCAGTGGAACAAAGGGGGAGGGGGAGGCCATTTGGCCTCTTGATCCTGGTCTATCGTTCACCAAGACTTTACCTCAGCACCTATTCACATATCCCTTTATATCCAGAACATTTCAGCAATGATTAGATGGGCCGAAGGATCTGTTTTTGTGCTATTCTATGCCCCCAAACTTATCTAGCTTGTCTTGAGTGAATATAAAATATAAAGCAATACAATACAGGAACAGGCTATTCAGCCCTTAAGACCATAAGATCTTGCAGCAGAATCAGGCCATTTAACCCATCGAGTCTGCTCTGCCATTTCATCGTGGCTGATCCAATTTACCTCTGAGCTCTGACTTCCTGCTTTCTCCCTGTATCCCTTCATGTTCTGACCTATTGAGAATCTGTCAATCTCTGCCCTAAATATACATAAAGACTTTGCCTCCACAGCTGCCTGTGGCAAAGAATTCCACAGATTCACCACCCACAATATTTTTGCCAACCACAATGCCAAATGAAGCTAATCCCATCTTCCTGCACATGGTTGATATCTTGCCATTTCCCACCTGTTCACAAGTCCGTCTCAGACTCCTCTACCATATCTCCTTTTAACCACTCCCAGGAGTACGTTCCATAAAAAAGCTTGTCCCGCACATCTCCTTGAACTCACCTTAAACAGTTGAATTTTATTGTCATCTGACTGTACCTAGATACAAACAGACAGAACAATGTTCTTCTGGACCATGGTGCACCCACACAACGTATATCACACATATCACATAAAACAAAATATTGCCATCAATAAATTAATACAATATCATTCAAAAGGCATGTAGTGTACAACACGGGCAAACTGTAAAGAGTAAACAGCTATGACGAGACCTCGGTGGTGGCAGGGTATTCGTTAGCCTCACAGCCTGAGGGAAGAAGCTGTTTCCCAGTCTGACAGTCCCAGTCCTGATGCTCCTGAACCTCCTTCCTGACAGTAGTGGGTCAGAGGGATCCTCAACAATGCTTTGGGGCCCTTCGTCTACAGCACTCTCGGTAAGTGTCACATCAGTGGGGAGGGAAACCCTAATAATACACTTGGTGGTTTTAACTCTGTGGTTTTATGGTCCGATGGCTTGCAGCTTGCAAACCACACAATGACAGGGCCAGACGGGACACTCTCGGTGGTGCTCCTATAGAAAGTGGAAATGGCGGTTGCAGTTTCTGCCGGGATGTTTGGGACCAGTGGTGTTCTGCAGGGATCTGTTCTGGGACTCCTGCTCTTTGTGACTTTTATAAATTACTTGGATGAGGAAAACTAAGGTGGGTTAGTAACTTTGTAGGTGGTGAAGTTCTGGATAGTGTGGACCATCAAACCATAAGATATAGGACATAATTAGGCCTATATCGAGTCTGCTGTGCCATTTCATTTTCTCTCTCAGCCCCAATCTCCTGCCTTTTCCCCATATCCCTTCATGCCCTGACTAATCAAAATCCTCTGCCTTAAACACGCCCAATGACTTGGCCTCCACAGCCGCCTTAAATATACCCAATGAGCTGGCTACAACAAATTCCACAGATTCACCACTCTCTGGCTAAAGAAATTTCTCCTCATCTCCTTTCTAAAAGGACACCCCTCTATTCTAAGGCTGTGTCCTCTGGTCTTAGACTCTCCCACCATAGGGAACATCCTCTCCACATCCAGTCTACATAGAGGTCTTTCAACATTGGATAGGTTTCAATGAGGCTACCCGTCGTTCTTCTGATTTCCAGTGAGTGGAGGTCCAGAGTCATCAGACGCTCTTCATATGACAAGCCTTTCCATCCTGGAGGGCTGCTGTCAGTTGCAACTGGACATTGATGGGATGCAGCGTGATGTTGACAAGCGGCAGGTGGAGTTCATTCCAGAAAATTGTGAAGGTCTGGTTTGAAAGCAGAGTGCAGGGTTAATGGCATGATTGTTAGTAGTGTGGAGGGGGAGGGATCGTGGGGTCCACGTCCCTCAAAGTTGTTCTACAAGTTGATAGGGTTGTTATGAAAGTACATTGGTCGTTATTAGTTAGACCCTCCTGTTTGAGGCCATGCCTTCTTCGTGTGGCTGTCATCGGGCAGGAGATACAGGAGCCTGGAGCCTGAGGGCCACACCTCAATGCTCCACCCCACCTCTGACATCAGGTTCCTGAACCGGTCTGAAGGTCACGAATTCTGGTTTACAGTAATGTTAGAGTCGTAGGAAAGTACAGCACAGAAACAGGCCCTTCAGCCCATCTAGTGTGTGCTGAACCATGTAAACCATGATGTTGTGTTTATTTTATTTTATTTTTGTCATGTAAGTTATTGTGTATGAGGATAGGTTGAGCGAGCCAGGATATTTCTCTGTGGAGTAAGGGAGGATAAGAGGTGACTCGACTGAAGTGTAGAAGATAAGGTGCGCGGATTGAGTAGACAGCCACAGACCTTTTCCTAGGGTGGAGACAGCTAATACGATGGGGCAGAGTTTCAAGGTGGTTGTAGGGAAGTGTAGAGGAGATGTCAGAGGTAAGGTTTTAATACAGAGTGGTGGCTGTGATGCCAAGGATGTTGTTCGAGGCAGATACATTGGGTCATTTAAGAGACCTTTCGATAGGTACATGGATAACAGAAAAACGGAGGGCTATGATTAATTTTAATGTAGGTTCGAAGGTCGGCACAACATCATGGCCCTTGGGGCCTGTACTGTGCTGTACAGCTCTATGTTCTACGATCCTGGGTCGCCGGAGCCAGGCAGAGGCAACTTACCACGTTGCACACCTGATTTTTATTTTAAAAGTGTAGATTTGTCGAGAAGGAGGATGAGAGGTGACCTGATGGAGGTGTACAGGATGATAAGAGGCACAGATAGAGTGGGCAGCCAGAGACTTTCTGCCATGGTGGAAATGGCTAATACAAGGGGTTATAATTTTAAGGTGATTGTAGGAGAGTGTAGAGGGGATGTCAGAGGGAGGTTTTTTACACAGAGCCAGGGGTG
The DNA here is from genome assembly GCF_048418815.1 of Hemitrygon akajei. Taxonomy (NCBI): domain Eukaryota; kingdom Metazoa; phylum Chordata; class Chondrichthyes; order Myliobatiformes; family Dasyatidae; genus Hemitrygon; species Hemitrygon akajei. Next base: position 200,533,320 of record NC_133126.1, read on the forward strand.
ATGTGAGAGTTAGATATGTTAGGGGCCTTGAGAGACTTTTAGATCGGTATGTGGATGATAGAAAATGGAGAGCTGCACGAGAAGATAGAGTCGTATTGGTCTTTGAGTGGGTTAAAAGCTCAGCACAACATTGTTTGATGAAGGATCTGGCCTGTTCTATGTTCAAGTGGCTGGCACAAAGTAGATTTATCCACTTATTTCCTGCTGCTCTCTGTCTGGCTTCCTCTTCCCTTGGGAGTTGAGGTGGACCTCCTAACAAACTTGCTTCTTCCTCCGCAGGTCCCAATTCCAAACATCTACACCATCGAGCTCAGTCATGGAGAGTTCTGCTGGAAGGTCAAGAGGAAGTTCAAGCACTTCCAGGAACTCCACCGGGAGCTTCTCCGCTACAAGGCCCTGCTCCGTCTGCCCATCCCGACTCGGAGGTAATGTAAAACCTGGAAAACCGGCACTGTCCCCTTCTCCCCAGTCCCACTGTGGGCTGTGCCTGAACCTCGGAACCTCCGTGGAGTCGGGGTATTCACACTGTTCCACCTGTCCCCTTCTCCCCAGTCCCACTGTGGCAAGGCAGTCACACTGTTCCACACGGGGCAAGTGGGAGAAACTGGTGGGGTGGGGTGGCACATTGCGGTGCAGAGTATGGGGGGAGCAGATTATGTTAGAATGTGAGAGTTTGGGTGCAGGTGATGTGCAAAGGGTTAGGAATGCCAGTGGTAAATTGCCATTATTTAGAGAGGATTTGAGAGCTGAGTAACAATATTTTGGCAGGCTTAGGCCTGACGACCTGACAACCTGACAATCCATGGTTGGGTTGACCATGGATGTTACCAAGCTACATATATGTCACTACCTACAACCCTGAGATTCATTTTCTAACAGGCAATCCCAGTAAACACAAGAAATACAATCCAATCAATGAAAAACCACACCCAGAGGACAAATAAGCAGTGTGCAAAAGACAACAAACTGGAAATATAAAAAAAGAGGGGAAAAAAGAAATAACATAAATATCGATTAAAATCAGATGACGAATCCTTGAAAGTGGTTGTTGGAACATTTCAGTGATGGGGTGAGTGAAGTTATCCCCTCTGGTTTAGGAGCCTGATGGTTGAGGGGTAATAACTGTTCCTGAACCTGGTGGTGTGGGACCTGATGGCTGAGGGGTAATAACTGTTCCTGAACCTGGTGGTGTGGGACCTGATGGTTGAGGGGTAATAGCTGTTCCTGAACCTGGTGGTGTGGGTCTTGATGGTTGAGGGGTAATAACTGTTCCTGCACCTGGTGTTGTGGAACTTGATGGTTGAGGGGTAATAACTGTTCCTGTACCTGGTGGTGTGGGACCTGATGGTTGAGGGGTAATAACTGTTCCTGAACCTGGTGTTGTGGAACCTGATGGTTGAGGGGTAATAACTGTTCCTGAACCTGGTGGTGTGGGACCTGATGGTTGAGGGGTAATTACTGTTCCTGCACCTGGTGTTGTGGAACTTGATGGTTGAGGGGTAATAACTGTTCCTGAACCTGGTGGTGTGGGACCTGATGGTTGAGGGGTAATTACTGTTCCTGCACCTGGCGGTGTGGGACCTGATGGTTGAGGGGTAATAACTGTTCCTGCACCTGGTGTTGTGGAACTTGATGGTTGAGGGGTAATAACTGTTCCTGAACCTGGTGGTGTGGGACCTGATGGTTGAGGGGTAATAACTGTTCCTGCACCTGGTGGTGTGAGACCTGATGGTTGAGGGGTAATTACTGTTCCTGCACCTGGCGGTGTGGGTCCTGAAGCTCCTGATGGCAGCAGAGAGAAGAGAGCAAGAAATGACAGGGAAAATTGGTAGCTCAGGTTAGCTGGATGGTGGGAGTCCTACGACAGCACTCCATAGAGATGTACTCAATGGGGGGGGGGGAGAGGGATTTACCTATGATGGACACTTTCTGATGTGGAGAGAGGATGCTTCCTATGGTGATAGGGATGAGGACTAGAGGATACAACCTCAGGATAGAGGGGCGTCCTTTTAGAGGATAGATGAGGAGGAATTTCTTTAGCCAGCGACTGGTGAATCTGTGGAATTCATTGCCACAGGTGGCTGTGCAGGCCAAGTCAATGGGCATGTTTAAGGTAGAGGTTTTTGATTGGTCAGAGCATGAAGTGATACAGGGAGAAGGCAGGAGATTGGGGCTGAGAGGGAAATGGATCAGCCATGAAGAAATGGTGGAGCAGACTTGATGGGCCAAATGGCCTAATTATGCTCCTATATCGTACAGTCTTATGGACTTATCGTAGGCTTTTCCATAAAAGGGCAATGGTGCTTCCGTACCAGGCCTGTCTACATTGTTGGTGCAATGACGTCAGACAGTGTACTTGCAAGCCAGGACAGTACGGTATGGAGAGCAAGCTGTTGCCCATGCAGCAAGCTCCCCATCTCCATGCAGCTGATGAATCCAAAGGAATACTAGATGACTGATGCAGTTTGACACCAGCAGTGTCACAGGAGTTGCCATTTAGTGTTGAACTCAAGATAGGACTGCATTAGGGACTCCAGCTCCAGATTTACCCCGAAACCTTTCCCATGAGTGGGTGCAGCTACAAGGCGGTGGAGGTCTGAGATCAGAGTTTTCCTTCTCCTAGATGAGCTGCCAACCATGGTTGATGGGCCCCATATGCCTGGATAGGGGGACCTGTGGTGAACTACATATACTTGTCTGGACACGCCCCCTGCTGACTGCTCCTGTGGCTCCTCCCACAGACCCCTGTATAAAGGCGATTGAGGCCTGAGCCCGGCCTCATTCTCCAGGAATGTCAAGTGTGAATTCTCCAGTGTGGTGGTCAACTACTGCTTGTTCTTTCTTCCAGTCAATAAAAGCCAATATCTCGTCTTCACATCTCAGAGAGAGTTATTGATGGTGCATCAGGACCACAGCGAGAATATTGTGTACAGCCGAAGGTTGGCTTCAGTCGTCACATGTACGTCAAAACAAGGGGACGTAGATTGAAATTCATTCCTTGTGTCAAATTAAAGCACTGAGGATCGTGATGGGAAGCTCACAAATGTCGGCATTTCACTGAATGTTTCGATGCACCTGTCACAAATAAAGCTGATCTTAAACATCTTCTGGGGTGAATTTAACGTGCGATGTTATGTATTTTAGGAAGTCAGAACAGGGCAGAGCATACACAGTAAATGATGGGGCCTTAGGGAGTGTTGCAGAACAAGGAGGCCTTGGGCACAAGTACAAAGAAAACAGGAAATGGGGGAGACAGGGTGATGAAGGTGCATGGTGTATTTGCAGGGAGCTGCCAGAGGAGGCGCTAGAGTCAGGAACAGTAACAGCATTCATTGTATTGCAGGGGTTTTAGGGTCATGTTTAATATCACTAGCATGTTGTGAATTTTTTTTGTTTTATATAAATTACGGCAATAAATATATTTTTAAAATAATTAAAATAAATCGTGCACAAAGAGAGCAAAAAGAAGAAAAATTATTGTAGTGTTCAGGGGTTGGTTCATTGTCCATCCAGAGATCTGCTTATTTTATTTACTTACACAGTGCTGCCCCTTCCAGCCCAAAGGGCCACAGCAACCAGCAACCCACCTATTTAACACGAGCCTAATGATGGGACAATTTACAATGACCAATTAATCTACGAGCCCGTACGTCTTTGGACTGTGGGAGGAAACCCATGTGGTTCATGGGGAGACGGCACCAGACCTGAGTTCTGGATTTCCCCGAGCTGTAACAGCATCGTACTAACTGCTGAACTACCGTAGCGCTGGTGGCGGAGGGAGACTAGCTCCTATGAAAACCTTAATGGCGGCAATGAGAAGAGGGAATGTCCGGGGTCATTTACAGTAAAATAAAGAAATACAATAGAATTTACAAAAACCACACGCAAAGACTGACAAGCAACCAATGTGCAAAAGAAGACAAACTCTGCAAGTTAAATAAATAGATAAATAAATAATCCTGAGAACATGAGTTGTAAAGGGACCCTGAAAGTGAGTCTGGGTTGTGGAATCAGTTCAGTGATGTGGTTGAGGAGTAATAGCTGTTCCTGAACCTGGTGGTGTGGGACCTGATGGTTGAGAGGTAATAACTGTTCCTGAACCTGGTGGTGTGGGACCTGATGGTTGAGGGGTAATAACTGTTCCTGAACCTGGTGGTGTGGGACCTGATGGTTGAGGGGTAATAACTGTTCCTGAACCTGGTGGTGTGGGACCTGATGGTTGAGGGGTAATAACTGTTCCTGAACCTGGTGGTGTGGGACCTGATGGTTGAGGGGTAATAACTGTTCCTGAACCTGGTGGTGTGGGACCTGATGGTTGAGGGGTAATAACTGTTCCTGAACCTGGTGGTGTGGGACCTGATGGTTGAGGAGTAATAGCTGTTCCTGAACCTGGTGGTGTGGGACCTGATGGTTGAGGGGTAATACCTGTTCCTGAACCTGGTGGTGTGGGACCTGATGGTTGAGGGGTAATACCTGTTCCTGAACCTGGTGGTGTGGGACCTGATGGTTGAGGGGTAATAACTGTTCCTGAACCTGGTGGTGTGGGACCTGATGGTTGAGGAGTAATAACTGTTCCTGAACCTGGTGGTGTGGGACCTGATGATTGAGGGGTAATAACTGTTCCTGAACCTGGTGGTGTGGGACCTGATGGTTGAGGGGTAATAACTGTTCCTGAACCTGGTGGTGTGGGACCTGATGGTTGAGGGGTAATAACTGTTCCTGAACCTGGTGGTGTGGGACCTGATGGTTGAGGGGTAATACCTGTTCCTGAACCTGGTGGTGTGGGACCTGATGGTTGAGGGGTAATAACTGTTCCTGAACCTGGTGGTGTGGGACCTGATGGTTGAGGAGTAATAACTGTTCCTGAACCTGGTGGTGTGGGACCTGATGGTTGAGGAGTAATAACGGTTCCTGAACCTGGTGGTGTGGGACCTGATGGTTGAGGGGTGATAACTGTTCCTGAACCTGGTGGTGTGGGACCTGATGGTTGAGGGTTAATAGCTGTTCCTGAACCTGGTGGTGTGGGACCTGATGGTTGAAGGGTAATAACTGTTCCTGAACCTGGTGGTGTGGGACCTGATGGTTGAGGGGTAATAACTGTTCCTGAACCTGGTGGTGTGGGACCTGATGGTTGAGGAGTAATAACTGTTCCTGAACCTGGTGGTGTGGGACCTGATGGTTGAGGGGTAATAACTGTTCCTGAACCTGGTGGTGTGGGACCTGATGGTTGAGGGGTAATAACTGTTCCTGAACCTGGTGGTGTGGGACCTGATGGTTGAGGGGTATTAACTGTTTCTGAACCTGGTGGTGTGGGACCTGATGGTTGAGGAGTAATAACTGTTCCTGAACCTGGTGGTGTGGGACCTGATGGTTGAGGAGTAATAACTGTTCCTGAACCTGGTGGTGTGGGACCTGATGGCTGAGGGGTAATAACTGTTCCTGAACCTGGTGGTGTGGGACCTGATGATTGAGGAGTAATAACTGTTCCTGAACCTGGTGTTGTGGGACCTGATGATTGAGGGGTAATAACTGTTCCTGAACCTGGTGGTGTGGGACCTGATGGTTGAGGGTTAATAGCTGTTCCTGAACCTGGTGGTGTGGGACCTGATGGTTGAGGAGTAATAACTGTTCCTGATCCTGGTGGTGTGGGACCTGATGATTGAGGGGTAATAACTGTTCCTGAACCTGGTGGTGTGGGACCTGATGGTTGAGGGTTAATAGCTGTTCCTGAACCTGGTGGTGTGGGACCTGATGGTTGAGGAGTAATAACTGTTCCTGAACCTGGTGGTGTGGGACCTGATGGTTGAGGAGTAATAACTGTTCCTGAACCTGGTGGTGTGGGACCTGATGGTTGAGGGGTAATAACTGTTCCTGAACCTGGTGGTGTGGGACCTGATGATTGAGGAGTAATAACTGTTCCTGAACCTGGTGGTGTGGGACCTGATGGTTGAGGGGTAATAACTGTTCCTGAACCTGGTGGTGTGGGACCTGATGATTGAGGAGTAATAACTGTTCCTGAACCTGGTGGTGTGGGACCTGATGGTTGAGGGGTAATAACTGCTCCTGAACCTGGTGGTGTGGGACCTGATGGTTGAGGGGTAATAACTGTTCCTGAACCTGGTGGTGTGGGACCTGATGGTTGAGGGGTAATAACTGTTCCTGAACCTGGTGGCGTGGGACCTGATGATTGAGGGGTAATAACTGTTCCTGAACCTGGTGGCGTGGGACCTGATGGTTGAGGGGTAATAACTGTTCCTGAACCTGGTGGCGTGGGACCTGATGGTTGAGGGGTAATAACTGTTCCTGAACCTGGTGGCGTGGGACCTGATGGTTGAGGGGTAATAACTGTTCCTGAACCTGGTGGCGTGGGACCTGATGGTTGAGGAGTAATAACTGTTCCTGAACCTGGTGGTGTGGGACCTGATGGCTGAGGGGTAATAACTGTTCCTGAACCTGGTGGTGTGGGACCTGATGGTTGAGGAGTAATAACTGTTCCTGAACCTGGTGGTGTGGGACCTGATGGTTGAGGGTTAATAGCTGTTCCTGATCCTGGTGGTGTGGGACCTGATGGTTGAGGAGTAATAACTGTTCCTGAACCTGGTGGTGTGGGACCTGATGGCTGAGGGGTAATAACTGTTCCTGAACCTGGTGGTGTGGGACCTGGTGGTTGAGGGGTAATAACTGTTCCTGAACCTGGTGGTGTGGGACCTGATGGTTGAGGGGTAATAACTGTTCCTGAACCTGGTGGTGTGGGACCTGATGATTGAGGGGTAATAACTGTTCCTGAACCTGGTGGTGTGGGACCTGATGATTGAGGGGTAATAGCTGTTCCTGAACCTGGTGGTGTGGGTCCTGAGACTCTGGAATGTGCAGGATATGGAATTAATGCAAACAGGTGGGATTAGTACAGGCATGGTCATCGGGATAGACACAGCAGGGCCTGTTTCTACCCTGTAGAACTCTATAATGCACAGCACACAAGGCAGCATCCACAGAGAGGAGGACAGTCAGATTAAGGATTCAAGATTGTTTAATGCCATTTCCAGTACACAAGTGTAATGAAGTAATTGTTACTCCGATGCAACACAAAAATACATAATAAGATAAAGAACACAGTAATAAAAACACAATATAAATACATCTGAGAACTTCTATACATAGATTGAGTTACGCACATAGAATGTCACTAGACTGTAAATATGGTGACTAAGGGGAAATAATGAGGTAGTGGTGCGTTAGTAGGTGGTGTTTTGATCATCCTTACTGCGTGGGTGAAGTAACTGTTTTTGAGTCTGGCGGTCCTGGCATGGATGCTACGTAGCCTCCTCCCTGATGGGAGAGGGACAAACCGTCCATGAGTAGGGTGGGTGGGATCCTTCATGATGTTACTGGCCCTTTTCCGTCACCTCTCTGTATGTATGTCCTTGATGGTGGGTAAACTTGCACCAGTGATGTGTTGTGCAGTTTGAATTCCCATTGCAGAGCCTCCCTGCCCACCAGAAAGAGTTAGATAGAGCTCTTAAAGTTAGCGGAGTCAAGGGATATGGGGAGAGGGCAGGAACGGGGTACTGATTGTGGATGATCAGCCATGATCACATTGAATGGTGGTGCTGGCTCAAAGGGCCGAATGGCCTACCCCTGTACCTATTGTCTATTGTCACCACAGAGCAGTTTCTACCCATGATACAGCTCGTCAGGATGCTCTCCACTGTTGATGTAAAGGGGCATGTGAGTGGTGTGTCTTACAGACTGGCGAATAAACTGGTTTGCTACTGTCGCAAGAATTGAGTTATGGTGAGAAACTGCTTTGCATACATACATTCAAATCTTAACATCAGTACACTTTTATATTTCACTTTTATTTATTTGCACAATTTGTCTTTTACACATTAGTTTTTTGTCAGTCTTTGTTCATGTATAATTTTTCATAAATTCTGTAGTATCTCTTTATTTTCCTGTGATTGCCTGCCGGGGAATGACTCTCACGGTTACATACACGTTGTTGTAGTTCGTCTCCATGCCTCGTGGCACATCGGATGGCCACCTTGCCGTTTCTTTAGCATTTTGTCTGTTTTTTTACGATACTGAGTTGCTAGCTTGGTGCTCACCCAGCGTGGATGGAGCTGGCCGGATTCAAACCCGGGACCACTTGCCTCGAATTCCAGTCCGGATGCCGTCACACCACCAGCTGACATACATGTTCTTTGATAATAAATTTATTTGGCTGTTGACATTGAGGCAGTACAAGGGGAGAGAATAACAGAACGCAGAATGAAGCGAAAGTCAAGTGCAGACACACAATAAGGTGCAAGATCAGAACGAGGTAGACTGTGAGGTCAAGGGTCCATCTTATTGTACTGGGGCACGGATCAGTAGTCTTGTATAGATTGAAAAGTATTTCTGTCCCACTGGAATCTACCATTCTGAGGCAAATTGCTGAAGGAACTCAGCTGGTCAGACAGCATCCCCGAAAGGTCTCGGCCTGAAGTCTTGTCTCTTTGCACCTTGTCGTAGAAACTGCCGGATCTGCTGAGTTCCTCCAGCATTGTGATTGTGTGTGTGTGTGTGTGTGTGTGTGTGTGTGTGTGTGTGTGTGTGTGTGTGTGTGTGTGTGTGTGTGTGTGTGTGTGTGTGTGTGTGTGTGTGTGTGTGTGTGTGTGTGTGTGTGTGTGTGTGTGTGTGTGTGTGTGTGTGTGTGTGTGTACTTCCAGCATCTGCAGAATCTCTTGTGTTTAGATTGCTTTACTGAAATTCATCATAACAAGCTAGATTGTGATTGTCATAATCTACTAGAATGAGGTTGATTGTGAAGCTATGGCTCCATCCTTATCATCTTAAACCATAAGATATAGGAGCAGAATTAGACCATTCAATCCATCGACTCTGCTCCATCATGGCTGATGCTGGAACCCACTCAACCTCATAGAACTGCCTTCTCGCCATGTCTTTTGATGCTCCGACCGATCAGGAAACGATCAGCTTCCATCTTATATATACGCATGGACGTGGCCTCCTCCGTAGTCTGGGCAGAGCATTCAGCAGAATTACTACTCTCGGACGAAAAAAAATCCTTCTTACCTCTGTTCTAAAAGGTCGCCCCTCAATTCTGAGGCTGTGCCCTCTAGTTCTCGATACCCCCACCATAGGAAACATCCTGTCCGTACCTACCCTATCTACCCTTTCAACATTCGGTAGGTTTCAATGAGATTCCCACCACCCCACATTCTTCTAAGTTCCAGTGAGTACAGGCCCAAAGCTGCCAAACGCTCCTCACATGTTAACCCCTTCATTCCCAGAATCATCCTCATGAACCTCCCCTGGACTCTCTCCAATGACAACACATCCTTTCTGAGGTATGGGGCCCAAATCTTTGATAATACTCTAAATGCAGCCTGACTAGTGTCTTATAAAGCCTCAGCATTATCTCATTGCTTATATATTCTATTCCCCTTGAAATAAATGCCAGCATTGCATTTTCCTTCTTTACCATTGACTCAACCTGTGAATTAACCTTCAGAGAGTCTTGCACAAGGACGGCTAAGTCCCTCTGCACCTCTGATATTTGAATTTTCTCTCTAGTCCACACTATTGTTCCTTTTACCAAAATGCATTATCATACATTTCCCACCACTGTATTCCATCTGACACTTTTTTACCCATTCTACCAATTTGTCTGTCTTGCTGCAATCTTACGGATCTGTTCAGTAGTTTTATATAGATTGAAGAGTTTTTCTGTCTTAGAGCATGTCTACTGCTGTTATAATCAACGATCATATCTTTTAGAATTGATTTTAAGGTTCTCTTGTTTTTAAACCTCTCAATGGTCTGGGTCCAGAGCACATCACAGAATCGGTTTTGATTTATAATCCTGCTCGAGCTCTCAGGTCCTCTTCTGCCGGTCTCTTAAATTTAAACAATCTCCCTCGAAAAATAATCGGCAGCTCAGCTTGTTTGAACTAGGCTGCTGAACTGTGGAATTCCATGCTTAAAACTGTAAGGGATGTGACTCATTGACACTTTTAAATACTAACTCTAAACCTACTTATTTAACCTTGTTTTTAACTAACTCTCTTTCTGTCTTTTATCTTCAAATTTATTTTTATTTTTCCTTTTATTTTCATCTTTGCACTTTATCCCATTGTAAAGCACTTTGAATTATGTTGTCTCTGTGAAAGGTGCTCGATAAGTAAGTTATTTATTATTTCTCAGTTCAAGTTTGTAGAACCTGAGGTAGTTGAGGCAACCCAAGCACACTCATTTCCCAGGTGCCAGAATTAATAATGATTATTATTAGGATTTGAATTTTCCCCCTATGTAGTTCAGTGGTGAAGGGAAGTGTACATACTCAGTACGTAGGGAAGTTCAATCGTACCCCACAGTTGTTCACGCCCAGTCAAAGCTGAGGAACCTGTTGATCTGTTTTTCAGTCTGTAATGTTGTGGAAGATGTTTATCAGAATGACAGTACCTCTCCCTCATTGTCGATAATCACCCTGGTATGTTTACCATTCATCCCAGGTTTCTCCGAACACACCTCAATGCACCTCAGTACAATTATTAACTCAAGTTTCCGCAGATGCTAGAAACCTTGAGCAACACACACATGAAATACCGGAGGAAATCAACAAATCAAACTTGCTGAGTTCCTCCAGATCAGTAAATTTATTGGCCGCTCTGTGTTGTCCCAAGTGTGTTGGTGAGAGGTGGAATCCTGAGGGAGGGTGCGGGAAGAGTTGGTGCAAATATGTGGAAAGTGAGATGGTATTAGTGTGTTGAATACCTGATGGTCTAGCATAGAGATTGTGGGCTGAAGGGCCATTTCCTGTGCAATATTACTTTATGACCTTGATGTAAGTATACGCGTGAAACTCCGACATATTGGATAGTTCAAGTTCAATTTTAATTGTGATTCGCACATATAGGCGTACACAGCTGAACAAAACAGCGTCGTTTGAACTGTGACTATGAAGGGAATGGGGGACATGGATAAACACGAGATTCTGCAGTTGCTGGAAATCACACAATGCTGCAGGAACTCAGCAGGCCAGGCAGTATCTATGGAGAGGAATAATCAGTTGATGCTTCGGGGCTTTCATCCCCTCCACCATCAGATTCCCAAACCAACCTGAACGTTCCATCTCTTGCACGACCGTCATTATGATTAGTCTATTTTTTTTCATCAAAGTCCATAGCAGTTAGCATAACGCTTTTCAGCGCCGGTGATTTGGGGTTCAATTGCTCCTGCTGTCTGTAAGGTGTTTGCATGTTCTTCCTGTGAACTTGCACACTCTGAAGTTGTACGGGTTAGGGTTAGTGAGTTAGCGACGTTGGCACCAGGAGTGTGAATGACACTTGTGGGCTGCTCCCAGCACAACCTCGTCGGCGTTGGTTATTAACACAAACGACACATTTCACTGGATGTTTAGACGTATGTGAATAATAAATCTAATCTTATAAATCTTAATTTATGTTAATCTGCATTTGTAATGAATCCTGATGAAGGGTCTCAGCCCAAATCGTCACCTCTTTTAACCCCTCTATCTGGTTCCTTAAAGTTGTCAGTGTTGGGGTGGTATTGGGGACAAGCTCCCACTGACTATTAAATGCTCCTAATAACGTGCGTCTCGAATAGCCTCTGACAACCAAGTCCAGCTCCTGGCCTTCACGTGTGGCTGAGTTACTAGGGCAGCAAAACTGTTTCTACTGACAGGAGAAGGGGCAAAGATGGGTTACTGGTGCCTTGAAACCAGTTGTTCTGGGTATATGGGGCTTATCAGCCATGGTTGATAGCTCATCTCGTAGAAGGAAATCTCTGATCTGAAACCTCTGCTTCCTCGTGGCCATACCTGCTCGTGGGGAAGGTTTCGCGAGTAAGCCCAGAAGAGAAATCTGGACCTGGAGTTCTTCAGGCAGCCCTACACCGAGTTCCCTGCTGACTGGCAGCTCCTGTGGTATCAGTCTCTGCCGGTCCTTTGGGTTCATCGGATGTGTGGAGAGGGGGAGCTTGCTCTCCATATCGTACTGCCCTGGCTTGTGTATCACGTAGACAGCTAAGATGCGATGTCTGTGGTCAACCACTACCAGCCGACAGCCTCCTGATGCTGCCCGACCTCCAGAATTTTACATGTAAACACAATTATTGGTAGAAACATCGGATATTGTTGCTCCAAGATTATCCGTGCAGAGGCACTTGCAAGTTTTCATGCTGAACTGCCGCAGAAAGTGTCGGCAGGGAAGAAGTTTCAGCGGTGAGTGATGAAGGAGCAGTGAATTACTGTGTGTCCAAAGTGAAGCAGAGACCGAGTTTCTTCGTGTCCCAATAACCTTGCTGTTCTCGGGGGAACACTCCGTACACCATCAACCTACGGGGCAGGACCTCAGACTGTTTCTCTGCTGTTGTAACTATACGTGCTGTGTGTCAGGCTTGGCTCTCTGATTTGCACCTTGGCCTCAGGTACGCTGTGTCGTTTGGCAGTACTCATGCTCAAAGTTCAAAGTAAATTTATTGTCAAGTATGTGTGTGTCCCCATATACAACCCTGAGATGCAATTCCTTGTAACAGATCCAAGAACCATAACCGAATTAATGAAAGACCGCACCCAACAGATAGACAAACAACCAATGTGTTAAAGATAACAAATTGTGCAAATGCGAATGAAAAAATAAGTAATAATAATTAATAAATAAGCAATAAATATTGAAAATATGAGATGAAAAGTCCTTAAAAGAGAGTCCATTGGCTGTGGGAACAGTTTAGTGTTGGGGCAAGTGAAGTTGTCCCCTCTGGTTCAAGAGCCTGATGAGAAGAGAGTGTACCCTGGATGTTGGGTGTCCTTGATGGTGGACGCTGCTTTCCTACGACAGTGCTCCATGTAGATGTGCTCAATGCTGGGGAGGTTTTTGCTCGTGATGGACTGGACTATATCCACTATCTTACTGTAGGCCTTTCCACACGAGGGCATTGCCGTTTCCATATTAGGCTGCACCGTCAGTCAATACACAAGCCAGTGACACACTGATGTTTCCGTACCAGGCTGCGATGTAACTAGTCAATAAACTCTGCACCGCACATAAGTCAAAGTTCGTCAACGATTTAAATATCGGGCGAACCTTCGTAAACTTTGAAGGAAGTGGAGCCCCTGCCATACTTTAGTCATGATTGCATTTACGTCTGGGCCCAGGGTATCTGTATGGATGAATGAGGATTGAACTTGAAGGGGGTGTTGATGTTCAGTTGGAGAGTGAATGTGATGGTCACTGTAGGTGGTGTGTGCCACAGGGGGTCAGACTGAGAAGGGGTGGTGAAGATGGGAACTACACTGGAGAACACTTTGTGAAGTTGGTGGATACAGTGGATATTGGGAGAGCTGGTGCTCGGGGAGAGTACCCATTGGCTGTGAGAATGTGTTTAGTGGTGTGATGAGTCAGTAATGGGGAGAATCTGTGGGCTCTGGGAGGGGATTTAATGAATATGGGGAATTGATGGGGAGATCTGTGGGCTCCGGGAATGGATTTTTTGAGTGGGGAGAGTGAGTGATGGGGAGAATCTGTGGGCTCTGGGAGGGGAGTTAGTGGGTGGGGAGAATCAGTGATAGGGAGAATCTGTGGGCTCTGGGAGGGGATTTAATGAATATGGGGAATGTTGATGGGGAGATCTGTGGGCTCCGGGAGTGGGGAGAGTGAGTGATGGGGAGAATCTGTGGGCTCTGGGAGGGGATTTAATGAATATGGGGAATGTTGATGGGGAGATCTGTGGGCTCCGGGAGTGGGGAGAGTGAGTGATGGGGAGAATCTGTGGGCTCTGGGAATATGTGGTTTATGAGGATATTTTACTGAAGGCTTTTCTTTCTGGTTTCTTGCACCATAGCTTCACGGTACGAAGGCAGACGGTAAAGCGAGGGGAACCCCGGACCATGCCGTCATTACCCCGCAGCTCCGATCACATTGTGAGGGAAGAGCAAATCTCCAGCCGCCGGGTACGTTACTGGAATCCACCCCCTGCCCCCACTGTGTGGGCTGCTGGAACTGAGCGAGAGAGGGCACCCACTCCCAGTCACACCTCCCCTTCTCCATTTCAGATCCCCCTCCAGCCTTACCCGCTGCAGCTTTCCGAGATCTCGCGATCCTTTCTGTCGTCCAGCATTCCACCTCCACCAACTTTGAAAAGATTATGTATTTTAGTTCCATTCTCTATGCCCTTACATGCCAGGGACTTTGTTCTACAACACTCTCCAAGGCCCTGGTATTTGCTGTGTACACCCTGCCCTGGTCAAACTTCCTGAAATGCTGTACATAACTTCAATCCTGACAAAGAGTCTCGACCTGAAATGTCGACTGTTTATTCCCCTCCATGGATGCTGCCTGGCTTGCTGAGCTCCTCCAGCATTTTGTGTGTTGCTCTAGATTTCCAGCACCTGCAGAATCTCTTGCATTTATCTCATTATTTCTTTCATCACCCATCTACCTCAATTCATGTTCTCAATGTGCTTGTACCTCGAGGTTTCTTTGTTCTTCAAAACTCCACAGTTTACAGTGTATGTCCTACCCTGGTCTAACTCCCACAATACGTAACTCCACACACGTCTGAGTTAAATTCTTCCTGCCTTTCCTTGGCCCACTTTCCCAGCTGATCTTTAATATTACAATAGAATAGAACAGAACTTCATTGTTGTGGATCAAGACAACGAGATTGCGGTACTACTCCAGTCCGTGCAGAACAGATACTCACAATGCATGTGGTACAGCTTAATTACAAAACAGTTCCCTGGTTTACCTGCAACAGATGACTCAAAGGCCATTGGCAAGTGGGGTGTAGCGTTATTCTCCAATTTTTTGGGGGCAGGTGAGCTCTCCTGAAGTCATTGTTGTCCGTTCCCTACTATCAACGTCCCCCGATACTTTCCTCTAATTAGTTTTGCTTGTCACACGTACATCGAAAGGTAGAGTGAGATTTGTCATTTGCAAGGCCATTACGAGGCACATTGTGAGGTCAAGAGGCCATCTTATCGTACTGGGGAACCATTCAACAGTGGGCTGGTGGGCTCAGCCATTCAGGATGTCTACTAGAGGTGATATCGCAGGAAGGTGACATCCATCATCAGGGGCCCTCCTGTTCGAGGCCATGCCTTCTTCGTGTGGCTGTCATCGGGCAGGGCCACACCTCAATGCTCCACCCCCCTCTGACATCAGGTTCCTGAACCGGTCTGAAAGTCATGAATTCTGGTTTACAGTAATGTTAGAGTCGTAGGAAAGTACAGCACAGAAACAGGCCCTTCAGCCCATCTAGTGTGTTGTGTTTGTGTTTATTTTAGTTTAGTTTGTCATGTAAGTTATTGTGTATAAGGATAGGTTGAGCGAGCCAGGATTTTTCTCTGTGGAGTAAGGGAGGATAAGAGGTGACTCGACTGAAGTGTACAAGATGATAAGATGCGCAGATTGAGTGAACAGCCACAGACCTTTTCCTAGGGTGGAAACAACTAATACGATGGGGCAGAGTTTCAAAGGGAAGTGTAGAGGGCATGTCAGAGGTAAGGTTTTAACACGGAGAGTGGTGGCTACGATGCCAGGGGTGTTGTTCGAGGCAGATACATTGGGGACATTTAAGAAACTGTTAGGTAGGTAGAGGGGTGACAGGAAAATGGAGGGTCAGATGGATTTCAGACTAGGTTCAAAGGTCAGCACAGCATTAGGTCCTGTACTGTACTGTACTGTTCTATGTTTCCCCGGAGCTGGATGAAGGAAGCTTATCGAGATGCCCTGCTGATTTTCAATTGTGAAATGGGATTTAGGGAGGAGGATGAGGGGTGACCTGATAGAGGTGTAGAAAATGACAAGAGACATGGTTCGAGTGCCCAGCCAGACACTTTTTCTCAGGGTGGAAATGGATAATACAAGGGGGCATAATTTTAAGGTGATTGGAAGAAACCCCCTCCCCCATGGAGAATTGCGGGTGCATGGAATGCATTGCCTGTGGGGGTGTCAGAGGCAGGTACATTAGGGACATTTAAGAAACACAAATAGAAACATGGATGATTGAAAAGTCATGGGTTATGGAGCAGGGGAGTTTTAGATTGGTCTTAGAGTAGATTAAATGTTTGGCACAACACCATCAACTGAAAGGCCTGTAGTGTGCCGTAGTGTTCTATGCTCTAAAGTTGTGTATAATTTATGTTAATATATGTTTGTCATGCCTTTAATCTATTTGATTGCTGCTGCTAAAAGCTAACTTTAATGGCAGTTAAACCCTGGGTATGTGCGGTGATGACCATGAACTTGAAGTTGTGACTCTTTTCTTGTGCCCACAGAAACAGCTGGAGGATTACCTGACCAAGCTGCTGAAGATGCCCATGTATCGGAACTATCACGCTACGGTGAGCTCACGTCCGCAATCCATCTGCTCTCCAGGGAGTTAAAAGTTAAGAAGTGGAGAGGATCCCACAGTGGGATCTTCTAAAGGGGCGCCTGTCCAGCACCCTCCCCTCAAGTAGTGGCTGCCCCCTTGCTCGTAGACAGTCACAGTTTTAGATCCTTCAGGTTCAAGTTTAATTGTCATTCATCCATACATGTGTATACAGATAAACAAAACAGCGTTCCTCGAGGGCCGGGTTTGAGAAGCATAGTACCAGCAGTCATTTAGCACATACATATAATCACAACAGCAGGGAAAAAACATACAGTTACAAAAAAAAGCTTACTATGAAACAAAATCTAGCCCAAGTCCCCGAGTGTCATGGCCTGCAGATTGATGGTGGTTGGATGTTGCCTGGAGCCACGTTTCTGCAACAGTTCCTCATTTCACTCCAGTGCAGCTGCAGATGAACGCAATCCAGCTTGTCTGTCACTGAGTCAACCAAAAAAATATAAATTGGTTATTATTCACACGTCTCTTCATCTGTTCTCGATACTTACTGCTTATTCATTGTTATTATTTGTTTTCTTTTTGTATTTGCACAGTTTGTTGTTTTTTGCACATTGATTGTTTGTCCTCTCTGCTAGGTATGGTCTTCCATTAATTCTATTGTGTTTCTGTGAATACCCACAAGGAACAGCATCTTAGTGGTTAGCACAATGCCCCAACAGTACAAACAACCCGGTTGTAAGGAGTTTCTACTTTCTCCCAGTGACCCCATGGGTTTCCTCTTGCATTCCAAACCTGTAGCAGTTGGTAGGTTAATTGCTCATTGTAAATTGTCCCATAATTAGACTAGCATTCACTTGGGGGAATTGCTGGGTGGTGTGGCTCAAAGGGCCAGAATGGGCCTATGCCTCACTATATCTCAACAAAATACAATTAAAAAAATTATGTATCGCGGGGTAGTGTATGGTGGCATATATGTGCTTTGATATGAAGCTTACTTTGAAATCCTCACTTGCCCATTGCCTCTTCCTGGTGCCCGTCCTCCTTCCCTTTCTCCCATGCTTCACTCTCTTCTCCAGCCACCCACCTGGCAGCTTGTCCTGCATCCCCTCCTCAAACCTTCCCCTTTCCCCTCCTCGCACCTTCCCCTTTCCCCTCCTCGCACCTTCCCCTTTCCCCTCCTCGCACCTTCCCCTTTCCCCTCCTCGCACCTTCCCCTTTCCCCTCCTCGCACCTTCCCCTTTCCCCTCCTCGCACCTTCCCCCTTTCCCCTCCTCGCACCTTCCCCTTTCCCCTCCTCGAACCTTCCCCTTTCCCCTCCTCGCACCTTCCCCTTTCCCCTCCTCAAACCCCCCTTCCCCTCCTCAAACCTTTCCCTTTCCCCTCCTCGCACCTTCCCCTTCCCCTCCTCTCAACTTCCCCCTTCCCCTCCTCGCACCTTCCCCCTTTCCCCTCCTCAAACCTTCCCCTTTCCCCTCCTCGCACCTTCCCCTTTCCCCTCCTCGCACCTTCCCCTTTCCCCTCCTCAAACCTTCCCCCTTTCCCCTCCTCAAACCTTCCCCCTTTCCCCTCCTCAAACCTCCCCCTTTCCCCTCCTCAAACCTCCCCCTTTCCCCTCCTCGCACCTTCCCCCTTCCTTTCCAGTCCTGAGGAAGGGTCTCAGCCCAAAACATTGACTGTGTACTCCTGTCCGAAGACCCTGTTGAGTTGCTCTGGATGTCCAGCATCTACAGCCTCTTGTTTCTTGCCGACATCCTCCAGACTGATTGACAGAGTCTGGTTTCTGGCTGTTTATTTTCTTGCTGTGTAGGACCTTTCTGCCTTCTTCCTGCCCCAGTTTGTGAGGCTATTGGGACATCAGAAATGCAAGTGACCTTCTTTGTTTCTCCCACAGATGGAGTTCATTGGAGTTAGCCAGGTCTCTTTCATTCATCACCTCGGACCCAAGGGCCTGTAAGTGAGCAAATTCCTTCCCCTCGCACCACCTTTCTGTCCATCTCACTGTCACCGGGTCTCATAGCACACATTGAGGCCACTTAGCCCATTTGTGCACGTACCAGCCTTCCTGATGTGTTGACCCTGCCGTCTTCCAGAACGTCTTTCAGGGTGAGGAGGAAGAGAGGCGTTTGGTTACTGCTGTGTTTAATCCAGAGGCTGAGGGAGGGGTTTTCTTACTGGACAAGTAATTTGTCATGGGGAGGGGTCTAGTTACTGGTCTAGTAATTAGTGGTGAGGGAGAGTTTCACTAACTGAACTAGTAATTTGTCATGGGGAGGGGTCTGGTTACTGGTCATGTAATTTGTCACGGGGAGCATGGTTCATCCCTTCCTTAACCTGATATGTTGTTTTGCAATCTTATCATCTGTTTTTCACGCTGAACTCCTCCTGTGACCTGTTTGGATGTTAAAACACCAGCCCGGGTATGAGTCTGTATGTGAGTGTGTCTTTTGGGTTTTTGTAAAACCCTATCTCACCCCCCAATGCAACACAAAATGCATGGAGGAGCTCAGCAGGCCTGACAGCATCCATGGAA
Organism: Hemitrygon akajei; assembly: GCF_048418815.1. Classification (NCBI taxonomy): domain Eukaryota; kingdom Metazoa; phylum Chordata; class Chondrichthyes; order Myliobatiformes; family Dasyatidae; genus Hemitrygon; species Hemitrygon akajei. The sequence continues at coordinate 200,552,209 of NC_133126.1, forward strand.
ATGAATAAACAGTTGACATTTCGGGCCAAGACCTTTCTTCAGGCCTGGAAAGGAAGGGAGAAGAAGCCAGAATAAGAAGGTGGGAGGGGGAATGAGGACAACTGGCAGATGATAGTTGCGGGCTGGAGGAGAGTGGACCATGGGAGAAAGGGAAGAAGGAGGGGCACCAGGGGGAGGTGACAGGCAGCTGAGAAGAAGAGAAGAGATAAAGGGCCAGAGTAGGAAATTGAAGAATAAGGGAGGGGAGGGGGAAATCATTGCTCATACCATCAGGTTGGAGGCAGCCCAGACGCAGTGTTGCTCCACTGTCTACCGGTAATGGGACCTGCTGTCCTTACCTGTGACTCCAAGCCAGTGCGCTCCTATCTGAGATAATCTGGCCCAGGAGGAAAGTTAAAGCTCTCTGATGGAGTCTGGGGTGGGGGGGGTCATTACTCAAAGGACACTGAGTTTGGGCAGCTGATGACCGAACTTGCTGGAGGGGAGGAGAAATGGCAGAAGCAGTTTTGGTGGTGACCAGGATATGGGGACAGAGTGGGCGGGGAGAGGAGGGAAACATAGAATATGTATCACTAAAGCACAGTACAGGCTCTCCAGCCCCGATGTTGTGCTAACCTTTCCCTCTATTCTACGATCAATGTAACTCTGCTAAACCTGGCTGTGAAAGGGGGAGGGATGTGCATGGGGTTAGTAACCCCATCCTGTAAAAACCCAGACCTACAGAAGTACTCATCCCTGGGAGAGGAAGGAACTTCGCCTAGAAGATGGTTGAAGTTGTGTGGGAAGGCAGAAGCCAATCAACCTTCTGTTGGCCCAGGACTGAGGACTCTGGTGAGCTTCTGTTGTGACCTATGCTCCAGTAGTGGTGATGGAAGATCAATCGAACTCTTCCCTCCCCCATTTTTCCATCATCCATGTGCCTGTCTAAGAGTTTCTTAAATGTCCCTGATGTATCTGCCTCTACCAATGCCCCGGCACACCCACCACTCTCTGTGTAAGGAAAAACAATCTCTGACATCCCCCCTATAGTTCCCTCCAATCACCTTGAAATGATGCCCCTTGGTGGGGTAGGTTGGAAAGTCAGCACAGCGTCAGGGGCGAGGTTCTTTGAGAAGTCTGTGTAAGAGTCTGATGGAAGTGAGAGTGAAGGTGACTTTGAGTCTGGTGGTGAGGGCTCTGCAGTTTGGGACAGGAGAGAAGGTCTGGGGTTGGAGAGGTCCTGGATAAAGGGCCTGTACTCTACTGTGCTCTTCTGTGTTCTGTGTGCCAACCCCAGCCACAGACAGAGGTTGATCAGAATTCCTCTTTTTGCAGGGAAGGTTTTGTGATGAAGCGTTCCGGGGGTCACAGAATTCCCGGCCTCAACTGTTGTGGGAGGAATCAGGTGTGTTATCGCTGGTCCAAGAGGTAGGTGAATGTATTAATATGTAGTACTTCCTGTGTTTTGCACAATTTTTAATCTATTCAATATACGTATATTGTAATTGACTGATTTAATTATTATTTTATTTTGGGGTTTTTTCTTCTATATTATGTAATGCATTGAACTGCTGCTAACAAATTTCACGTCACATGCCGGTGTTAATAAACCTGATTCTGATTCTGAACTGGAAGTCTGACTTCCCCAGGTTATGTTGTGTAGGAACGATAGTTGTGTTAGTGTGATCCCCAGCTGACACTCTTGGCCACGACCCCCCAGTGCTTCATTAAACACCTCAGGGCACATGATGTTGCTGATTAACTACTGCAAGCTCAGACTGTTTCCTGAAAAACACTTTATTTCTGCTCAAGTAGAACAGCTTGGCCACTGTCACCATGTAATGAAGGATCCCACCCACCCTGCTCAGGACTGTCTGTCCCACTCCCGTCGGGGAGGAGGTTACGTAGCATCCACACCAGGACCAACAGACTCGAAAACAGTTCCTTTCCCCAAGCAGTCAGGCTGATCAACACCCCCACCGACTAACCCACCCCTCCACACCCCCACCGACTAACCCACCCCTCCACACCCCCACCGACTAACCCACCCCGCCACACCCCCACCGACTAACCCACCCCTCCACACCCCCACCGACTAACCCACCCCGCCACACCCCCACCGACTAACCCACCCCGCCACACCCCCACCGACTAACCCACCCCTCCACACCCCCACCGACTAACCCACCCCGCCACACCCCCACCGACTAACCCACCCCTCCACACCCCCACCGACTAACCCACCCCGCCACACCCCCACCGACTAACCCACCCCTCCACACCCCCACCGACTAACCCACCCCGCCACACCCCCACCGACTAACCCACCCCTCCACACCCCCACCGACTAACCCACCCCTCCACACCCCCACCGACTAACCCACCCCGCCACACCCCCAACCACCACTACTTTATCATTTCCCGTTAGTCACCTTATGTACAGACTCTCCTGTGCCTAGTGTCACTTTATGGACATACAATCAGTCTGTGTATATAAGCTATCTTATGTATTTATATTTATTGTGGTTTTTATTACTAATGTGTTCTTTATCTTATTGTGTTTAATTTTGTGCTGCATCAGATCTGGAATAACGATGATTTCATTCTCCTTTATATGTGTGTACAGTACTGAAATGATATTAAATGATGGAGAAATGCCATTTTTATATAACTTGAGGGCCTGTGTTGTAGGAAAAGGTTGAATAGGTTGGGACTTTATTCCCTGGAGCGTAGGAGAACGCGGGGAGATTTGATAGAGGTATACAAAATTTTGAGGCGTATAGATAGGGTAAATTCAAACAGGCTTTTCCACTGAGGGTGGGTGAGATTAGGACTAGAAGTTGTGGGTTAAGGGTGAAAGGTGAAATATTTTAGGAGAACATTAGGGGGAACTTCTTCACTCAGAGGGTGGTGAGTGTGTGCGATGAGCTGACAGTGGAAGTGGTGGATGCGGGTTCGATTTCAACATTTTGCAGAACTTTAGAAATGTGGATGGGAGAGTTGTGGGGGCTACGTCTGGGTGCAGGTTGATAGGACAAGACAGCATAATAGTTCTGCATGGACTAGATGGGCTGAAGGGCCTGTTTCTGTGTTGTTGTGTTCTATGACTCTATACAGAATTGACTAGCAATGACAGTGAACGTTTGGTAAACTCTGCACGTTTGAATTCCTTAGCTGCAAAGCCACCCTTCACAATACAGGCTGACCACCGATGGTACTCTGAAGTTCGTGAAGTATTTGACTCCTGGTTGGTGTGTGCTGTGCTTCCTTCTAAGCATCCACATCTTGTCTCTGTATGCCAGATAGCTGCAGCCCCCTGCTGTGCAAAGGGAAGCTATTCGTTTCAAAGATCAGAATTAGAATCACACCATGCACTATGTCATGAAACTTATTGTTTTGTGGCAGCAGTACAGCAGAATACATAATAAAAATCTGCAATTACAGTGAGAAATATATATAAAAATTAAATAAGTAGAGCAAAAAGAGAGGCAAAAAGAGTGAGGTGGTGTTCGTGGGTTCAGTGTCCATTCAGAAATCTGATGGCGGAGGGGAAGAAGCTGTTGAGTGTGTGTCTTGAGGTTCGTGTATTTCCGTCCTGATGGTATCAGTGAGAAGAGGGTATGCCCTGGGTGGTGGGGGTCCTTGATGAAGGATGCCGCCTTTTTGAGTCATCACCGTTTGAAGGTGTCCCAGGTGCTGGGGAGGCTGGTGCCCGTGATGGGGCTGGCTGAGCTTACAACTTTCTATAGCTTTTTCTGATCCCGTGCTGTGTCTCCACACCAGACAATGATGCAACCAGTTAGACCTTTCTTGTCTGGACATAGAAACATAGAAAATAAGTGCAGGAGTAGGCCATTCGGCCCTTCGAGCCTGCACTGCCATTCAGTATGATCATGGCTGATCATCCAACTCAGAACCCTGTACCTGCTTTCTCTCCATACCCCCTGATCCCTTTAGCCACAAGGGCCATATCTAACTTCCTCTTAAATATAGCCAATGAACTGGCCTCAACTGTTTCCTGTGGCAGAGAATTCCACAGATTCACCACTCTCTGTGTGAAGAAGTTTCTCCTCATCTTGGTCCTAAAAGGCTTCCCCATTATCCTTAAACTGTGACCCCTCGTTCTGGACTTCCCCAACATCGGAAACAATCTTCCTGCGTCTAGCCTGTCCAATCCCTTTAGAATTTTATACGTTTCAATAAGATCCCCCCCTCAATCTTCTAAATTCCAGTGAGTATAAGCCTAGTCGATCCAGTCTTTCTTCATATGAAAGTCCTGCCAGACATTATCTTAACTCTTGCCTTGCCACAACTTCCACACATGCAAGGCTGAAACCCAGCTAGGGACATTAGGGCAAGTGGCCTGAAACTTGTTCAAAGGGGCAGCCTTACAGAAACTTCCAGAAGCAGGAGAGACCTGGGGGTAGGAGTAGGCCATTTGGCCCTTCCACCTTCCCTTTCCCTCTGTTCATCAAAGTCCACGCCGATCTTCCACACCAATCAGCTTACACTGAGCGGCCACTTTATTAGGTACCCCCGTTCCTAAGAGTAACACATGTTGGAGAGGAATAATCAATCGATGTTTTGGGCCCCGAATGATGGATCTCAGCCCAAAACATTGATAGTTTATTCCTTTTCTTAGATGTAGCCCATTTGCTGCAACATGTTGATGTGTTGTGCATTCAGAGGTGTGGTCACCCGCAGTTTTTTGAGTTACTGTGAGCTTGATCCTCTGACGAGGCATTACCGAGGTGTTTTCACCTGCAGAACTGCCACTCAATGGATGTTCTTTCTGTTTCTCGTACCATTCTCTGTAAATTCTAGAGTGTTGTGCGTGAAAATCCCAAGAGATCAGCAGTTTCTGAGATACTCAAACTATCCATTCTGGCACCAATGGTCAAAGTCACTTAAATCACATTTCTTCCCCATTCTAATGTTTAGTCTGTCAACAACTGAACCTCTTGACCATGTCTGCATGCTTTTAAGCATTGAGTTGCTGCCACATGATTGGCTGATTAGATATCTGCATTACCGAGCAGGTGTACCTAATAAAGTGGCCACTGAGTGTACAGCCTCCATACGGGTAGAACCCAGCACCCTTCCCACACCAAGAACAGGATCAAAATTCCATAGCGGTATTAAATGAATAAATCGCAGGTCTCAACTGCAAAGGAAGGTGGCAGAGCTTCTCCATCTCATCAGTAAAATTTCCGCCCCTTCCTTTTAGTCCAGCTGAAAGGTCTTTGCCCGAATCATCGGCTGATTGTTCCTCTCCATAGATGCTGCCTGACTTGCTGAGTTCCTCCAGCATTTTGTGTGGCTTGCTGAAGATTTCCAGCATCTGTAGAATCTCTAGTGTTGAAGCCCTTGTTCTCAGACTCTCGTCGCCGGGGAGGACATTCTCCCTTCATCAGCCCCTCTAAAAACCTTCAGTGAGGACTGTGGAGGCCACTATGGTAAAGCGGAGTATGGTAGATTCTTGATTAGTCAGGGCATCAATAATTATGGGGAGACGGCAGGAGAATGGGGTTGAGAGGGATAATAAATCAGCTTTGACCAAAAGGTGGAGAAGACTTGATGGGCCGAATGGCCTAATCTCTATTTTGCAAGTGTAGCCCTTACCCTGTGAGAGGAAGAGTTGGGGGGGAGGCGGAATTCCTGAGCTTGAGAGCCTGGGGAACTGAAGAAGGAGAGAAATCGAGGAGGGTTAGGGAGGAAGATCCAGAGCTCAGGGACCAGGCAGTTGAATTCATTCCACAAGACATCGGAGCAGAATCAGGTCATTTGGCCCATTGAGTCTGTTCCAGCATTCCAACATTGAGGAGTGTTTGATGACTCTGGGCCTGTAATTACTGGAGTTCAGATGAATGAGTGGGGTATCTCTTTACAGCCTTTCGAATATTGAAAGGCCTAGATAGAGTGGATGTGAGGAGGATGTTATCTATAGTGGGTGACGCAGAGGTTGATAGTTTCTTCATTAGTCAGTGTGCCAAAGGTTATGGAGAGAAGGGAGGGGAATGAGGTTGGGAGGAGATGTTTTATTGATTTTATTTTAGAGATACAACATGATAACAGGCCCTTCCAATCGAATAAGACCAGGCCATTCAATTAGCCAACTAGTCGTGGACTGTGGGAGGAAATCAGAGCATCTGGGAGAAAGACACACGGTCATGAGGAGAATGTACAAACGCCTAATCAACAGCAGCAGGAATAAATATAAATAAGTCTGCCATGGTGGAGTGGCAGAGCAGACTCGCTGGGCAGAATGGCCTAATTCTGCTGCTATGACGTGTGGTCTGACGGATGGGTCTGGAAACAACTTTGCAGTCAGGGAGGTGAAAGAGTAAAGGGACCAAGGTGAGTGAGGGCGGAACGCCCCCGTTGTTTGCAAGTCCACTGTGAGTGATCTCCTTTGCCCGCAGGTGGCTGGCGGTGAAGGATTCCTTCGTCCTCTACATGAGGCCGGATTCGGGAGCTGTCACCTTCGTCCTCCTCGTGGACAAAGAGTTTAGCATCAAGTTGGGCATCAAAGACACAGAGACAAAGTACGGCATCAGACTCGAGAACCTCTCCAGGTGGGTGCCTAGCCCGTGGATCGCTGAATCCCCCCCCCCCACCAATCTCAATTCCCAGGGTCCAACGTGACTTCACTTCCTGCACCAGACACTTATCCACAGTGTAAGAGGCCCTTCAGCCCAACCAGTGCTGCTATCCCGCTCCATTTCTTTCATCACCTAACCACCAGTGTGACTAGCTCTTCACTTCTCCCTTATCTGTTAACAAGTTAGAACAAATTAGAACCTTACCAATACCTCTGCAGTACTACAAAACTGTGTGTTAGTTGCTAAGTTATCCACGGGAATAACTTTTGCTGCATGCACAAAAGGCTGGTGGAACGCAGCAGGCCAGGCAGCATCTACAGGAAGAAGTACAGTGGACATTTCGGGCCGAGACCCTTCGTCAGGACTAACTGAAAGAAGAGATAGTAAGAGATTTGAAAGTGGGGTGGGGGGGGGGAGTCCAAAATGATAGGAGAAGACAGGAGGGGGAGGGATGAAGCTAAGAGCTGGAAAGTTGATTGGCAAGAGGGATACACAGCTGGAGAAGGGAGAGGATCATGGGACGGGAGGCCTAGGAAGAAAGAAGAGGGGAGGGGAGCACTAGAGGGAGATGGAGAGCAGGCAAGGAGTGATTGTGAGGGGGACAGAGAGAGAAAAAGAAGGGGGGGAATAAATAAATAAAGGAAGGAAGGATGGGGTAAGAAAGGGGGTGGCATTAACAGAAGTTAGAGAAGTCAATGTTCATGCCATCAGGTTGGAGGCTACCCAGCTGGTATATAAGGTGTTGTTCCTCCAACCTGAGTGTGGCTTCATCTTGACAATAGAAGAGGCCATGGATAGACATATCAGAATGGGAATGGGGTGTGGAATTAAAATGTGTGTGATGCACCATCAATAACTCTCGGAGACTGGAAGTAAACGATAGGCTTTTATTAACAGTAAAAGGGAGCACGACATCTCGAAGACTGTGGGAGGAGCAGTGCCCCAATCACCTTTATACAGGGGTCTGTGGGAGGAGCCACAGGAGCAGTCAGCAGAGGGGCGTGTCCAGACAGGTATACATAGTTTACCACAGTGTGGCCACTGGGAGAAGTGCCGGAAGAAGTTGCGGAGAAGTGGCGGAAGTTGGACCCGGAGGCTGGTGGGGTGGTACGTAAGGACAAGGGGAACCCTATCCCTAGTGGGGTGGTAGGAGGATGGGGTGAGGGCAGATGTGCGTGAAATGGGAGAGATGCATTTGAAAGCAGAATTGATGGTGGACGAAGGAAAGCCCCTTTCTTTAAAAAAGGAAGACATTGTCCTGGAATGAAAAGCCTCATCCTGAGAGCAGGTGCGGCGGAAACAGAGGAATTGTGAGAAGGGGATAGCCTTTTTGCAAGAGACAAGGTGGGAAGAGGAATAGTCCAGGTAGCTGTGAGAGTCTGTGGGCTTATAGTAGATATCAGTAGATAGGCCGTCTCCAGAGATGGAGACAGAAAGATCAAGAAAGGGGAGGGAGGTGTTGGAAATGGACCAGGTAAATTTGAGGGCAGGGTGAAAGTTGGAGGCAAAGTTAATGAAGTCAATGAGCTCAGCATGCATGCAGGAAGCAGCGACAATGCAGTTGTCGATGTAGCGGAGGAAAAGAGGGGGATGGATACCGGTATAGCCTTGGAACATGGACTGTTCCTCAAAGCCAACAAAAAAGGCAGGCATAGCTGGGACCCATATGGGTGCCCATGGCTACACCCTTGGTTTGGAGGAAGTGGGAGGAGCCAAAGGAGAAATTATTAAGGGTAAGGACTAATTCCGCTAGACGGAGGAGAGAGGTGGTAGAGGGGAACTGGTTAGGTCTGGAATCTGAAAAGAAACGGAGAGCTTTGAGACCTTCCTGGTGGGGGATGGAGGTATATAGGGACTGGACATCCATGGTGAAAATAAGACGGTGGGGGCCAGGGAACTTAAAATCATTGGAAAAATTCAAAGCATGAGAAGTGTCACGAACATAGGTGGGAAGGGATTGAACGGGGGGGGGAGGGGGATAAAACAGTGTCAAGGTATGCAGAAGTGAGTTCAGTGGGGCAGAAGCAAGCTGAGACAATGGGTCTACCTGGACAGGCAGGTTTGTGGAACTTGGGTAGGAGGTAGAAACGGAAAGTGTGAGGTGTGGGAACAATGAGGTTGGTGGCAGTGGATGGGAGATCCCCAGAGTTGATAAGGTTGGTGACAGTGTTGGGAGACAGTGATGCCTACACTGAAGAAGTTTAAATCTTCTCTGGCGGGAGTTTAATGAAGCCCCCTCTCACTGCTCCCCATCTCTTCTTTCAGTTAGTCCTGACGAAGAGTCTCGGCCCAAAACATCGACTTTACTTCTTCCTATAGATGCTGCCTGGCCTGCTGCGTTCCACCAGCATTTCCTTGAATTTCCAGCATCTGCAGATTTCTTCGTGTTTGCGCTTTTAAATTAATCTGCTGTGTTCTTTGATTGACTGTAAATGAGCAAAATTAGTTCATACATCGAGTGCAGATGATGGACTGCATTCATGCAATACTTAGACCGCATCCTCAAAATCTTCATTTTCATTGTAACATTTAAGATGATAGATGATACCTTCAAATTTTTCATAATTCCTAACATATTAAAGAAGTGAAATGATTTCATTTTCACTCCTGGCTGTCTCTGCCATTTCCAAGCCTGAATGCTTGAAACCGCTGTGAGCAAAGCTGTTCTGTCTTGCCTCACTGCTTATTTTTCACTAGCTATCAGTGACCAAAATCACTGCTTTTTGAACGCAAGCACACACAACTAACACTATTTAAAAACTGATCACTCAAAGCATGGTGTGGTGTTTAACAGGCACGCAAGTGCATGCGACTGACGCTAGTTAGAAACTGTTCGGCAACAATCTCTGTCCCAATTATGGGGCATAGTGTCCCAAATAAACCAAAGGAATACCATCTAGTTACTTGATTTAGTTTTTGTTCTTTAGAAGTTTTCCCAAGTAAATGACTAACCCAATTAACAGGAATTGGCAGTGGTGGTGGTGTGACTCTGCTGGTAAAAGAAGCAATTTCATCTTTAGAAAGAGGTGACATAGGGCCAGAGGATGTTGAATCTTTGTGAGTGGAGTTAAGAAATGGCAAGGGTTAAAAAGCCAGTATGGGAATCATATATATGCCCCACTATAGTAGCCAAGATGTGGGGTCGAGATTGCAAAGGGCTTGTAATAAAGGTAATGTCACAAATGTAATTGGGGACTTCAATATGCAAAGGGATTGGGAAAATCAGATTGGTTTTGGATCACAAGGGAGGGGATTTGTTGAATACCTATCAGATGGCTTTTTAGAGCAGCTTGTACTTGAGCCAACTCATGGAAAAGCTATCGTGGCTGTTGTGTAGTAACCCAGATCTTATAAGAGAGCTTAATGTTAAGGAACCCATAGGAGGCAGAGGTTATAATGAGATAGAGTTCATACTGCAATTTGAGGGGGAGAAGCATAACTCACATGTATCAGTATCACAATGGAACAAAGGGAATTCCGGAGGCATGAAAGAGGAGCTTGCCCAGGTGGATTGGAGGAGGATACTGGTGGGGATGACAGCAGAGCAGAGATGGCTGAAGTTTCTGGGAATAGTTTGCAAGGTGCAGGATAGATATGCCCATAGAGGAAGAAGTTCTCAAATGGCAGAGATGGGCAACCGTGTTTGACAAGGGAAGTTAAAGACTATAAAAACCAAGGAAAGGACATAGAAGGTAGCAAAGGTGTTTGAGAAGTGGGATGATTGAGAAGTTTTTCAAATCCAACAAAAGGCAACTAAGAAGGGAAAAGATTAAATATGAGGGCAACCTAGCCAATAATATAAAGCAGGATAATCAAAGATTTTTTCATTTATATAAAGCATAAAAGGGAGGTTGGAGTTGATATTAAACCACTGGAAAATGATGTTACTGAGGAAGTAATGGGGGAAAAAATGAAAGGTAGATTAGCATAATGGGTACTTTGCTGTGGAAGACACCAGCAATGTACCAGGGGTCTGTGAGTGTCAGGGAGCAGGAGTGAGTGCCATTGCTATTACAAAGGAAAAAGTGCCAGGCAAACTGAAAGGTCTTAAGGTGGATAAGTCACCTGGGCCAGATGGACGACGTCCCAGAGTCCTGAGAGATGTTGCAAAAGAGATGAAGGATACATTGGTCATGATCTTTCAAGAATCACTTGATTCTGGCATGGTCCAAGAGGCCTGGAAGATTGCAAATGTCACTCCACTCTTTAAGAAGGGAGGAAGGCAAATGAAAGGAAATTATAGACCAGATAGCCTAACCTCAGTGGCTGGGAAAGTGGTGGAGTCTATTATTAAGGATGAAGTTTTGGGGTAGCTGGAGACTAATGATAAAATAAGTTTTTTAAAATTGATTTTTTATGCTTTTCTACAATTGCTACAGTAAAAACCCAACAGCAAAATGAAGATTATTACAGTGCAAAATAAACATAGTTATATAGTTCAAAACAGTATTGAAAGAGCACCCAAAATAAAATCATATAAAGTTAGTATCCTCTCCCCCCCACAGAAAAAACCCCCAGGCCAACCATTACAAGATGTAAAAAATATTAATTGGAGCATTCAAACCCCCAAAACTGTAAATGTAAATAAAAACAAAGAATAGTAATGCCTACTACCAAAGAAAGTAAAAAAAAAGAAAAGGTCCCCACACCTTGTGAAACTTTATGTCCGAGTTGAGAAGTGAGTAGTGAATTTTTTCAAGGTCTAAACAGGGCATAATAAGCCATTGTGCATGGGTGGGTGGGGCAACATCTCTCCACCTAAGAAGAATTAAGCGTCTAGCCAGAAGAGAAGCAAAGATAATGTTCGACGTTTAGTCGGACTCAAATGTATATCTGTCTCACCCAAGGTACCAAAAAGAGCAATCAGAGGATTAGGTTCTAAGTGGCAATTCAAAATATGGGATAAGGTTAAGAAAACTTCTCTCCAAAATTTCTCTAGACCAGGACAGGTCCAGTACATATGGATAAGAGAAGCCTCGCCACCTTTACAATTGTCACAGGCAGGACTGATGTCAAGGTAAAATTGGGACAATTTAGATTTGGACATGTGAGCCCTATGTACAACCTTAAACTGTAAAAGACAGTGGCGAGCACAAAGAGAGGTTGAATTAACTGACTTGAGAATTGAGTCCCAAACCACATCCGATAAAGAAATATTTAAATCATGTTCTCAAGCCATTCTAATTTTACCAAAGGGGGCGCGCCATAGGTTCACTAATTTATCACGAATAAAAGATATTAAGCCTTTGCCCAATGGATTAATAGAAAGAAACAGGTCCACAATGTAATGAAATGTCTAATTTGAAGGTATCTAAAGAAGTGAGCATTAGGTAGATTGAACTTTGCAGAAAGCTGTTGGAAAGTTGCAAAGCGATTATCAATGAAAAGATCTTCAAAATACCTAATACCTATTCTATACCAATGATGAAATGTTGAATCTTGCATGGAAGGTAAGAACAGATAATTATGCAAAATAGGACTAGAAAGAGGGAAACTATGAAGAGCATTAAATTTTCTAAACTGGGCCCATATTCTCAGAGTATGTCTAATAAGAGGATTAACAATTAGTCTAGGCAAGTGACAAGGGAGTGCAGATCCAAGGTGCAGGAATAGAGAGATCCTTAGTGGAGTTCAACTCCATTGCCACCCATTTAGGATAATCAGACTGGTTATGACAAAAGTTCCAAAAAGTAAGACAGCAAATATTAGCCGCCCAATAGTATAAACAGAAGTTTAAGTCTAAGACAACATGGTTTCTGTAAAGGGAAATCTTCCCTGACAAACCTGTTGGAATTCTTCGAGGAAGTAACAAGCAGGATGGACGTAGGAGAGGCAGTGGCTGCCATTTACTTTGATTGTCAGAAGTTCCATAGAGGAAGGGCTAACAGGCAGAGGGCTGTGAGTGGGAATAAAAGGAGCTTTTTTCTGTTTGGCTGCCAATGACTAGTGGTGTTCCTCAGGGGTCAGGAGATAATGCTGAGCCTTTATAAAACACTAGTCAGGCCACACTTAGAGTATTGTCAACAGTTTTGGGCCCCATATCTCAGAAAGGATGTGTTGTCATTGGAGAGAGTCCAGAGTTCTGGGATCATCCTCGTGAAGGGATTAACATATGAGAAGCATTTGGCAGCTTTGGGCCTGTAATCATTGGAGTTTAGAAGAATGCATTGGGATCTCATTGAAACTTACCAAATGTTGAAAAGACTAGATCAGGTGAATGTGGAGAGGATGTATCCTATGTGGGGGTGTCCAGAACCAGAGGGCACAGCCTCAGAGTTGAGGGGGCAACCCTTTGGAACAGAGGTAAGGAGGAATATTTTACCCAGAGAGCAAGTAAATCTGTGGAATGCTCTGCTACAGACTGCGGTGGAGGTCAAGTCCATGGGTATATTTAAGGTGGACGTTAATCATTTCCTGATCAGGTAGGGCATCAAGGGGTATGGCGAGAAGGCAGGTGTATGGGATTGAGTGGGATCCGGGATCAGCCATGATGGAATGGCAGTGCATACTTGATGGGCTGAATGGCCTAATTCTGCTCCTATGTCTTATGGTTTTAAGAATTCACTGTATATTATAAATTGCTATAAGAATATATATTTTAAAAAGTGAAAAAATATTGAGGTAGTGTTCATGGTTCCTGGACCTTTCAGAAATCTAATGGTGGAGAGCAGGAAGCACTGAGTGAATGTCTTTGCTCCCGGACTTCCTCCCCAAAGGTCGTAATGAAATGAAGGCAGGTCCTGGGTGATGTGGTGCTTAATGATAGTCGCTGCCTTTCTGAAGCATAGTTTTGTTGTAAGTGGCCTTGATGGAGCTGGAGGAGTCTACAACCTGCTACAGCTATTTCAAATCCAGTGCAGCGGCCCCTCCAAACCAGACGATGATGAATGTTAGAATGATCTCCACGATATATCTGTAGAAATCTGTCAGAGCCATTGGTGACGTGCCAATTCTCCTCAAATTCCTAACGAGGAATAACCACTCAGTCTGCCTTCTTCGTGATTGCATTGATGTGTTCGGCCCAGAACGACCTGAGATGATTATGTCCAGGTATTCCTGGTTAATGGTGCTTCTCTGGATGTTATGTGGCAGAGGATCTAATGTGTTAGACTAACATGAATCAGTTGGGACAGGATTAATTTCCTGTGATTAGTGTCCTACCTCAATGACTACCATCCCGTTGCACTCACGTCCATCACCATGAAGTATTTCGAGAGGCTTGTCACGAGGCATATCAAGACCCTGCTGCCCCCCTCACTGGACCCCCTGCAGTTCGCGTACTGTCCCAACTGTTCAACAGATGACGCCATTGCCACCACCCTCCACCTGGCCCTAATCCACCTGGACAAAAAAGACACATACATTCAAATGCTGTTCATAGATTTCAGTTCAACACTCAACACAATCATTCCTCAGCAACTGATTGGAAAGCTGAGCCTACTGGGTCTGAACACCTTCCTCTGCAACTGGCTACTAGACTTCCTGACTGGGAGACCTCAGTCAGTCCGGATCGGGATCTCCAACACCATCACACTGAGCACGGGGGCTCCCCAGGGCTGTGTGCTCAGTCCACTGCTGTTCACTCTGCTGACCCACGACTGTGCAGCAACACACAGCTCGAACCATATCATCAAGTTCGCCGATGACACGACCGTGTTGGGTCTCATCAGCAAGAACGACGAGTCAGCTTACAGAGAGGAGGTGCAGTGGCTAACAGACTGGTGCAGAGCCAACAACCTGTCTCTTAATGTGAACAAAACAAAAGAGATGGTTGTTGACTTCAGGAGGGCATGGCGCGACCACTCCCCGCTGAACATCGACGGCTCCTCGGTAGAGATCGTTAAGAGCACCAAATTTCTTGGCGTTCACGTGACGGAGAATCTCACCTGGTCCCTCAACACCAGCTCCATAGCAAAGAAAGCCCAGCAGCGTCTCTACTTTCTGTGAAGGCTGAGGAAAGTCCTTCTCCCACCCCCCATCCTCATCACATTCTACAGGGGTTGTATTGAGAGCATCCTGAGCAGCTGCATCACTGCCTGGTTCGGAAATTGCACCATCTCGGATCGCAAGACCCTGCAGCAGATAGTGAGGTCAGCTGAGAAGATCATCGGGGTCTCTCTTCCCGCCATCATGGACATTTACATTACATGCTGCATCCGCAAAGCAAACAGCATTATGAAGGACCCCACGCACCCCTCATACAAACTCCTCTCCCTCCTGCCATCTGGGAAAAGGCTCCGAAGCATTCGGGCTGTCACGACCAGACTATGTAACAGTTTCTTCCCCCAAGCTATCAGACTCCTCAATACCCAGAGCCTGGACTGACATCTTACTGTCCTATTGTCTTGTTTATTATTTATTGTAATGCCTGAACTGTTTTGTGCACTTTATGCAGACCTGGTTAGGTCTGTAGTCCAGTGTAGTTTTTGTGTTGGTTTACGTAGTTCAGTGTAGTTTTTGTATTGTTTATGTAGCACCATGGTCCTGAAAAACATTGTCTCGTTTTTACTGTGTACTGTACCAGCAGTTATGCTCGAAATGACAATAAAAAGTGACGACTTGACTAATGCTTTGTCACTATTCACCTCAACCGTGGGAATGAAGTCCGTGCTCTCACTACTCTCTGGGCGGAGGGATTTTCCGCACTGGCTCTGATCACCTTTGGTTCTGTCCTTCCCCACTGGTAGAAACGTTCTCACTTCATCCACTCCATCAAAGCCTTCATGGGGAATCTTTAGAGAGGGTGCAAGGAGATTTACCAGGATGCTGGCTGTATGAGACAGTGTGTCTTATGAAGATAGGGTGAGCGAGCTGGGGCTTTTCTCCAGGGAGTGTATGAGGATGAGAGGTGACTTCATAGAAGCGTATAAGAGGAGAAGAGGCATTGTATAAGTGGACTGCTGGTGACCTTTTCCTAGGGCGGAAATGGGTAATATAATGGGGCATAATTTTAAGATGTTTGGAGGAAAGTTTTGGGGAAAATCAGAGATAAGTTTTTTACACAGAGAGCGGTGGGTGTGTGGAACAGGGTGGTCGTAGAGGTAGGCACTTTAGGGGCATTTAAGAGATTTTTAGATAGGCACATTGATGATAAAAATGGAGGATTATGTGGGAGGGAAGGGTTAGTTAAAAGACTGACGCACCTCATGGTTTCCACATGGAACATAGAACATTACCATGTTGTAGAACCCTTCGCAATCTCCACTAGATCACCTCTCAGCCTTGTAGATTAGTCATAGTCAGAGCACCACAACACAGTACAGGCCCTTCAGCCCATTTAATCCATGCTGAACTCTTCATCTACCAGGTCCCCATCGAGCTGCACCCAGAGCCTGGCCCTCCATGCCTCTCCCATTCGTGTACCTATCCAAATCTGTGTCCTCAGGAGGAGGGAGACCTGGTCTGTTCTAACAAGGAAGCTTTCCTGCTCAAGGTCTTCTGTTTCTCTGCATGTTTCTCAGTACTTCCACATCCTGTTCTTAGAGACTCAGCTTAATGCTGCAAGTGTGGTCAAAACGAAGTCCCCTGCAAGTTCAATATTACTTCCTCAGCTGCCAGCCGTTCCTCTGGTATGCAGTTTGCTTCCTTTGTGACCTTGGTGACCTGAGGTGCCCACTCCAGGCTGACACTGTTAATGCACGACCTAGGGACTCACCAACTGCAGGATGCACTGCCCAGCAACCCCCAGTTTAAGCCCAGCCTGATTACAGGGCAAGTTACGATGACCAATTAACCGAGTAACCAGTACATCATGGGACCGTGAGAGTAAACCGTAGCACCACGGGGAGGATGGATAGGCTCCTTGCAGAAGATGTCTGCAAGGAATTGAACTCGGAACTCGGATGCCCCTGGCTGTATTACCGTCGCACTAACTGAGGCACGGGTAGGATAGCACCGTAGTGTAGTGGTGAGCCCATTGCCTCGCAGTGCCAGAGGCCCGTGTTCAATTCCTGCCGCTGCCTCTGACCGTGTGGGTTTCCTCCCACAGTCTAAAGATGTACAGGTTAGTAGGTTAATTTTTCACACGGCACGGGCTGGTTGGGCCAGAGCAGACTGTCACCATACTGTATCTCTAGATTAAAGAGAAAACATTCCGTACTCTCTCTAACTAGATGCTAAATATTCCTGCAGTCTGGAGGAACACGTGAGCTCCCCCAGTGACTGGTGCTAGCTGACAGGCGTATGTTGGTTAGGAAGCCGGGTGAAATCATACCTTGGCACTTAAAAGACATGGTAAATGGGATGTCAGGGTGGAGATGGGTCCCTACCACACGAGGGATAAGGCACTCCTTCCCTCTGCTAGGATGTAGGTCACCCTTGGGAAAGATGTGGCATCTGCTTAGCCCTCCTGGATCAGGGTCATGTGAAGCCATGGGTGCAGGTGGTGGATGGTCCTATGAGCGTATAACACCCGTGTAGCGCTCGTCTTATCTCGTGTGAGCTGCTCGCTGCATTCTTTATGAGAAAATCACATTACATAGTACTACACTAGGTGCCATCAGAAGCTCTAGGTATCAGAAGGAGACAGTGAATAGAAAACACACATTTCAGGAGGTAGGTTTTGTTTATAGAAAATAGCAATATATACAAAATATTTGCATGAGTAAGAACAATTCAAAATTCCAAGTTTCTGTTTTAGGTTCCAAATCTCAGACATCAATGAAATCCAAATTCCTTTTGAGTTTGGATCAATGAGATTCATTAGAATAACCTTTATCACTCTAATTTCTCTAACTAATTAGATCTACTGCTATTCCCTATTTAAAGGTTTACAGATTAACATTTGCCTTTCTATTTATCCCTAGTTAGTTAGAGAACTAATTGAATTCCTATTTTTACCTATTATGGTTAACTTCAATTTCAGTTCAGGTCATTAGGTCTACAAATTCAAATCACAACTTTTAAACGAAGTAAATCTCATTCAGTCCCTTTTCAAAGTCTTTGCAATAATAATCAATTCTTCCAGAAAATCAAATTCGGATCCTTCAAGTGAGAAATAAAATTATACATCCAACTGTATTAAGCCCTCTACGCCTTGAAACGTTTTGTTCTTGCGCTGGCTCTTCGATGTCGGGTGACTCACCACCTTGTTTCTAGGCTGATTGGGTGAACTAGTGGGTCATCCATGAAAGGTCGATTCACAAAACACAGCAAGCTATTAGAAACTAACTAAAGATAAAAAACTATTAAAAGTGGAATTAGTTAGTTTCACCACCCTAGTTATTGGAAATCCTCGGGGTGAAACAAAACAGCAACCTGACCGAGCCCCTGGATATGTTTTAACAGAACTAATTCTCGGTTAACAGGAGAGATCTTGGACACCACTTTCTGCCAACATCGTCCTACTGTAGTTAGCAGGTCAGGCAGCAACCGTTGAAAGAAGCAGTCAACGTTTCAGGTCGAGACGCTTCGTCAGTCCTGAAGAAGGGTCTCGGCCCGAAACGTTGACTGCTTCTTTCAACGGATGCTGCCCGACCTGCTGAGTTCATCCAGCTTGTTTGTACGTCTTGATTTGACCACAGCACCTGCAGTGTACTTTGTGTCTTACTGTAGTTGATGTTCATTATAGCTGTAGCTTCAAAAAAATCTATTTTTCGAAGTCGTCTCTCCTCCAAGGGTTTCACCCTGATGGTTTCCGATAAGTAGGTTGGAGAAACTAACTACTAATTCTACTTTTAATAGTGATTATCTTTGATTAGTTTCTAATAGCTTGCTGCATTTCAGACCCTTGTCCATGCCTCGTCAGCCATGCCTTGTTCTCACACAGCTTTTTTTTTCCAAGTTCTCTTTGGTTTAAATTCGGTAAACCTCATTTTCATCGCTCCACAGGTGGAGCTTTCTAACATGATGTATTTGGGTTTTATTAACCTGGGTTACAAGCAACTGGTGCAGATCACAAGTCCTAGTTATGTAATATGATATGGTGCATAACAATCAAACAATATCGATACAGCTCAGAAACTGAAACTTCATCCAACTAAATGGATGGTAAAGATACAAAAAGGTACTCTTCGACAGTCATAGCATGCTAGAACATTACAAAACAGAAACAGGCCCTTCGGCCCATCTAATCCATGCCAAGCTATTAATCTGTCAAGTCCCATCAACCTGCACCTGGACCGTAGTCCTCCATAACCCTCCCATCCATGTACCTATCCAAATGTCTCTTCAACATTGAAATCGAGCTCGCGTGCACCACTTGTCCCACCACCCTGTCATGCTGCCTTTAACAATTTCACCTTTCACCATTAACCCATGACCTCTAGTTCTAGTCTCACCCAACCTCAGTGGAAAAAGCCTGCTTGCATTTACCCTATCATTTCTCCGTACCTTGTACAGTGAGATGGACCTTTGACCTCAATCTATTTCATTGTGATCGTGCACCTTACTGTCTACCTGCACTTTCTCTGTAGCTGTTAAACTTTATTCTGCCTTCTGTTATTGTTTTCCCCTGTTCTACCTCAGTGCACTGTGTAATGCTCTGACCTGTATGAACAGTGTACAGTATAGTGCAAGCTTTTCACTGTATCTCAGGACATGTGACAACAATAAACTAATTCCAATTCCAAATAGAATGATGTGGGCCAAAACCGGATAAATGGGATTTGCTCAGATGAACATCTTGACTGGCAAGTAGGATTTGGGCTGGACGGCCTATTTCTGAAACAGGAGATTCTGCAGATACGGAAGATCCAGAGCAACACACACAAAATGCTGGAGGAACTCAGCAGGCCAGGCAGTGTCTGTGGCGCACAGCCTCATCGTGACTGCCACTCTCAGGCTGGAGGGGCAACATCCCGTACTCTGTCAAAGCAGCCTCCAACCTGATGGCATGAGCATGAATTATCCAACCCAGTAATCTTTCATCCGTCCCTTTCCTCCTTTTTCCATTTCCTACTCTGGCTCCCCTCTTGTCACAATCTCAGAATTGATGAACGTCCTTTTGGAATGGAGATGAGGGAATTTGTTGCCACAGGTGGCTGTGTGGGCCAAGTCATTGGGTGTAGTTAAAGCAGAGCTTCATAGGTGTGTGATTAGTCAAAGTATGAAGAATTACAGAGATAAGGCACGGAATTGGGGCTGAGAAGGATATGAGTCAGCCATGATGAAAAAGAACAGACTCAATGGGCCAAATGGCCTAATTCTGCTCTTGTATCTTATAGTCTTTGGTTTTACCTCTTCTCTTCTCACCTACCTAACTGGGGCCTCTCCTCCTTCCTTTTCCCCATGGCCTACTCTCCTATCAGATTGCTCCTTCTGCCCTGAACCCTTTTCACCTTTCACCTCCCAGATTCTCAGTTCATTCCCCTCCTGCACTCAACGTCTCACCTACCACCTTCCAGCATGTCCTCCTCTACACCTGATTCTGGCTTCTTCCCCGTTCCTTTCCAGTTCTGATGAAGGTCTCGGCCTGAAACGTCCATTGTCTATTCCTCTCCATAGACATAGCCTGGCCTGTTGAGTTTCTCCAGCATTTTGTTTGTGTTAGTCAGCTTGCTTCTGTTCTGCGTGACTCTGACTCGATGAGCTCTCCTCGTAGACTTGTTGCTTGACAACGGCAGTGAGTCCCGTGCAGTTTAACATCGCAGACTGCCCGGCAAGCTCCTGTTGAGTTATGAAGAAGTGGTGGTCATTACTGAGATAGGGCTGGCCTGTGTACATGTTTACCATATGAGACAGATTAGGGAGAATTAAGACAATATTTAAACTCTGTTATTTACTTGTAAAGGAATTAGACAGATGGTGAAGTAGCAGCAATATATTTACCGGAAGAGCCATCTCTATTGTAACTGAGCCTGGAAATGTTAAAATCCGTGGACTATTTAATTCTGAAGATAGGTTACCAGGGAATCATTGGTAAACAGGTAGTAATGATGAGACAATAATGACACCATTGCTGAGGTAATCTATGAAAAGTTAATAGTTAATGTTGAGTTTCAAGGTGCAATCATCATCAGTGATATTCAACGAACCCCCCTCCCCCACTGCTGGAGGAGTGGGGCCGAGGGAGACCCCAGTGTGGGTGTGTCACACTGTGGGAGGGGTCTTTGTGTGGGTGGGTCACCCTGTGGGAGGAGTCTTTGAGCGGGAGGGTCACACTGTGGGAGGGGTCTTTGTGTGGGTGGGTCACCCTGTGGGAGGGGTCTTTGAGCGGGTGTGTCACACTGTGGGGGGGTCTTTGTGCGGGTGGGTTATCCTGTGGGAGGGGTCTTTGTGCGGGTGGGTCACCCTGTGGGAGGGGTCTTTGTGTGGGTGGGTCACCCTGTGGGAGGGGTCTTTGTGTGGGTGGGTTATCCTGTGGGAGGGGTCACACTGGGAGGGGTCTTTGTGTGGGTGGGTCACACTGTGGGAGGGGTCACCCTGTGGGAGGGGTCTTTGTGCGGGTGGGTCACCCTGTGGGAGGGTCTTTGAGCGGGTGGGTCACCCTGTAGGAGGGGTCTTTGTGCGGGTGGGTCACCCTGTGGGAGGGTCTTTGAGCGGGTGGGTCACCCTGTAGGAGGGGTCTTTGTGCGGGTGGGTCACCCTGTGGGAGGGTCTTTGAGCGGGTGGGTCACCCTGTAGGAGGGGTCTTTGTGCGGGTGGGTCACCCTGTGGGAGGGTCTTTGAGCGGGTGGGTCACCCTGTGGGAGGGGTCTTTGTGCGGGTGGGTCACCCTGTGGGAGGGGTCACCCTGTGGGAGGGGTCTTTGTGCAGGTGGGTCACCCTGTGGGAGGGGTCTTTGAGCAGGTGGGTCACCCTGTGGGAGGGGTCACCCTGTGGGAGGGTCTTTGTGTGGGTGGGTCACACTGTGGGAGGGGTCACCCTGTGGGAGGGGTCTTTGTGCGGGTGGGTCACCCTGTGGGAGGGTCTTTGAGCGGGTGGGTCACCCTGTGGGAGGAGTCTTTGAGCGGGTGGGTCACCCTGTGGGAGGGGTCTTTGTGCAGGTGGGTCACCCTGTGGGAGGGGTCTTTGAGCAGGTGGGTCACCCTGTGGGAGGGGTCACCCTGTGGGAGGGTCTTTGTGTGGGTGGGTCACACTGTGGGAGGGGTCACCCTGTGGGAGGGGTCTTTGTGCGGGTGGGTCACCCTGTGGGAGGAGTCTTTGTGTGGGTGGGTCACCCTGTGGGAGGGGTCACCCTGTGGGAGGGGTCTTTGTGCGGGTGGGTCACCCTGTGGGAGGGTCTTTGAGCGGGTGGGTCACCCTGTAGGAGGGGTCTTTGTGCGGGTGGGTCACCCTGTGGGAGGGTCTTTGAGCGGGTGGGTCACCCTGTAGGAGGGGTCTTTGTGCGGGTGGGTCACCCTGTGGGAGGGTCTTTGAGCGGGTGGGTCACACTGTGGGAGGGGTCACCCTGTGGGAGGGGTCTTTGAGCGGGTGGGTCACCCTGTGGGAGGGGTCTTTGAGCGGGTGGGTCACCCTGTGGGAGGGGTCACCCTGTAGGAGGGGTCTTTGTGTGGGTGGGTCACCCTGTAGGAGGGGTCTTTGTGCGGGTGGGTCACCCTGTGGGAGGGTCTTTGTGCGGGTGGGTCACCCTGTGGGAGGGGTCACCCTGTGGGAGGGGTCTTTGAGCGGGTGGGTCACCCTGTCTGAGTGGTGGTTCTGACGAGGCATGCTTTCCATCTTTACTACAGAACCCTGATCATCAAATGCAACAGTTACCGTCACGCTCGGTGGTGGGGTCAGGAGATCGAGCAGTTCATGCGTAAGCACGCTGCCATTTTCCTGAAGGACCAACGATTCACATCCTTTGCCACTGTGGATGAGGGAATTCTGTCCAAATGGTGAGTGTTATCTCCGGCATTGACCGATACAAGGCCCAGCCCACTGCCAGGGTGGCTTGCCATTCCTGTCAGCACAGCAAGACTTAAACCCGGAGCATGTGACGTACCCTCCCTAACATCACTCCACCCTCCTCCTCGCACCACCTCCTCTGGTACGTCCCTCCACTCTGTCTGCCCCCTCTCCCAGATTCACCACCTCCTCTGGTACGTCCCTCCACTCTGTCTGCCCCCTCTCCCAGATTCACCAACACCTCTGGTACGTCCCTCCACTCTGTCTGCCCCCTCTCCCAGATTCACCACCTCCTCTGGTACGTCCCTCCACTCTGTCTGCCCCTCTCCCAGATTCACCAACACCTCTGGTACGTCCCTCCACTCTGTCTGCCCCCTCTCCCAGATTCACCACCTCCTCTGGTACGTCCCTCCACTCTGTCTGCCCCCTCTCCCAGATTCACCAACACCTCTGGTACGTCCCTCCACTCTGTCTGCCCCCTCTCCCAGATTCACCACCTCCTCTGGTACGTCCCTCCACTCTGTCTGCCCCTCTCCCAGATTCACCAACACCTCTGGTACGTCCCTCCACTCTGTCTGCCCCCTCTCCCAGATTCACCACCTCCTCTGGTACGTCCCTCCACTCTGTCTGCCCCCTCTCCCAGATTCACCACCTCCTCTGGTACGTCCCTCCACTCTGTCTGCCCCCTCTCCCAGATTCACCAACACCTCTGGTACGTCCTTCCACTCTGCCCCCTCTCCCAGATTCACCACCTCCTCTGGTACGTCCCTCCACTCTGTCTGCCCCCTCTCCCAGATTCACCACCTCCTCTGGTACGTCCCTCCACTCTGTCTGCCCCCTCTCCCAGATTCACCAACACCTCTGGTACGTCCCTCCACTCTGTCTGCCCCCTCTCCCAGATTCACCACCTCCTCTGGTACGTCCCTCCACTCTGTCTGCCCCGTCTCCCAGATTCACCAACACCTCTGGTACGTCCCTCCACTCTGTCTGCCCCCTCTCCCAGATTCACCACCTCCTCTGGTACGTCCCTCCACTCTGTCTGCCCCCTCTCCCAGATTCACCAACACCTCTGGTACGTCCCTCCACTCTGTCTGCCCCCTCTCCCAGATTCACCACCTCCTCTGGTACGTCCCTCCACTCTGTCTGCCCCCTCTCCCAGATTAACCACCTCCTCTGGTACGTCCCTCCACTCTGTCTGCCCCCTCTCCCAGATTCACCACATCCTCTGGTACGTCCCTCCACTCTGTCTGCCCCCTCTCCCAGATTCACCACCTCCTCTGGTACGTCCCTCCACTCTGTCTGCCCCCTCTCCCAGATTCACCACCTCCTCTGGTACGTCCCTCCACTCTGTCTGCCTCCTCTCCCAGATTCACCAACACCTCTGGTACGTCCCTCCACTCTGTCTGCCCCCTCTCCCAGATTCACCACCTCCTCTGATACGTCCCTCCACTCTGTCTGCCCCCTCTCCCAGATTCACCACCTCCTCTGGTACGACCCTCCACTCTGTCTGCCCCCTCTCCCAGATTCACCACCTCCTCTGGTACGTCCCTCCACTCTGTCTGCCCCCTCTCCCAGATTCACCACCTCCTCTGGTACGTCCCTCCACTCTGTCTGCCCGCTCTCCCAGATTCACCACCTCCTCTGGTACGTCCCTCCACTCTGTCTGCCCCCTCTCCCAGATTCACCACCTCCTCTGGTACGTCCCTCCACTCTGCCCCCTCTCCCAGATTCACCACCTCCTCTGGTACGTCCCTCCACTCTGTCTGCCCCCTCTCCCAGATTCACCACCTCCTCTGGTACGTCCCTCCACTCTGTCTGCCCCCTCTCCCAGATTCACCACCTCCTCTGGTACGTCCCTCCACTCTGTCTGCCCCCTCTCCCAGATTCACCAACACCTCTGGTACGTCCCTCCACTCTGTCTGCCCCCTCTCCCAGATTCACCAACACCGCTGGTACGTCCCTCCACTCTGTCTGCCCCCTCTCCCAGATTCACCACCTCCTCTAGTACGTCCCTCCACTCTGTCTGCCCCCTCTCCCAGATTCACCACCTCCTCTGGTACGTCCCTCCACTCTGTCTGCCCCCTCTTCCGGATTCACCAACACCTCTGGTACGTCCCTCCACTCTGTCTGCCCCCTCTCCCAGATTTACCACCTCCTCTGGTACGTCCCTCTACTCTGTCTGCCCCCTCTCCCAGATTCACCAACACCTCTGGTACGTCCCTCCACTCTGTCTGCCCCCTCTCCCAGATTCACCACCTCCTCTGGTACGTCCCTCCACTCTGTCTGCCCCCTCTCCCAGATTCACCACCTCCTCTGGTACGTCCCTCCACTCTGTCTGCCCCCTCTCCCAGATTCACCACCTCCTCTGTTACGTCCCTCCACTCTGTCTGCCCCCTCTCCCAGATTCACCACCTCCTCTGGTACGTCCCTCCACTCTGTCTGCCCCCTCTCCCAGATTCACCACCTCCTCTGGTACGTCCCTCCACTCTGTCTGCCCCCTCTCCCAGATTCACCACCTCCTCTGGTACGTCCCTCCACTCTGTCTGCCCCCTCTCCCAGATTCACCACCTCCTCTGGTACGTCCCTCCACTCTGTCTGCCCCCTCTCCCAGATTCACCAACACCTCTGGTACGTCCCTCCACTCTGTCTGCCCCCTCTCCCAGATTCACCACCTCCTCTGGTACGTCCCTCCACTCTGTCTGCCCCGTCTCCCAGATTCACCAACACCTCTGGTACGTCCCTCCACTCTGTCTGCCCCCTCTCCCAGATTCACCACCTCCTCTGGTACGTCCCTCCACTCTGTCTGCCCCCTCTCCCAGATTCACCAACACCTCTGGTACGTCCCTCCACTCTGTCTGCCCCCTCTCCCAGATTCACCACCTCCTCTGGTACGTCCCTCCACTCTGTCTGCCCCCTCTCCCAGATTAACCACCTCCTCTGGTACGTCCCTCCACTCTGTCTGCCCCCTCTCCCAGATTCACCACCTCCTCTGGTACGTCCCTCCACTCTGTCTGCCCCCTCTCCCAGATTCACCACCTCCTCTGGTACGTCCCTCCACTCTGTCTGCCCCCTCTCCCAGATTCACCACCTCCTCTGGTACGTCCCTCCACTCTGTCTGCCTCCTCTCCCAGATTCACCAACACCTCTGGTACGTCCCTCCACTCTGTCTGCCCCCTCTCCCAGATTCACCACCTCCTCTGATACGTCCCTCCACTCTGTCTGCCCCCTCTCCCAGATTCACCACCTCCTCTGGTACGACCCTCCACTCTGTCTGCCCCCTCTCCCAGATTCACCACCTCCTCTGGTACGTCCCTCCACTCTGTCTGCCCCCTCTCCCAGATTCACCACCTCCTCTGGTACGTCCCTCCACTCTGTCTGCCCGCTCTCCCAGATTCACCACCTCCTCTGGTACGTCCCTCCACTCTGTCTGCCCCCTCTCCCAGATTCACCACCTCCTCTGGTACGTCCCTCCACTCTGCCCCCTCTCCCAGATTCACCACCTCCTCTGGTACGTCCCTCCACTCTGTCTGCCCCCTCTCCCAGATTCACCACCTCCTCTGGTACGTCCCTCCACTCTGTCTGCCCCCTCTCCCAGATTCACCACCTCCTCTGGTACGTCCCTCCACTCTGTCTGCCCCCTCTCCCAGATTCACCAACACCTCTGGTACGTCCCTCCACTCTGTCTGCCCCCTCTCCCAGATTCACCACCTCCTCTAGTACGTCCCTCCACTCTGTCTGCCCCCTCTCCCAGATTCACCACCTCCTCTGGTACGTCCCTCCACTCTGTCTGCCCCCTCTTCCGGATTCACCAACACCTCTGGTACGTCCCTCCACTCTGTCTGCCCCCTCTCCCAGATTTACCACCTCCTCTGGTACGTCCCTCCACTCTGTCTGCCCCCTCTCCCAGATTCACCACCTCCTCTGGTACGTCCCTCCACTCTTTCTGCCCCCTCTCCCAGATTCACCACCTCCTCTGGTACGTCCCTCCACTCTGTCTGCCCCCTCTCCCAGATTCACCACCTCCTCTGGTACGTCCCTCTACTCTGTCTGCCCCCTCTCCCAGATTCACCAACACCTCTGGTACGTCCCTCCACTCTGTCTGCCCCCTCTCCCAGATTCACCACCTCCTCTGGTACGTCCCTCCACTCTGTCTGCCCCCTCTCCCAGATTCACCACCTCCTCTGGTACGTCCCTCCACTCTGTCTGCCCCCTCTCCCAGATTCACCACCTCCTCTGTTACGTCCCTCCACTCTGTCTGCCCCCTCTCCCAGATTCACCACCTCCTCTGGTACGTCCCTCCACTCTGTCTGCCCCCTCTCCCAGATTCACCACCTCCTCTGGTACGTCCCTCCACTCTGTCTGCCCCCTCTCCCAGATTCACCACCTCCTCTGGTACGTCCCTCCACTCTGTCTGCCCCCTCTCCCAGATTCACCACCTCCTCTGGTACGTCCCTCCACTCTGTCTGCCCCGTCTCCCAGATTCACCAACACCTCTGGTACATCCCTCCACTCTGTCTGCCCCCTCTCCCAGATTCACCACCTCCTCTGGTACGTCCCTCCACTCTGTCTGCCCCCTCTCCCAGATTCACCAACACCTCTGGTACGTCCCTCCACTCTGTCTGCCCCCTCTCCCAGATTCACCACCTCCTCTGGTACGTCCCTCCACTCTGTCTGCCCCCTCTCCCAGATTAACCACCTCCTCTGGTACGTCCCTCCACTCTGTCTGCCCCCTCTCCCAGATTCACCAACACCGCTGGTACGTCCCTCCACTCTGTCTGCCCCCTCTCCCAGATTCACCACCTCCTCTGGTACGTCCCTCCACTCTGTCTGCCCCCTCTCCCAGATTCACCACCTCCTCTGGTACGTCCCTCCACTCCGTCTGTCCCCTCTCCCAGATTCACCACCTCCTCTGGTACGTCCCTCCACTCTGTCTGCCCCCTCTCCCAGATTCACCAACACCTCTGGTACGTCCCTCCACTCTGTCTGCCCCCTCTCCCAGATTCACCAACACCTCTGGTACGTCGCTCCACTCTGTCTGCCCCCTCTCCCAGATTCACCATCTCCTCTGGTACGTCCCTCCACTCTGTCTGCCCCCGCTCCCAGATTCACCACCTCCTCTGGTATGTCCCTCCACTCTGTCTGTCCCCTCTCCCAGATTCACCAACACCTCTGGTACGTCCTTCCACTCTGCCCCCTCTCCCAGATTCACCACCTCCTCTGGAACGTCCCTCCACTCTGTCTGCCCCCTCTCCCAGATTCACCACCTCCTCTGGTACGTCCCTCCACTCTGTCTGCCCCCTCTCCCAGATTCACCACC
Source organism: Hemitrygon akajei (assembly GCF_048418815.1). Lineage (NCBI taxonomy): Eukaryota > Metazoa > Chordata > Chondrichthyes > Myliobatiformes > Dasyatidae > Hemitrygon > Hemitrygon akajei. The sequence goes on from NC_133126.1 coordinate 200,579,875, forward strand.
TCCTCTGGTACGTCCCTCCACTCTGTCTGCCCCCTCTCCCAGATTCACCACCTCCTCTGCTACGTCCCTCCACTCTGTCTGCCCCCTCTCCCAGATTCACCACCTCCTCTGGTACGTCCCTCCACTCTGTCTGCCCCCTCTCCCAGATTCACCACCTCCTCTGGTACGTCCCTCCACTCTGTCTGCCCCCTCTCCCAGATTCACCAACACCTCTGGTACGTCCCTCCACTCTGTCTGCCCCCTCTCCCAGATTCACCACCTCCTCTGGTACGTCCCTCCACTCTGTCTGCTCCCTCTCCCAGATTCACCAACACCTCTGGTACGTCCCTCCACTCTGTCTGCCCCCTCTCCCAGATTCACCACCTCCTCTGGTACGTCCCTCCACTCTGTCTGCCCCCTCTCCCAGATTCACCACCTCCTCTGGTACGTCCCTCCACTCTGTCTGCCCCCTCTCCCAGATTCACCACCTCCTCTGGTACGTCCCTCCACTCTGCCGGCCCCCTCTCCCAGATTCACCACCTCCTCTGGTACGTCCCTCCACTCTGCCGGCCCCCTCTCCCAGATTCACCACCTCCTCTGGTACGTCCCTCCACTCTGCCGGCCCCCTCTCCCAGATTCACCACCTCCTCTGGTACGTCCCTCCACTCTGTCTGCCCCCTCTCCCAGATTCACCACCTCCTCTGGTACGTCCCTCCACTCTGTCTGCCCCCTCTCCCAGATTCACCACCTCCTCTGGTACGTCCCTCCACTCTGCCGGCCCCCTCTCCCAGATTCACCACCTCCTCTGGTACGTCCCTCCACTCTGCCGGCCCCCTCTCCCAGATTCACCACCTCCTCTGGTACGTCCCTCCACTCTGCCGGCCCCCTCTCCCAGATTCACCACCTCCTCTGGTACGTCCCTCCATTCTGCCGGCCCCCTCTCCCAGATTCACCACCTCCTCTGGTACGTCCCTCCACTCTGTCTGCCCCCTCTCCCAGATTCACCACCTCCTCTGGTACGTCCCTCCACTCTGTCTGCCCCCTCTCCCAGATTCACCACCTCCTCTGGTACGTCCCTCCACTCTGCCGGCCCCCTCTCCCAGATTCACCACCTCCTCTGGTACGTCCCTCCACTCTGCCGGCCCCCTCTCCCAGATTCACCACCTCCTCTGGTACGTCCCTCCACTCTGCCGGCCCCCTCTCCCAGATTCACCACCTCCTCTGGTACGTCCCTCCACTCTGCCGGCCCCCTCTCCCAGATTCACCTCCTCCTCTGGTACGTCCCTCCACTCTGCCGGCCCCCTCTCCCAGATTCACCTCCTCCTCTGGTACGTCCCTCCACTCTGTCTGCCCCCTCTCCCAGATTCACCACCTCCTCTGGTACATCCCTCCATTCTGCCGGTCCCCTCTCCTCCCTGCACCACCTCCTCTGGTACTGCAACTGAGCCTGAGGGAGCAATTTCGGCCTGTCAGCTTCATGCTCGATCTGGGAGGAACAATCCCAGGAATCAGTCCCTTCCACTCTTCCTTATTTCCCTCCAACCCAGAAGCATATATGAAAAAGGAACAGAATTATGCCATTCAGCCCATCGTGTTTTCTCTACCATTCCATCGTGACTGATTTATTATCTCTTTCAAACCCCTTCTCTTGATTTCCCTGTGTAACTTTGCGTACCCTTTCTCATCTAGAACCTCTCCTCTTCAAATATTCCCAATGATTTGGCCTCCACAGCCATCTGTGGAGATCAATTCCACAGATTCCCCACCCTCTGGCTAAAGCAATTCCTCCTCATCTCTGCTCTATAGGGATGTCCCTCTATTCTGAGGCTGTGCCCTCTGGTCATAGACTCCCCAACTATAGGAAACATCCTCTCCACATCCACTCTATCTGTGTCCTCTGGTCCTAGACTCCCCCACTATAGGAAACATCCTCTCCACATCCACTCTATCTGTGTCCTCTGTTCCTAGACTCCCCCACTATAGGAAACATCCTCTCCACATCAACTAGGCCTTTCAATATGTGATAGTTTTCAATGAGATCCCTCCTCATTCTCCTAAACGCCATTGAGTGCAGGCCCAGAGCTTCTCATATGTTATCCCTTTCATTCCTGGGATCATTCTCGTCAGCCTCCTCTGGACCCTCTCCAATGCCAGCATGTCTTTTCTTAGATAAGGGGCCCTAAACAGCTCACACTGTTCCAAGTGTGATCTGACCAGTGCCTTATAAAGCCTCAGCAATACATCCCTGCTCTTGTACTCTAGTCTCGAAATGGAAGCAAACATTGCATTTGCCTTCCTCACCACCAATTCAAACTGCAAGTTAATCTTTAAGGAATCTGGCACAAGGACACCCAAGTCCTTTTCCTTCTGATTTCTGCGTTTGCTCCTCATTTCAATCCCAACTACATTCTCTCACTCATCTTCACATCAATATTCCTCACCCCACTAGCGGATTCTTCCCCTCACCAACATACCAGTGGCGGATTAACCCTCCCACCGTGCACGTTGTTGGATCTGGGAGGAAACTGGAGCCCTCGAGGGAAACCCACACAGTCCTCAGGGAGAATATGCCACTTCCATACAAGAGCACTGAAGGATGAGATTGAGCACAAATGGTTTTAACTGGAAGGCAGAAGCATTGCCCACTGCACAAAAGCATGACATCTTCACCTACCCCTTCTTCCCTCTGTGCAGCCCGTGAAACACTTCACGTTCATCTCCTCACATTCTCTTTCATGTGCTTCACCTCTCCCCCCTCCCCCTACCTTCTCTCCCCATCTCTCCCCTCCCCCACCCCCTCTCCACCCCCTCCCCTTCCCTCTCTCACCACCTCCTCTCCCCCCTCCCCTCTCCTGCCCGCTTTGTCCACTCTCTCCCCCCTCACTCTCCCCCTCCTCCCTCTCTACTTCTCCTTCCCCCTCCCCCTCACTGGCCTCCTTCCCACACTACAGTCCTCCTCAACCCATCAATCCTCGACCATCTCCCTTACCTCGATTCAGGGCTACAGACAGTCCTCAGGTGAGGCAACTCCTCACCGGTGAGTCTGTTGGGGTTGTCTCGCTGAGGCCTGCCCCACATCAGTCGGGCCTGGTGTAGAGGGGGGTCTGCTTTGTCGAGCTCCGTCACTCAGTCTGTCACATCAGGCAAGTTCCTGACGGCACCCCCATTTTAAATCTGCTTCCCCTTCCCGTTCTGATGTGTCAGTCCATCTCCTCCTCTGCTGTCACGATGACTGACTCTCCAGGTGGGGGAGAAATATTCCATCTGGGTAGCCTCCAACCTGACGGCATGAATGTTGATTTCTCCAGCTTCTGGTAACTTCTCCCTTTCTCCATCTTCTCCCATTCTGGATCCCCTCTTCTTACCTGCCCATCTCATTCCTCTGCTCTCCCTCCTCCCTCCCCTTTTCCCATGGTCCGCTATCCTTTCCTATCAGATTCTTCCTCCTTCAGCCTGTCACCTGCCCACGAATAACTTCATCCCTCACCTGGTCTGTCCTATCACCAGCCAGCTTGTACACTTCCCCCTTACTACACCTTATTCTGGCATCTTACCTCTTTCCTTTCCTGTCAAGATGAAGGGTCTCGGCCCGAAACATCGTCTGTTTATTCCCTCTGTAGATGCTGCCTGACCTGCTGAGTTTGGTGTGTGTGTTTCTCTCCCTCTCCACCCCTTCAGTTCTCTCCCCCTTGACAACTCTCCACTGTGCCCCCACGTTACGCACCCGCTGATCCAGTTCCCAGTGGGTAAGGGGGATTGGGGACTGGAACCCCTCGGTATGGAGCCCTCATTTAACCATCTTCCTCCTCACACAGGTACGTCAACGCCAAAAACTACTTTGAAGACGTGGCGGACGCTATGGAGAGTGCCCAGGAGGAAATATTCATCACCGACTGGTGGTAAGTTGTTTGATGTGTGTCTTTCGGGGAGAAATAAGAGCAGATAGCATGGAGGGGCCACTGAACAGGATCACAAAAGCAACAGAAAGTTGTAAACTCTGCCAGCTCCATCGTGGGCACTAGCCTCTTCTCATTGCCACCATCAACAAGGAGGTACAGGAACCTGAATTAAAGCTTTAGGAACGGCTTCTTCCTCTCCACCATCACATTTCTGAATAGACTGTAGGCACTCATATATGTAGCTGGGGTGCTAAGTCTGTTGCACAGTACAGCACTGGTCAACGTGGAGCGGAGAGCGAGTTTGTAAGCCTGACGGGAGCAAAGGATGTTGGGAGTGGTGGGGTGCAGTGCCACGGGAGGGGTGTGTGTGAGGCAGGTGCCAGGGGTGGGAAGTCATTTATTGTCATTTCGGCCATAACGGCTGGTAGAGTACACAGTGAAAACGAGACAACGTTTTTCAGGACCACGGTGCTACATGTGGCACCAGCCCTGAGGTCGTGGAGTTTGTTGTTTTGCAGCTGCAGCACAAAGTAACACATTTAAAACTTACTACAACTTCTTATAAGAAATATAAAGATGAAAATTGTCTTAATCCTGTCATGTGTACTGAGGTAGAGTGAAGGGCTTGTCTCGCACTCTCTCAGATCACTGACAGTGCATTGAGCTGGAATGAAATAAGACAATAACAGAGTAGAACATATATGTCAAACTCAAGGCCCGCGGGCCGGATTTGGCCCGCGGTGGAATTATCTTTGGCCCGCGAGATAATATCTAATTACTATTAAAGCTGGCCCCAGTAATCGAAGCGCCTATGGCGTATGATATGGCTAATGCTGAGTTTATTCAGGTACCAGGTTTTCAGGGTTTTTAGTGTTTATTCGGCAGTCTTCTTCATAAGAAACGGAATTTGTAAAGTGAAACACTTTGTAGTTATAGCAGAGACTGAGACACATAAGAGCAGGCTGAAAAAACGGAGGCAACGAAAGCTGCGTTCACACGCGTCCGACTGATCCGGCCTGCATGAAGCTGCATTTTGCTCAATCCGGCCCGTGACCTAAAATGAGTTTGACACCCCTGGAGTAGAATAAAGTGTGAATGTTACTGAGGAGTGCAGTGCAGGTAAACGATGAGAGTACAAGGACATTATGAGGTAGATTGTGAGGCCAAACGTTCAACTTATCATACAAAAGGTCTGATCAATACTCATGTAACACTGCGACCGAAGCTGTCCTTGAGCCTGGTGGGACATGTTCTCAGGATTTTATATCTTCTGCTTGATAGGAGAAGGGGGAAGAGAGAATGTTTGGGTGAGTTGGTCTTTGATTATACCGGCTGCTTTACCGAGGCAGTGAGAAGTGTAATCAGAGTCCATTGAGGGGAGGCTGGTTTCTGTGATGTCCACAACCCATGTTCCCTCTAGGCCGTTCGCATGTGCGCGCGCACGCTTTTCAATCAGCGCATAAAGGAAATGAATGTGCGCACAAAAGGTGAGTTACCGAAAATAAGGTGGTAATTAATAATTATATTTATTGAAATGCCAAAGACAGGAGAGAGAAAAATAAATGAGTGACTTAAATATGTATGCTATTTTGTTGTTGTTCTGTGCAGTCTTATGTCTAATATTTTGTAAACCTGCATAAACTGTGCCATGTGTGAATTCAGTGTGCACGTACTTTTGTCACAGGAAGAAAATTTGCACAACATAAGATTTTTGCACACACTGACTACTAAGGATGAGAGGGAACATTGTCCACACCCCTGCATTTCCTTGTGGTCACAGTCAGATCAGTTGTTGAGCCAAACTGTGATGCTTCCAGACAGCTTGTGTTTGGTCTCTGGGCTGAAGGGTTTAGATGCCTAACTGTGCTCTTTACTCTGGGATACGTAGGTTGAGTCCAGAGATCTTCCTCAAGAGGCCAGTGATGGAGGGAAACCACTGGAGGCTGGACTGCATCCTCAAACGCAAAGCAGTGAGTTCCTCTTTCTTCTTTGATCTGCAGAAACAAGCTCCGGCCTATCAAATCTAGGCAAGCCACCAGTTAGTTACCCATCTATCTACCTTGTGTACACCTTCAAACATCACGGAAACAGGCCCAATGGCCCATCAAGTCCAATCTAGCCACTGACTACCCACCTACCCTGGAGGGACACACTGTAGACACTGGAGCAATGCACAACTTTTTGGACAAACTCTGTGTGTTGAACAGTGTGTGTGCTCGTGTGGGGAGCGTGTGTTGCGGGTGGGGGAAGGGCAAAGGATTCTCGACGTTTTGGTTCCTGACGCAGGGTGTTGTCCCAAAATGTCAGTGACTCCTCCACCTACACACAGACGCTGCTTGATCTGCTGAGTTCCAGAGTCATCGAGTCACACCACATGGGAACAGGCCCTCGGCCCATCTGCTCTCTGCCAGCTGAGTTCCCCAGGGGGCTAATCCCATCTCCCTTTGTTTGGCCCACAGCCCTCTAACCCTCTCCTGTCCATGCACTTGGCTTCTATATGTTGCTAGGGTGCCCACCTCAATCACTCTATCTGGCAGCTCTTTCCAAATGTGCACCACTCTTTGTGTGAAGTATCTGCCGCTGATGTCTCTTTTGGACCATGGACAGCAGAATTAGGCTGTCTGGTCCATCGAGTCTGCTCCACCACTCCAACATGGTTGATTTTCTTCATCCCTTTCAACCCCATTCTCCTGCCTTCTACCTGTCACCCCGACTAATCAAGAATCTATCAACCTCTGCCTTAAGTATGGACAATGACTTGGTCTGCACAGTCGTCTGTGGCAATGAATTCCACAGGTTCACCAGCCTCTGGCTAAAGAAATATCTCCTCATCTCTATTCTAAGTGGATGCCCCTCTATTCTGAGGCCGTGTCCTCTGGTCCCAGACTCACCCACTATAGGCAACATCCTCTCCGCATCCACTCTATCTGTGTCCTCTGGTCCCAGACTCCCCCATTATAGGAAACATCCTCTCCACATCCACTCTATCTGTGTCCTCTGGTCCTAGACTCCCCCACTATAGGAAACATCCTCTCCACATCCACTCTATCTGTGTCCTCTGGTCCTAGACTCCCCCACTATAGGAAACATCCTCTCCGCATCCACTCTATCTGTGTCCTCTGGTCCCAAACTCCCCCACTGTAGGAAACATCCTCTCCACATCCACTCTATCTGTGTCCTCTGGTCCCAAACTCCCCCACTGTAGGAAATATCCTCTCCACATCCACTCTATCTGTGTCCTCTGGTCCCAGACTCCCCCACTATAGGAAACATCCTCTCCACATCCACTCTATCTGTGTCCTCTGGTCCTAGACTCCCCCACTATAGGAAACATCCTCTCCACATCCACTCTATCTGTGTCCTCTGGTCCTAGACTCCCCCACTATAGGAAACATCCTCTCCGCATCCACTCTATCTGTGTCCTCTGGTCCCAAACTCCCCCACTGTAGGAAACATCCTCTCCACATCCACTCTATCTGTGTCCTCTGGTCCCAAACTCCCCCACTGTAGGAAATATCCTCTCCACATCCACTCTATCTGTGTCCTCTGGTCCCAGACTCACCCACTATAAGAAACATCCTCTCCACATTCACTCTATCTGTGTCCTCTGGTCCCAGACTCCCCCACTGTAGGAAACATCCTCTCCGCATCCACTCTATCTGTGTCCTCTGGTCCCAAACTCCCCCACTATAGGAAACATTCTCTCCACATCCACTCTGTCTGTGTCCTCTGGTCCCAGGCTCACCCACTATAGGCAACATCCTCTCCACATCCACTCTATCTGTGTCCTCTGGTCCTAGACTCCTCCACTATAGGAAACATCCTCTCCACATCCACTCTATCTGTGTCCTCTGGTCCTAGACTCCCCCACTACAGGAAACATCCTCTCCACATCCACTCTATCTGTGTCCTCTGGTCCTAGACTCCCCCACTATAGGAAACATCCTCTCCACATCCACTCTATCTGTGTCCTCTGGTCCTAGACTCCCCCACTACAGGAAACATCCTCTCCACATCCACTCTATCTGTGTCCTCTGGTCCCAGACTCCCCCACTATAGGAAACATCCTCTCCACATCCACTCTATCTGTGTCCTCTGGTCCTAGACTCCCCCACTATAGGAAACATCCTCTCCACATCCACTCTATCTGTGTCCTCTGGTCCTAGACTCCCCCACTATAGGAAACATCCTCTCCGCATCCACTCTATCTGTGTCCTCTGGTCCCAAACTCCCCCACTGTAGGAAACATCCTCTCCACATCCACTCTATCTGTGTCCTCTGGTCCCAAACTCCCCCACTGTAGGAAATATCCTCTCCACATCCACTCTATCTGTGTCCTCTGGTCCCAGACTCACCCACTATAAGAAACATCCTCTCCACATTCACTCTATCTGTGTCCTCTGGTCCCAGACTCCCCCACTGTAGGAAACATCCTCTCCGCATCCACTCTATCTGTGTCCTCTGGTCCCAAACTCCCCCACTATAGGAAACATTCTCTCCACATCCACTCTATCTGTGTCCTCTGGTCCCAGGCTCACCCACTATAGGCAACATCCTCTCCACATCCACTCTATCTGTGTCCTCTGGTCCTAGACTCCTCCACTATAGGAAACATCCTCTCCACATCCACTCTATCTGTGTCCTCTGGTCCTAGACTCCCCCACTACAGGAAACATCCTCTCCACATCCACTCTATCTGTGTCCTCTGGTCCTAGACTCCCCCACTATAGGAAACATCCTCTCCACATCCACTCTATCTGTGTCCTCTGGTCCTAGACTCCCCCACTACAGGAAACATCCTCTCCACATCCACTCTATCTGCGCCCTCTGGTCCTAGACTCCCTCACTATAGAAAACACTCTCTCCACATCCACTCTATCTGCGCCCTCTGGTCCTAGACTCCCCCACTATAGAAAACACTCTCTCCACATCCACTCTATCTGTGTCCTCTGGTCCTAGACTCCCCCACTATAGGCAACATCCTCTCCACATCCACTCCATCTTGGCCTTTCAATATTCGAGAGGTTTCAATGAGATCCCCCCTCTTGTTCTTCCAAACTCCAGTGAGTGCAGGCCCAGAGCCATCAAACATTCCTCATTTTCTTCTCGTGGTTTTACTCTCAGGATGAACTGCCCACTCCTTTTTTTCCCTTTTTGTTTTTGTTTGTAGAGAATTGTGGGGGTTTTTTTCATATAAAAAATTCAAAAAGTTTTTTTTCTTTTTATGAATTGGTAAGAGGAGAACTAATTAACTTTTTCCTTATTATACATTCTATATCAGATTAATAATTTATATGACTTGCATAATGTTTATTTCTCCTATATGTATTATTGATATATATGTATTTGAGATAATTCTCCTCTTGTTTGTGTACATGCTCTTTTTAAATCAACAAAAAGATTGATAAAGAAGAACATTCCTCAGATGATAACCCTTTCACCCCTGGGATTATTCTCGTAAAGCACTTCCTGACGGTCACCAATGCCAGCACATCCTTTCTTAGACAAATTATTGTAGAACATGGAACAGTCCAAACCCTTCAACCCACAATGTTGTACTGACTTTTTAACGTACTCTAACCCTACCCTCCCACATAACCCTCCATTTTTCTTTCATCGATATGCCTATCTAAGAGTCTTTTAAATGTCCCTAGTGTAAATGCCCTGCATTAGGGACCTACTCTTCTGCCAGCAGGTTCTATGCACCCACCACTCTGATATCCCCCTCCCCTATACAGTACTTTCTGCCAATCACCTTAAAATGATGTCTTCCTGTGTTAGTCATCTCATATCCTGAGTCTCTGCGTATCCATTCGATCTCTGTCTCTGTCACCCCCAATCCACCTTTGTTCCCAACAGGAAAGTCCTAGCTTGCTCACTTTATCTCCATATGACATCTAGTGCAGGCAGCATCCTGGTAAACCTCCGCAGCCTCTCCAGAGCTTCCACATCCTTCCTATAATGAGGTGACCAGAACTGACCACAGTACTCCAAGTGTGATCTAAGCAGGGCTTTACCTCATGGCTTGTGAACTGAACCCCCTTCTCACAAAGGCCAAGGCACCACAAGCCTTCTTAGTCACCCTGTCACCTCGTGCTGCAACTGTGAGGCATCTACGGAGGTGGAGCTGAGGTCCCTCTCTCCCTCCGCACTGCTAAGAATCCGGCCATCAACACTATCCTCTGGCTTCAGGCTTCACCTCCCTAAGTGAATCACTTCACAATTCTTCAGACTGAACTCTATCTGCCTCCTCTCAGCCTGGCTCTGCATCCTGTCGATGTCCCATTGTAACCCATGACAACCTTCTACAGAGTCCACAACACCCCCAACCTTCGTGTCGACGTAAATTCAGCTACTCACCCTTCCACTTCCTCATCCGAGGTATCTTTCACAATCACGAGCAGCGACTCTGTTGTTTAAATTCCTGCAGTCCCTTCAGTTTTCCGCTTCATTCTCCTTTCTGTCTGTCTGTCTTGGCAGCAACAAGGTGTGAAGGTGTTTGTGATGCTCTACAAGGAGGTGGAGCTCGCTCTGGGGATCAACAGTGAGTACAGCAAGAGGACTTTGATGCGTCTTCACCCCAACATTAAGGTGAGTGACTTTTGACTGAGAACCTGGCATGGACAGGACTGGCAAAATGGGGAATACAGCCCATAGTGCGGGGAAACAAAGGACTTAGAACAGCGGAAAGGGTGAGCAGCTTCAAGTTCTTGGGCGTCGACATCTCAGAAGATCTCTCCTGGGCCCAACATATTGATGTAGCTACCAAGGGCATGACAGCGACTATATTTCATTAGGAGTTTGCGGAGACAAAACCTTGAGCAAATTTCTACAGATGTACCGTGGTTGCATCACCGTCTGTCGTGCCTCCTTTGCAATCACATCACTATGTTGGGCCCAAGGTCAATCTCCTGAGATGCTGATGACCGGGAACTCGAACTGCTCAACAGGTAGAGCAGGCAGGTGAAAGCACGCAGTTTCTTCCCCAGGGAGAGGGTTTGAAACACGAGGGCATAAGTTTAAGATTAGAGGTGAGAGATTTTAAATCAGTTTAAGGAACTTGTGGCTTGGTGGCCAAGTTTGTAGACAATACAAAGGGAAGTTGAGGAAGCAGGGAGTTTGCAGAAGGACTTTGACAGATTGGAAGTGGCTGATGGAATATCATGTTGGGAAGTATATGGCCATGCACTTTGGTAGAAAGAATAAAGGTGTGAAGTGTTTTGTACATGGGGAGAAAATTCAAAGATCAGAGGTGCATGCGGACTTGGGAGTCCTTGTGCAGGATTCCCCAAAGTTTAACTTGCAGATTGAGCCAGTGGTAAGGAAGACAAATAGAATATTACCATTCATTTTGAGAGGACTAGAATATAAAAGCAAGGATGTAATGCTGAGGCTTTATAAAATACAGGTCAGACTGCACTTGGAGTATTGTGAACAGTTTTGGGCCCCTTATCTGGGAAAGGATGTGCTGGCATTGGAGAGGGTGCAGTGGAAGTTCTCAAGAATGAGCCTGGGAATGAAAGGGTTAATGTAAGAGGAGCGTTCAATGGCACTGGGACTGAACTCACTGGAATATAGAAGAACGAGGGGGGATCTCATTGAAGCCTGTCAAAAATTGAAAGAAACACACACAAAATGCTGGAGGAACTCAGCAGGTCAGGCAGCATCGATGGAAAAGAGTACAGTCGATGATACAGCCCAAGAGCTTTCAGCAGGGAAAAAAAAGGCGGGGGAGGAGGGAGCCGAGATAGGGTGGGTGTGGAGAGGATGTTTCCTATAGGGGGTGAGTCTAGGACCAGAGGGCACAGCCTCAGAATAGAGAGACTTCTATTTGGAACAGAGATGAGCAGGGATTTCTTTAGCCAGAGGCTGGTGAATTTGTGGAATTCATTGCCACAGGTGCTGTGTAGCTCAAGTCATTGAGTATATTTAAAGTGGAGTTTTATAAGTTCTAATTAATGCATCGAAAGTTAAAGGAAGAAGGCAGAAGAATGTTGAGAGGGATAGTAAATCAGCCATGATTCAATGGGCTGAATGGCCTATGTCTTATGGTCTGTACAGATCATCAGATCAATGCATTGAGATAGAACAGAATACAGAATAAAGTGTTACGGTTACAGAGAAAGTGCAGTGCAGACAGACAATAGGGTGTTGAGTAGGGTGAGGTCAAGGCTCCATTTTATCACACTAAGGAACCATTCACTTATCTTAGAACAATTGGGTAGAAGTTCAATAGGTACATTTAATGTATACCCCCCCTCGCCCACCAGCAAAAAAGCATCAGCACCCCCCACCGAGCACTCAAACGTGTAGCAAAGCATCAATAAAGACACAGATGTGCAGTACCCCAAAGACTATTCGTTCACCCAGTAATTCGACATACCACAGGCTCTCTCTCTAATAAGGGAAGAATAGGTGTCCCTGTTTCACAGCAAGAGGGGAGACATAACAAACAAATTGCTGATTTATGATGTTAAAAGTCTGTTGCGTCGCTTTTCCAAGCTCTGTGCCCAGAGAGTTGGCCCCAGAAAGGCTCAGGTCTCTGGACAACAGCCAGCAGTCAAACCGTTGCTCCTGACGTTCCGTGTTCTCCTGCGATGCCTCAGTCAGGGGTACCGGCCTGGAATCAGTCTCTCTCCAGAGCCATGGAAATCCGACGTCCTGGAGGCGCACTAGTCTTCCAGGCCGCGTCCTTGTGATAACAATAAGCGGCCGGTCGTGAGGCCCCGAGAGCGGGTCCCATTCCCGCAGGGAACCAAAATCAGGGTGTAACTCCAGGTCAGGGTCTTCAAAAGAACCCTGAAAAGGAGAAAAGAGACATCAAAGATGGAAATAGAGCTGTTTCTGAAGATGCAGGCACAGGAGTCGCCATTTGGACTTTACTCTGCCCTCCAAGCTTTCCTTGAGCCTGGTGGGACGAGCTTTCAGGCTTCTGTATCTTCTGGCTGATGGGAGGGGGGAGAAGACAGAATGTCTTGGTTGAGCTGGTGATTGTACAAGCCCCTACTGATGGCCCCCTGTTCTGTGACCTCCCCTCTCTCAGGTGATGAGGCACCCCGACCACGTGTCCTCCACGGTCTACCTGTGGGCACACCACGAGAAGCTGGTGGTTATCGACCAGTCTGTGGCCTTTGTCGGAGGCATTGACCTGGCTTATGGGAGGTGGGATGACGACGAACACCGGCTGACCGACGTGGGCAGCGTGACGCGGGGCATGAACGCGTCGTCCGCCACGACCGCCAACCAAGGGGTAAGGACCACCCTGGTGGATGCCCAGGGAGAATGTGAGTGAGTGAGTGAGTGAGTGAGTGAGTGAGTGAGTGAGTGAGTGAGTGGGTGGGTGGGTGGGTGGGTGGGTGAGTGAGTGAGTGAGTGAGTGAGTGAGTGAGTGAGTGAGTGAGTGAGTGAGTGAGTGAGTGAGTGAGTGTGTGTGTGTGTGTGTGTGTGTGTGTGTGTGTGTGAGTGTGTGAGTGTGTGTGTGTGTGTGTTTGAATGTTAATGGCTAAGTGTATCTGAATATCTTTAGGTGGTGAGGGTGGTGTCAGTCTACCGATGAGGGTTGACCAATGCGGAGTACCCCAGGTCCGGGGTTGGGATGGAGTGGTGTGGGGGTGGGGGGGATGTCTCCCAGCGCACAGGGGAGGCTCCCACCTACCGGACAGGTCACTGCTCCCCCTCCCACTGAAAACCACCCACCCTTCCCCTCACGGACCACCGCCTGCTGACGATGATTCTCTCCCTGTGTTTTGGCAGTCGGAATCCGTGCCCAGCGAGGAGGGGGAGGCCCAGGCGAGCTCGGCAAAGGTCATGCTGGCGAGGGGCGGCGATGGCGTGCAGGAGACGGCAGAGGAGGAGGCGGCGGCCAGGATGAGGGGCATTGGCAGACCAAAGAGGACCCTCAACTTGGTTAAGCGGCTGCAGAGGCAGAACCTGGAACACAGTGACAGTGTGAGCAGCGTGGACAGCTCCGAGCACGGTAAGACCCCCTCCCAGGGGGTGGGGAACAACGGGGACAGCTCCGAGCACGGTAAGACCCCCTCCCAGGGGGTGGGGAGCAACGGGGACAGCTCCGAGCACGGTAAGACCCCCTCCCAGGGGGTGGGGAACAACGGGGACAGCTCCGAGCATGGTAAGACCCCCTCCCAGGGGGTGGGGAACAACGGGGACAGCTCCAAGCACGTTAAGACCCCCTCCCAGGGGGTGGGGAACAACGGGGACAGCTCCGAGCACAGTAAGACCCCCTCTCGAGGGATGGGGGATGCAACAGGGACCAACTCTGTAGAACCCTCCCCTTCTGAGCTCCGTACGAGGACCTGATCTCGGTTGGACTGGGGAACGGTGGGATCAGTTCCGTCTGTGAAACTACATTTCTGCCCTTCCTTATTATCTGGCTATTCGCTCAAACTCTTCACCCAGTTCCTGTCTTCTTCCCTGCCTGTTATCTTTCCAGTTCAGGAATGGTTAACCACCTTATAAATACTTGGTTGTTTATTCAGTGATAATTCTGCAATTATGGTTTGGTCCAACGAAGGCAGGCTCGGGTGCCAGGGGAGCGTCGTGGCTGGTGCAACTCTATTACAACTCAGAGTGCCGGAGTTCAGAGTTCAGTCCCGAGTCCGTGTACATCCTCCCCGTGGAATGTGTGGGTTTCCTCCCACAGCCCAAAGGCGTACCGGTCAGTAGGTTAATTGGTCATTGTAAGTTGTCCTGTGATTAGGTTAGGGTTAAATCGGGCTTGTCGGGGGACTCGAAGGGCTGGAAGGGTCTTTCCCCTGCTGAATCTCTCTATAAATATGAAAGGGGAGGTCTTCAGCCATGGATCCCAATCACATCCCCAGAGTCTTTGCCAAGAACAGCTGAGGTATTCCTGACTCTGAGAGGCTTTATTCTGCATCCTAGAGTCAGGCCTAATAATCACTTTCGGTTCACGGTCCAGCAGATCTTTGAACCGAGGTAGTCAGTGAAAAACCAGGCGATGTGCAAAATAGGCTTGCAGGCATTACAGACACGTAGCTGGTCACGGAATCCTTTGGCAAGTTTATTTATTTATCTCGAGGTACCGTGTGGAGCAGGCCTTTCCACCAGGAAACCACCGATTTAACCCTAGCCTAATCACAGGACAGTTTGCAATCACCAATTAATGATTAACGATGGATGACAGAATTGGTGCCTTTGTGGCCAAGTTTGCAGACGATACAGAGATAGATGGAGGGCAAGTATTGCTGAGGAAGCAGAGACTCTACTGATTAGAAGAATGGGCAGAGAAATGACAGATGGAGTAGACTGTCAGCAGGTGTATGGTCATGCACTTTGGTAGAAGAAATAAAAAAATTATTATTTTCAAAATATGGAGATAAAATTCAGAAATCTGAGGAGTAAAGGGACTTGGAAGTCCTTGTGCAGGATTCCCTGAAGGTTAATCTGCAGGTTGAGTCAGTGGTGAGGAAGGCAAATGCAATGTTAGCATTCATTTTGAGAGGACTAGAATACAAAAACAAGGATGTAATGTTGAGGTTTTATAGGGCACTGGTGAGGCCTCATTCGGAGTACTGTGAGCAGCTTTGGGCCCTTTATTTCAGAAAGGAGGTGCTGACATTGGAGAGGGTTCAATGAAGGTTCATAAAAATGACTGCGGGATTGAATGGCGTGTCATATGAAGAGTGTTTGATGGCTCTGGGCCTGAATTCACTGGAATTCAGAAGTTGGGGGGGGGGGGGATCTCACTGAAACATATCAATAGAATGGATGTGGAGAGGATGTTTCTTATGTTAGGGGAGTCTAAAACCAGAGAACACAGGCTCGAGATAGAGGGGTGTCCTTTTAGAATGGAGATGAGGAGGAATTTCTTTATCCAGAAAGTGGTGAATCTGTGGAATTCATTGCCACGGGCAGCTCTGGAGGCCAAGTCAATAAGGCAGAGGTTGATAGATTCTATATTAGTCAGGGAATGAAGGGATATGGGGAGAAAGCAGGAGGCAGGGGCTGACAGGGAAATAGATCAGCCATGATGAAATGGTGAGGCAGACTCAATGGACCAAATGGCCTTTCTCCTCTCCTATATTTTATGGTCTAATGGTCTTAAACTGCTAAATGGTCTGTCTTTAGACTGAGAGAGGAAACTGGAGCACCCAGAGGAAACCCACACACACACAAACTTGCTTACAGAGGACGTCAGAATTGGACTGCAAACTCATGAGGCCCCAAGCTGTAATAGTGTCACACTAACCACTGAGCTACCGTGG
This sequence comes from Hemitrygon akajei, assembly GCF_048418815.1. Lineage (NCBI taxonomy): Eukaryota > Metazoa > Chordata > Chondrichthyes > Myliobatiformes > Dasyatidae > Hemitrygon > Hemitrygon akajei. The sequence goes on from NC_133126.1 coordinate 200,595,995, forward strand.
TCGTAGTCATGGGATCCTTTATGTCCACTTTGGGGACACAACTCAACACCTTATCTGAAAGGAGTTGGTGCGGATCTCCCTCAGCACCAGCCCTGAGCACGTTCCCATGATTCTGAAGTATGATTTGAATCCAAACCTGTATCATTGGCAAATTTAGCCACAAATCCATTAATCCCATAGTTGAAATCATTGACACATCGTAAAAAGCAGCAGTCCCAACACCGACCCCTGTGGAACTCCACTGGTAACTAGCAGCCAGCCAGAATAGGATTCCATTATTCCCACTCTCTGTTTTCTGCCAACCAGCCAATGCTCCATCCATGCTAGTAACTTTCTGTAATTCCATGGACTCTTATCTTGCTAAGCAGCCTCATGTGTGGCACCTTGTCAAAGGCCTTCTGAAAATCCAAGTATACTACGTCTACTGCATCTCCTTTGTCTATCCTGCTGGTAATTTCCTCAAAAGAATTGCAGTAGGTTTGTCAGGCAGGATTTTCCTTTCAGGAAACCATGCTAGGTTTGGCCTATCTTGTCATGTGCCTCCAGGTATTTCGTAATCTCATCCCTAACAATCGATTCCAACAACTTCCCAATCACTGATGTCAGGCTAACAGGTCTATAGTTTCCTACCACCCTTCTTAAATAATATTTGCTGCCTCCCACCCTTCTTAAATAATATTTGCAATTTTCCAGTCATCTGGTACAATGCCAGAATCCATTGATTCTTGAAAGATCAGCGTTAATGCCTCCGCAATCTCTCCAACTACTTCCTTCAGAACCCAAGGATGCATTCCATCAGGTCCAGGAGATTTATCCATTTCAGAGCATTAAGCTTCCTGAGCACCTTCTTGGTTGTAATTTTCACTGCATATACTTCACTTCCCTGATGCTCTTGAATGTCCAGTATACTGCCGATGTCATCCACTGTGAAGACTGATGCAAAATACACATTCAGTTCCTCTGTTCATCTCTACATCTCTCATTACAATATCTCCAGCATCATTTCCTATTGATCCTATATCTACCCTTAACTCTCTTTTACCCCTTATATACTTAAAAAAGCTTTTAGTATCTCCTTTGATATTAGTCGCCAGCTTCCTTTCATAATTCATCTTTTCCTTCCTCATGACCTTCTTAGTTTCCTTCTGCAAGTTTTTAAAAGCTTCCCAATCCTCTATCTTCCCACTAGCTTTTGCTTCTTTGCATGCCCTCTCTTTCTCTTTTACTTTGGCTGTAACTTCACTTGTCAGCCACGGTAGTGTCCTTATTCCATTCGACAATTTATTCTTATTTGGACTATATCTGTCTTGCACTTCCCTCATTTTTCTCAGAAACTCCAGCCATTGCTGCTCTGCTGTCCTTCCTGCTTGTGTCCCTTTCCAGACTTTGTCCAATTCACCTCTCATGCCATTGAAGCATCCTTTATTCCACTGAAATACTGACACACTGGAATTTAGTTTCTCCTTCTCAAATTTCAAAGTGAACTTGATCATATTGTGATCACTGTTCTCTAAAGGTTTCTTAACCTTAAGCTCTCTTATCACCTCGGGATCATCGCACAACTCCCAATCCAGCACCACTGACCCCCTAGTGGGCCAAACAACAAGCTGTTCTAAAAGCCATCCCTTAGACATTCTACAAACTCTCTCTCCTGAGGTCCAGTACTGGTTTGGTTTTTCCAATCCACTTTCATGTTAAAATCCCCAACGATTATCATGACATTGCCCTTCTGACACGCCTTTTCTATCTCCTGCTGTAATTTGTAATCCACATCCTGGCTGCTGATTGGAGGCCTGTATACAACTGCCATTAGGATCCTTTTACCCTTGTTATTTCTTAACAACTCATAGAGACTCTACACCGTCTGATCCTATGTCATTCCTTTCTAATTATTTAATATTATTTCTTATACACAGGGCCACACCCCTGCCTACTGACCTATCTTTCCGATACACCGTATATCCTTGGGCATTCAGCTCCCTCTGGCAGCCACCCTTTAGCCAAGTTTCAGAGATGGCCACAACGTCATACTTGCCAATCTGTAGCTGAATTTCAAGATCATCCATTTTATTTGTTATACTGCATGTAGTTAAATATTAACACTCTCAGTCCAGTATTTGTTGCTTTCTGTTTTAACTGCACCACGCCTCTATTGCCCTGTAACTCATCCCACTGGCTGTGATTAAGCCTCATCTCCTGCCTGTCCTTTCTATCATGTCTGTTACACGCTATCTTTGATTTATTTCTGTTTTCCCCTTCCTCAGCCCTATCACTCCGGTTCCCACCCCCCTGCCAAATTAGTTTAAACCCTCCCTAACAGCTCTATTAAACCTGCCGGCTGGGATATTGGACCCCTTTGGGTTCGGGTGCAACCCATCCTTTTTGTACAGGTTGTACCTCCTTCAGAAGAGGTCCCAGTGATCCAGGAACCCAAAGCCCTGCCCACTACACCAGTCTCTCAGCCACACATTGATATACCTGATCATGCTATTCTTGCGCTCATTAGCACATTGCACAGGCAACAATCCTGAGATTAATACCCTGGAGGTCCTGCTTTTCAGCTCCCTGAATTCTCTCTTCAGGATCTCATTCTTTTTTCTACCTATGCTATTGGTACCAACGTGTACCAAGACTTCTGGCTGGTCACCCTCTCCCTTCAGAATACTCTGCACCCGATCTGAGACATCCGGTACTCTGGCACCTTGGAGGCAACACACCATGCGGGTATCTCTATCAGGCTGACCGAACCTCCTGTCTGTTCCCCTCACTATGGAATCCCCTATGGCTACCGCATTCCTCATCTTCTTCTCTCCCTTCTGCACCACGGAACCAGGCTCAGTGCCAGAGACCCGATAGTCATGGTCATCCTCTGTCAGGTCATCCTCTCGGTGGTTTTTCCTGTCCTTGTGGTCCGATACCTTGCAGCTTCTGTACCTCACAGTAGACAGTCCGGATGCACCAGCTTACATATTATGCTGCAAGAATGTCCTGAGCTCCCTTGGGCCTGGACACTCTTCGTGATCTCTTCCCAAGTTGTCCTCACAAGGTGGGGCGGGGGTCTGAGGAAGGAGGGAGGGAAGTGGTGGTCAGATATTGTTCAAGCGCCGTCCCAGACCAGCTGCCCTTTGACCTCTCCGCAGATTGGTTTAACAGCAAGCAGAATTTGTTGAGGGACAGGTTGCCCCACCTGAAGAGGTTGCGCCACCGGTCCAGTGACCCTGAGCTGCCCCCCTTGGACGACGGTGAGTCGGAATGTTGAGCATCCTGCTCTCTGTCTGCTTTGGCAATGGGAGCTCCCTCCGGACGCCGGCCCGGGGAGCTGCGGGTGGCCGCTCCAGCTTTGGTGTCGCTTGGGCTGTCGGTGTCTGCTGATCGGAATGGGATGCTAGGAGGCTGCTGGTGGGCTGTCGTTGGGGTGCCACCTACTGTGGCCTGGTGGTCAGCACACTCGTCTCTGAGAATCTGAATCAGTCACACTTATTGTCACTGACATAGGCGTGATAGAAAAATGGACGGCTATGTAGGATGGAAAAGTTCGATTGATCTCAGAGTAGGTTAAAAGGACAGCAGAACATCGTGGGCTGAAGGGCCTGTACCGTGCTGTATTGTTTAACACTCCATGCCACTTTATTAGGTACACCTGTACACCTGCTCATTAATGCAAATATCTAATCAGCCAATCATGTGGCAGCAACTCAATGCACAAAAGCATGCTGACATGGTCAAGAGGTTCAGTTGCTGTTCAGACCAAGCATTAGAATGGGGAAGAAATGTGAACTAACTGACTTTGACCGTGAAATGATTGTTGGTGCCAGATGGGGTGGTTTGAGTATCTCAGAAACAGCTGATTTCCTGGGATTTTCACACACAACAGTCTCCAGAGTTTACAGAGAATGGTGCAAAAGACAAAAAAAAATCCAGTGAGCGGTGGTTCTGTGGATGAAAACACCTTCTTATTGGGAGAGATCAGAGGAGAGTGGTCAGACTGGTTCAAGCTGACAGGAAGGCAACAGTAACTCAAATAAACCCGCGTTACAACAGTGTGTGCAGAAGGACATCTCTAAATGCACAGTACGTCAAACCTTGATGTGAATGGGCTACAGCAGCAGAAGATCACGGACATGCGCTTAGTGGCCACTTTATTAGGTACAGGAGGTGCATAATGAATGGCCACCAGGTCTAGGTTTCCACATTTCATACATCATGAAATGTGTTGGTTTACGTCAGCAATGTATAAAAATTAACGTAAGTTACAATAAGAAATATAAAAAGTAAGTATTTCAAAAAAGAGAGCAAAAGCTGATAGTGGTTCTAAAAAACACAGTCCCAACCCGCTCTCTCATGGGCATGGGTGGTAGCTGGACAGGATAAATACACCTTCCGTGGCAGTCGCCACGTTGCGAGTCTTGAACGGAAAAACGCTCGGTGGCCACTCTGTTAACTACAGGAGGTACTGAATAAAGTGGCCGCTGAGTGTATATCTGTGGCCTTCTCTTCTGTAGCCCATCCACTTCAAGGTTCAATGTGGCGTGCATTCAGAGATGCTCTTCTGCACTCCACCGTTGTAATGTTACTGCTGCCTTCCTGTCAGCTTGAACCAGTCTGGCCATTCTCTTCTGACCTCTCTCATGATCAAGGCGTTTTCACCCACAGAACCACTGAATGTGTTTTTGTTTCTCACACCATTCTCTGTAAACTCTAAACTGTTGTGCCTAAAAATCCCAGGAGATCTGCAGGTTCTGAGACACTCAAGCCACCCTATCTGGCACTAACAGTTATTCCAACGTTGAAAGTCATTTAGGTCACATTTCTTACCCATTCAAAATGGTCAAAGCACATATATGTCACCATAGACTACCTTGAGATTTATTTTCTTTTGGGCATTCACAAAGAAAAAAAAGAAATAAAATAATAATAAATAAATAAACAATAAATATCAAGAACGTGAGATGAAGAGTCTTTGAAAATCAATCCATAGGTTGTGGGAACAGTTCAGTGTTGTGGAATGAAGTTATCCCTTCTGATTCAAGGGCAGCGGTGAGGAGAGAGCATGGCGTGGATGGTGGGGGTGCTTAATGATGGATGCTGCTTTCCTGTGACTGTGCTCAGTGGTGGAGAGGGCTTTACCGGCGGGGTAGTGGACTGTTTGGTCTGGACCTCTTGACAATGTCTGCATGCTTTTGTGCATTGAGTTACTGCCGTGTGATCGGCTGATCAGATATTTGCATTAACAAACGTGCGCAGGTGCATGAATAAAGTGGTCACTAAATGTAATTATCGTGTTACCATCTTCCCAAAGGCTGAAGTCCAGCCTTTTACAACCTCCCTTCGGAGATCAACGGCCTGGTATCTGGCTGATTTTTCAGTAAGTTTCAGTGCTGGAGTCTCGATCCAGCCCACAGTTTCCCACCACAGCTATGTGGTGTGTTTGCTTGCTTGTGAATGTTGGCGACACTTTAAACTGAACTAACCTAGGACATGCCAAGCTTCATTCTCTCCATGCAGTGTGTCAACAGCCCCAGCCAGGAGCCAAAACTGGCTCTTTAATTGGTGGACTACTGCAGAGCTGTGGGAAGTGTCTTTGAAGTAGATTGGTAAATGGAGGTCATTTCAACTTCCATAAAGTTATCCCACATGGAAGCAGGCCTTTTAGCTCAACTAGTTGGTAGAACCAGGGATCTGGGAATACAGATCCATAATTTCTTGAAAGTGGCATCACAGGTAGATAGGGTCATAAAGAAAGATTTGGCACATTGGCCCTCATAAATCAAAGTACTAAATACAGGAGTTGGGATGATATTTTGAAGTTGTAGGCTAAAGTCGGAGTATTGTGTGCAGTTTTGGTGACCTGACCATGGAAAGGTATCACGAATGTTGAAAGAGTATGGAGAAAGTTCACAAGTTTGTTGCTGGCACTTGAGGATCTGAGTTATGGGAAAATGTTGAGTAGGTTAGGACTTTATCGCCTGGAGCGTAGGAGAATGAGGGGAGAGTTGATAGAGGTATTTGAGGGGTATAGATAGGGTAAATGCAAGCAGGCTTTTTCCATTGAGGTTGGGTGAGACCAGAACTGCAGGTCATGGGATAAGCTGAAAGGTGAACATGAGGTGGACATCTTCACTCGGAAGTGTGGAATGAGCTACCAGCAGAAGTGGTGGAAGCAGGTTAGGTTTCAGTATTTCAGAGAAATTTGGATAGGTGGGAGAGATGTGGGGGTAGCTAAGTTCCAATGCAGGTTGATGGGACAAGGTAGATTGTGTTTTGCACAGACTAGAGGGGCTGAAGGGTCTGTTCTGTGCTCTATGACTCTCTGACATTCGACACTACAGACCATCCACGCCAGTCCTATTTGCCCAGATTTGGTCTACATCTCTATGTGTGACACCCTTTATAGCACCAGAGACGAGCACTCAGGGTTCAGTTCTGACCGCTGTCTGTAAGGAGGTTGTACGTTCTCCTCCAGACCTTGTGTGTTTCCTCTGGGTGCTCCAGTTTCCTCCTACAGTTCAGAGGTGTACAGGTTAGGGTTGGTAAGTTGTGGGCATGTTATGTTGGCACCAGAAACAGGGTGTGACTAATGACCTGCTCCCAGCACACCCTGGTGTTCTAATGGCCGGCTCCCAGCACACCCTGGTGTTCTAATGTCCGGCTCCCAGCACACCCTGGTGTTCTAATGCCCGGCTCCCAGCACACCCTGGTGTTCTAATGCCCGGCTCCCAGCACACCCTGGTGTGACTAATGACCGGCTCCAGCACACCCTGGTGTTCTAACGCCCGACTCCCAGCACACCCTGGTGTTCTAATGCCCGGCTCTCAGCACACCCTGGTGTTCTAATGCCCGGCTCCCAGCACACCCTGGTGTGACTAATGACCGGCTCCCAGCACACCCTGGTGTTCTAATGACTGGCTCCCAGCACACCCTGGTGGTCTAATGCCCGGCTCCCAGCACACCCTGGTGTTCTAATGCCCGGCTCCCAGCACACCCTGGTGTGACTAATGACCGGCTCCCAGCACACCCTGGTGTTCTAATGGCCGGCTCCCAGCACACCCTGGTGTGAATAATGCCCGGCTCCCAGCACACCCTGGTGTTCTAATGCCCGGCTCCCAGCACACCCTGGTGTTCTAATGCCCGGCTCCCAGCACACCCTGGTGTTCTAATGACTGGCTCCCAGCACACCCTGGTGGTCTAATGCCCGGCTCCCAGCACACCCTGGTGTTCTAATGCCCGGCTCCCAGCACACCCTGGTGTTCTAATGCCCGGCTCCCAGCACACCCTGGTGTTCTAATGACTGGCTCCCAGCACACCCTGGTGGTCTAATGCCCGGCTCCCAGCACACCCTGGTGTTCTAATGCCCGGCTCCCAGCACAACCTGGTGTTCCAATGCTCGGCTCCCAGCACACCCTGGTGTTCTAATGCTCGGCTCCCAGCACACCCTGGTGGTCTAATGCTCGGCTCCCAGCACACCCTGGTGGCCTAATGCCCGGCTCCCAGCACACCCTGGTGTTCTAATGACTGGCTCCCAGCACGCCCTGGTGTTCTAATGACCGGCTCCCAGCACACCCTGGTGTTCTAATGACTGGCTCCCAGCACACCCTGGTGTTCTACTGCCCGGCTCCCAGCACACCCTGGTGGTCTAATGCCCGGCTCCCAGCACACCCTGGTGTTCTAATGACTGGCTCCCAGCACACCCTGGTGTTCTACTGCCCGGCTCCCAGCACACCCTGGTGGTCTAATGCCCGGCTCCCAGCACACCCTGGTGTTCTAATGACTGGCTCCCAGCACACCCTGGTGGTCTAATGCCCGGCTCCCAGCACACCCTGGTGGTCTAATGCCCGGCTCCCAGCACACCCTGGTGTTCTAATGCCCGGCTCCCAGCACACCCTGGTGTTCTAATGCCCGGCTCCCAGCACACCCTGGTGTTCTAATGACTGGCTCCCAGCACACCCTGGTGGTCTAATGCCCGGCTCCCAGCACACCCTGGTGTTCTAATGCCCGGCTCCCAGCACACCCTGGTGTTCTAATGCCCGGCTCCCAGCACACCCTGGTGGTCTAATGCCCGGCTCCCAGCACACCCTGGTGGTCTAATGCCCGGCTGCCAGCACACCCTGGTGGTCTAATGCTCGGCTCCCAGCACACCCTGGTGGTCTAATGCCCGGCTCCCAGCACACCCTGGTGGTCTAATGCCCGGCTCCCAGCACACCCTGGTGTTCTAATGGCCGGCTCCCAGCACACCCTGGTGGTCTAATGCTCGGCTCCCAGCACACCCTGGTGGTCTAATGCTCGGCTCCCAGCACACCCTGGTGTTCTAATGGCCGGCTCCCAGCACACCCTGGTGTTCTAATGCCCGGCTCCCAGCACACCCTGGTGTTCTAATGCCCGGCTCCCAGCACACCCTGGTGGTCTAATGCCTGGCTCCCAGCACACCCTGGTGGTCTAATGCTCGGCTCCCAGCACACCCTGGTGTTCTAATGGCCGGCTCCCAGCACACCCTGGTGGTCTAATGCTCGGCTCCCAGCACACCCTGGTGGTCTAATGCTCGGCTCCCAGCACACCCTGGTGTTCTAATGCCCGGCTCCCAGCACACCCTGGTGTTCTAATGCCCGGCTCCCAGCACACCCTGGTGGTCTAATGCCCGGCTCCCAGCACACCCTGGTGTTCTAATGCCCGGCTCCCAGCACACCCTGGTGGTCTAATGCCCGGCTCCCAGCACACCCTGGTGTTCTAATGCCCGGCTCCCAGCACACCCTGGTGTTCTAATGCCCGGCTCCCAGCACACCCTGGTGTTCTAATGCCCGGCTCCCAGCACACCCTGGTGTTCTAATGGCCGGCTCCCAGCACACCCTGGTGGTCTAATGCCCGGCTCCCAGCACACCCTGGTGTTCTAATGACCGGCTCCCAGCACACCCTGGTGGTCTAATGCCCGGCTCCCAGCACACCCTGGTGGTCTAATGCCCGGCTCCCAGCACACTTCGGACTGTGCTTTTTGTTGACACAAACAAAGCATCTCCCTGTGTTTTTTTAATGTTGTGATGTTGTATGACCAATGTTTCACCCTTTGCCATCCATACACCTGTTTCAAGTACTTTTTAAATGTTGTTAATGAACCTGCCTCAACCACTTCCTCTGGCAGCTCGTTCCGTATACTTGGTGTAGGGAAAAGTTGCTGCTCACGTTCCTATTGTCTCTCACCATGATCTTCTGCCCCCTAGTGTTTGATTGTTCAACCCTGGGGAAAGGACTGTGTGCACTCACTCTATCCACGCCCCTCGTAGTTTTATGCACTTCTATAAGATCATCCCTCACACTACTGCACGTCCCAACCAGCTCAACCCTTTCCCATCACTCGGACCCTCAAGTCCTGCAACGGCCTTGTGGATCTCCGCACTCTTTCCATCTTCGTGGCATCTTGTTCCAAGTGAGTCAGAATTTCAACAGCCATTGTATTGATAAGGTGTTCGACCTGAGGCCAATGGGGCCTCCTGCTGTCAAGACAATTTATTTACCAACTTCAACAGAAGCTTGCTATGCTGAGGTAGGAACAAATCAACGCTCAGTACAGACCAGACGGGCTGAAGGGCCTGTTTGTATGCTGTAGTGTTGTATGACTCCATGAAGTTAAAGTATACTTATTAACAGCATCTGTTAATACTACCCTGAGATTGATTGAGATGCATCTCGGCCTGGAACGGAAACACCAAATGCCCTTGAGCAGAGCGGTTACAGCCCAACCCAGCACAGGAAACACCTACCAGAGCAATGACCTTGGAGTGCTGTTGCAAGGAACCAGCAGCCATCGTCAGGTTTGCTATCACTGACCTCATGAACTTTGTATTGTTGTGGCAGCGGCACAGTAAAAATTACTACAAATTACAATGAGAAATATCATTTGTTCGTCATGTGTCAAGTCGTATGATTTTGGTCTTTCCATGACCACGTTTGTTCTTGACAAGTTTTTCTACAGAAGTGGTTTACCATTTCCTTCTGGGCCATGTCTTTACAAGAGGGGTGACCCCGGCCATTATCAATACTCTTCAGAGATTGTCTGCCTGGCGTCAGTGGTTGCAGAACCAGGACTTGCGATATGCACCGGCGGCTCATACGACCGTCCACCGCGTGCTCTCGTGGCTTCACGTGACCCTGATCGGGGGCTAAGCAGGTGCTACACCTCGCTCAGGGGACGATCTTCATTCTAACGGAGGGAATGAGCACATTACACTTCCTTTGGAAGATGTATCTCCACCCTGTCACCCAGGAATTGTATTATAAAACATAAAAGCAAGGGTGGATGCTGAGGGCCTATGATCTGATGATGGAGAGGACGAAGCTCTTATTAAAACCTCATTATGTCTTTTGGCTCCTGTGCCTCTTTCCTGATGGCAGCAATGAGAAGAGGGCATGTCCTGGATGGTGAGATGATAATGGATGGTGCCTTTAGAAGGTGTCCTTGATGAAGGGGAGGCTAATGCCCATGATGGAGTTGGCTGAATCTACAACCCTCTGCATGAACCCTCCATACCAGGCAGTGATGCAACCGGTAAGAATGCTCTCCATGGTACATCTGTGGAAATTTGCTCGAGTCTTTGATGACAAACCAAATCTCCTTAAACTCCCAGTGAAGTAGGGACGCTGCCATGCCTTCTTTGTTATTGCATTAATACATTGGGCCCAGGATAGATCTTCAGAGATGTTGACACTCAGGAATCTGAGGGTGCCACCCTTTCACTGCTGATGCCTCTGTGAAGACTGATGTGTGTTTCTTGGTTGCAGAGTTGATAAACATTAGCCAGTTTTAACTGCAAGATTCATATGGAGTCCCATAGTTGTCACTGTGTTCCAGATCATATCACCCACCAACAAAACCTTGTTGTGCAGGCAGTGCCCCAGTGCTGAGGCTAGTGCAGGAGCTGGGAATCCCTGAACCTTGCAGGAGCTGGGAATCCCTGAACCTTGCAGGAGCTGGGAATCCCTGAACCTTGCAGGAACTGGGAATCCCTGGATGATACCTGAACCTTGTAGCCTCCTCCATCTGAAGTGATAATGTGATGCTGGGCGTAATGTTCCAAGTATCCATTCTGTCCAGAGCAACACACACAAAAAATGCTGGAGGAACTCAGCAGGCAAGGCAGCATCAATGGAAATGAATGAACTGTCAATGTTTCAGGCTGAGACCCTTCATCAGGACACCTATTCTGTCAAACTGCTCAGAGAGTTTCTCTTCCTCTAAGTCTCAGCCCAAAATGTCAATTCTTTATTCCTTTCCATGGAATGGATGTGGAAAGAAAATTTCCTATAGTGGGGGTCCTAGACCAGAGGGCACAGGCTCAGAATCGTGGGACAGAGATGAGGAGGAATTTCTTTGGCCAGAGAATGGTGAATCTGTGGAATTAATGTCAACCGACATCAGTGGGGGCCAATTCATTGGATATGTTTAAAGCTGAAGTTGATAGGTTCTTTGTTAGTAAAGGCATCACGGATTACGGGGAGATAGCAGAACAATGGGGTTTCAGAGGGATGATATATCAGCCATGAGTGAATGGTGGAGCAGACTCGATGGGCTGAATGGCCTGATGCTGCTCTGTTGTCTTTTGGTCTTTCCGTAGATGCTGCCTGACCTGCTAAGTTCTTCCAGCATTTTGTGTGTTATGCGAATATCTGGTGTGTGGAGTATTTAGGATGTACTGCAATTTGTGTCTTTCAGTATAAATAAGTTTGAGATTAGAGGCAAGATAAGTTATCAAGATTTGTGGAGTTATATTTCTGAACTATTTTAAGTATTTCCATCAGATAAAATGTCCAGACACTTGGTATTTCTCCAGATTTGTAGAAATTTGTACAGACTTGCAAATTTCTACGGATGTATTATAGATTAGAGATGTACAGATTCTAACGCCGGGTGTGGAGGGACCACGGCACAGGATCGGAAGAAGCTGTAAACTCCACAGCTCCGTCACGGCCAGCTCCCCAGCATCCTGGACATCAACAGGTGATGCCTCAAGAAGGTGGCATCGGTCATTATGGACCCCCTCACCCAGGACTTGCCCCCTTCTCATTGCTACCATCATGGAGGAGGTACAGGAGCCTGAAGACGCACACTCAACGTTATCTGAGCAGTTTCTTCCCCACCGCCATCAGATTTCTGAAAGGGCAATGAACCCATGAACACTTCCTCACGATGTTTTGTTCTCTTTTTGCACTACTTAGTTAATTTGATTTTAATATATATTTCTTGTAATTTATAGAATTTTTATTATGTACTGCTGCCACAGAAGAACAAATTTCATGACATATGCCAGTGATACTAAGCCTGATTCTGATTCTGATAATGATATGTTTTAAGCCTCGTCAGTTAACCACAGTTGCTCGAAGCTCGTGTGATAGGAACTTGAGAACGGGAGGAGGCTGTCTCTTCTGCTGCCAGGAATTTCATCTTAGCACGCTGTCTGAACTGTAGGCCGGTCGCAAATCCAAACGGATGTACTGTTGGCCCCGCTGCACACCGGCCGCTTGGTTGTTGGGCTCAGGTCTCTGGTGTGTGGACGAGAATTTCTCACACACTGACTCGACCTCGAGAAGGTCACTCGAGCCACGTGAGCGTTACCTCCTTCCTGTTGCCATCGCGCAGGAAGTACAGGAGTCTCGGGACTCACACCACCTCAAAGTTATTACTGTACCCCTCAACCATCGGGCTCCTGAACCAGAGGGGATAACTTCACTCAACTTCACTCACGTTGACACTAAACTGTTCCCAATTTAAAAAAACTCACTTTCAAGAACTCTTCATCTCATGTTCTTGATAGTTTTTGCTTATTGATTATAATAATTTTGAGTATTGTTAATATTATTTTGAGTATGCCCACTGGAAAAGGAATCTCAGGGTTGTTACGTATATAGTATGTAGTTTGATAGTTCAAAGTAATTTTTAAAATTTTGTTTGTTCCCTTTATATATTTGCACAGTTTGTTCTCTTTTGCATGAGTTTAACTGTCTTGCGTGTGTTATTTCATTGATTCTCTGGTGTTTCTCTGTATTTACCCACAATAAAATGAACCTCAGGGCTGTATATGGTGACATATGGACTTGGATAATAAATTTACTTTGAATTTGAAGTTTGGACAACCCTTCAGGAGAGGCTTAGGTGATGTCACTTCAGAGTCACAGAGTAATGCAGCATTGACGCAGGCCATTCAGCCCATCTGGCCCATACTGACCAAGGTCTCTACCTTCCATTTGCCCAGGCTTGATCTGCATCCCTAAACCTTTCCTACACATATACTTATTGAATGGTCTTTTAAACGTTTTAATAGTTCACTCCTCAACCCCATCCTTGGCAGGTCATTCCAATACACCCACCACTCTGTGTGAAGAAGTTTTATTTGATCGATTTATTGAGAGATACAGTGTAGAACAGGCCCTTCGGCCCAACAAGCCATGCTATCCAGCAGTCCACCTATTTAACCCTAGCCCAGTCACAGGACAATTTACAATGACAAATTAAGCAACAAGGTCTTTGGACTGTGGGAGGAAACCAGGGCACCCAGAGGAAACCCACGTAGTTGTTGGGACGAATGTACAAGCTCCTTAAAGTCGCCACCAGAATTGAACTTTGAACTCTGGAGTGCCCTGAGGTATAATAGTAACACACTGAATGCTCTGTTACCATGGTGCCAAAGATCCCTCGAGTTTCTCAGGCCCTTGTTTAAATCTTTCCCCTCTCGCCTTAATTCTGCACCTTTTAGTTTTTATTCAGCCTTCCCTGGGGAAAAGATTGTGTGTATTCACCCAATCCATTATACCATAAGACATATAGGAGCAGAATTAGGCCATTCAGCCCATTGAGTCTGCTCTGTCTTTCCATCTTGGCCATTATCCCTCTCAACCACATTCCCCTGTCTTCTCCCTGTAACCTTTGACCCTCCGGACTAATCATGAACCTATCAACCTCTGCTTTAAAATACCAAATGACTTGACCTCCACAGCTGTTTCTGGCAAGGAGTTCTCAGATTCACCATCATCTGGCTAAAGAAATTTCTCCTCATCAGTATTCTAAGGGGACATCCGTCTATTCTGAGACTGTGCCCTCTGGTCCTAGACTCCCCACTTCAGGAAACACCCTCTCCACATCCACTCTATCGAGGCCTTTCAACCTTTGGTAGGTTTCAATGAGATTCCCCCTCATTCTTCTAAACTCCAACGAGTACTGGCCCAGAGCCATCAAATGCTCCTAATCATGTTTACAGGTTGAAACTTCACCATTTTTGCATCTTCTTTTCAATGGGAGAAGACAGAATGTCCGGGGCGGGTTCATTGATTAAGCTGCATCGACTGGATTTGTTCCATGAGGCATGTTGGGTTCTGGTGTTTTTAATCCAAGGTTCTTTCAGAATTCAGGAAAGAGGCACAAAACTTGTTACTTCATGGTGATTTTATTGTGTTAATAGAACAAAAATGTTAAAAATACACACTGATAGAAGTGTAGTAAGTAGATGGACAAAGTGGAATTGTTGGGTGTTGGTTACTTGGATTTTCAGGAAAGGTGCCACACACGAGGCTGCTTAACAATTTAAGAGCCCATGGTATCACAGGAAAGGAACCAGCACGGATAGAGCAGTGGCTGATTGGCACGAGGTAAAGAGTGGGAATAAAGAGAGCCTTTTCTGGCTGCCTGCCAGTGACTAGTGGTAGTCCACGGCATCTATGTTGGGATTGCTTCTCTTTATGTTGTATGTCAATGATTTGAATTATGGAATTGATGGCTCTGTTGCAAAGTCTGCAGACAATATGAAGGTATGTGGGGGGCAGGTATTTCCGAGGAAATGGAGAGGCTACAGAAGGACAGATTAGGAGAATGGGCTAAGAAGTGACAGATGGAATGCATCATGAGGAAGCATACGGTCATGCACTTTGAAAGAAGAAATAAAAGTGTGTACTGTTTTCTAAATGGAAAAGGACTATCTTCTAAATGAGAAGCAGGACCTCAAGGATAGTAATCTTGGGATTTCTGACTGTGCCATGTGACAGTGAGGATAGGAATAGAATGAGGTGGCAGATAAATGTGTGGCTGAAGAATTTGAGCAGGGGGCAGGGACTGGGATTTCTGGATAACTGGGACCTCTTCTGGGGCCTGCACTTGAATCTGAGAGGGACCAATATTCTTGCGGTCAGGTTTACTAGAGCTGTTGGGAGTGGTTTAAACTAATATGGCAGAGGAATGGGAACCAGTGTGGTAAAGCTGAGGATGATCCAGCAGGTTTACAAGTAGGTGATGGTTGTAACATGAATATAAGGAAGGACAAGCCAATGACTGGGTACAAATGCAGACAGAGCAAAGAATTAAATTGTACCGCAGAGGCAAAATTCAAAAAAGGTAAAGAATGCAGGACTGAACATGCTGTATTTAAATGCTCGTAGCATTCAGAATAAGGTGAACAAACTCCTGGCACAATTACAGATTGGTTGGTATGACGTTGTGGGCATCACTGACTGGTGGCTGAAAGAAGGCTGTAGGTGGGAGTTTA
Organism: Hemitrygon akajei; assembly: GCF_048418815.1. NCBI lineage: Eukaryota > Metazoa > Chordata > Chondrichthyes > Myliobatiformes > Dasyatidae > Hemitrygon > Hemitrygon akajei. The sequence continues at coordinate 200,611,510 of NC_133126.1, forward strand.
ACATCAAAGGATAAACTTTGTATCGCTAGGACAGGCAGGAAGGCACAGGTGGTGGCGTGGCTCTGTTGGTAAGAGATGAAATTATATCTTCAGGAAGAGGTGACATAGGATCAGAGAATGTTGAATCTTTGTGGCTGGAGTTAAGGAACTGCAAGGGTTAAAAATCCATAATGGGAATCATATATAGGCCTCCAAATAGTAGCCAAGATGTGGAGTTGAGATTGCAAAGGGAGTGGGAAAAGGCATGTAAATAGGGTAACAACACAACTGTAATGGGGGACTTCAGTATACAAGGGGATTGGGAAAGTCAAGTTGGTGTCAAATTGTGAGAGGAATTTGTTGAATAGCTTTTTTGAGCAGCTTGTGCTTTAGCAGTCTAAGGGATAGGCCATCTTAGACTGGGTGTTGTGGAATAACTCAGATCTTATTAGGGAGCTTAATGTAAAGGAACCCGTAGGAGACAGTGATCGTATGATTGAATTCACACTGCATTTTGAGAGGAAGAAGCACAAGTCACGTGTCTCAGTATCGCAAAGTCAATTCCATGAAGTGAATTACAGAGGCTCGAGAGTGCTGCTTGCCCAGGTGGATTGGAGGAGGATACTGGCAGGAATGACGGCAGAGCAGAGATGGCTGAGGTTTCTGGAAATAGTTCACAAGGTGCAGGATAGATACGTCCCACAGGTTGTTCTCAAATGGCAGGGCGAGGTAACCATGACTGACAAGGGAAGTTAAGAACTGCATAAAAGCCAAGAAAAGGGCATATGAGGTAGCAAAAGTGAGTGAGAATTTGCATGATTGGGAAGCTTTTAAAATCCAAAAAAAAAGGCAACTAAAAAAAGCTTTAAGAAGGAGAAAAGATAAAATATGAGGGCAAACTAACCAATAATATAAAGCAGGATACTGTAAGTTTTTCCCCCAGTTATATAAAGAGTAAAAGGGAGGTGAGAGTTGATATTGGACCACTGGGAAATGATAGTGGTGAGGTAGTAATGGGGGACAAAGAAATGGCAGATGAACTTAATAAGTACTCTGTTTTGGTCTTTACTGTGGAAGACACTGGCCGTATGTCAGAAATTAGTGAGTGTCAGGGAGCAGGAGTGAGTGTCATTGCTATTACAAAGGAAAAAGTGCTAGGTAAACTGAAAGGTCTTCAGGTGGATAAGTCACCTGGGCCAGATGGACGACGTCCCAGAGTCCTGAGAGAGGTTGCTGAAGAGATTACAGATATCATTGGCCATGATCTTTCAGGAATCACTTGATTCTGGCATGGTCCCGGAGGACTGGAAGATTGCAAATGTCACTCCACTCTTTAAGAAGAGATGAAGGCAAAAGGGAGGAAATTATAGGCCAATTAGTCTAACCTCTGGGAAAGTGCTGGAGTCGATTATTAAGGATGAGGCTTTGAGGTACTTGGAGACTAATGATAAAATAAGTCAAAGTCAGCATGGTTCTGTCAAGAGAATTCCTGCCTGACAAATCTGTTAGAGTTCTTCGAGGAAGGAACAAGCAGGGTGGACAAAGGAGAGGCAGTGGATGTCATTTTCTTGGATTTTCAGAAGGCACTTCATGAGACTGCTTAACAAGATAAAATCCTATGGCGTTACAGGAAAGATACTGACATGGATAGAGGAATGGCTGACAGGCAGGAGGCAAGAAGTGTGAATAAAAAGAGCTTTCTCTGGTTTGTTTCCAGTGGCTAATGGTGTTCCTCAGCGGTCGGTATTGGGACCGCTACTTTTCACGTTGTTTCTTAATGATATAGATCATGGAATTGATGGCTTTGTGGCAAAGTTTACGGTTGATATGAAGACAGGCGGAGGGGTAGGTAGTGCTGAGGAAGCAATGTGATTGCAGCAGGGCTCAGACAAATTGGAAGAATGGGCAAACAAGCAGCAGATGGAGTACAGTGTTGGGAAATGTACGATAGTGTATTTTGGTAAATGGACCAATAGTGTGGACTATTATCTAAAGGGGGAGAAGGTCCAAACATCAGAGGTGCAGAGAGACTCGGGAGTCCTTGTGCAAGTCTCCCAGAAGGTTAATGTACAGGTTGAGTAAAGAAGGTAAGTGCAACGTTGGCATTTATTTCAAGGGGAATAGAATATAAAAGCAAGGAGATAATACTGAGGCTTTATAAAACACTAGTCGGGCTGCACTTGGAGTATTGTCAACAGTTTTGTACCTCATACCTTGGGGCTTGTTGTTTGTCATCTGTATCAATGATCTGGATGATAATGTGGTCAATTGGATCAGTAAATTTGTGGATGACACCAAGATCGGGGGATGTAGTGAACAGTGAGGAAGCTGTCACGGGTTGCATAGAGATCTGCATCAGCTGGGAGAATGGGCTGAAGAATATCAGATGGAATTTAATGTAGACAAGTGTGAGCTTTTGCACTTCGGTAGGACCAACCAGGGTAGGTCTTACAAAGTGGACGGTAGAACACTGAGGAGTGTGGTAGGACAAAGGGATTTGGCAATACAGGTCCATAATTTGTTGAAATTGGCATCACAGGTAGATAGGGTCATGATGATAGCTTTTGGCATATTGACCTTCATAGATCAATGTATTGAGTACAGGAGGCGGAATGTTATGCTGAAGTTTTATACGATATCGGTGAGACTAATTTGGAGTATTGTTTGCAGTTTTGGTCATCTTCCTGTAGATGTAAACAAGGTTGAAAGAGTGCAGAGAAAGTTCAAAAGGATGTTGCCTGATCCTGGGGACCTGAGATATAAGGAAGGATTGAATAGGTTAGGACCATATTCTTTAAGTAGCCCCCGGAAGCTCAGCTCGCTTCCATCTAGGGGGAGCAGCCTTAGGCCCCACCAAACTGGGTAATCAGCTGGTGTGGATGCTGTGTGATGTCCCCGCCTCGCCAAATAACAGACAATACACCATATGCGATTAAATGATTTCACTTTATAGATCTTACTGGAGCAATGTAATTAAAAGAGATACAATATAAAAGGAAAAGTAAAAGGCGCCAAACTTATCGAAGTTCACCCACTTTGTGCACAACCATTGCAGCTCAGTTAACGACGTCTTCTTGCCACCATTCGATCCCCTTCGACCTCCTCGACCCACCGCCTGGGACCAACCATGGTGGTCGACCAGACGCTCCACATGAATATGTCCTCGTCTCCTTGCCTCGCTGAAGCCCCTGGGCCTCGGACCCCCACTCGGGGTCCGTTCCGTCGTCCAGCTTACAACATCGTGTCTCCTTCTCTCTATCCCCATCGCACCTTCTCCCCAAAGCCCGCGAAACAATAGCTTACAGACCCACAAGAAAGAACAACAGCTATCCCAATTGGTTAACAAATGAATACAATTCTCATTATCAGTAATTATAATCCAAACAAGCTGCGAGAAAAAGCTCTCTGTTACCAGTTGACATAACAAAGAAGCATTTTTACTTTTAACATAACAAAGAAGCCATTTTATTAGCCTTAGCAGTAACATATAAAAAGAAACCCCTTACATTTAGAACATTGAAGATTGAGAGGAGATTTGATAGAAGTATACAAAATTATGTAGGTATAGATAGGGTAAATGTAAGCATGCTTTTTCCACTGAGATTGGGTGGGACTACAACCAGAGGTTATGGTGTAAGGCTGAAACATGAGAAGTTTAAGGGGAACATGAGGGGAAACTTCTTCACTCAGAGGGTGGTGAGAGTGTGGAATGACCTGCCAGCACAAGTGGTGCATGTGAACGCGATTTCAAAGTTTAAGAGAAGTTTGGATAGGTACATGGATGGGAGACGTATGGAGGGCTGTGGTCCCCGGTGCAGGTCAATGGGATTTGGCAGTTTAAATAGTTTCAGCACGGACTAGATGGGCTGAAGGGCTTGTTTCGGTGCTGTATTTCTCTATGACTCTGACTCTATATAAGATACAAGCAAGTGATTGATTAGCTGCAAAGAAATTAACAATTAAACAGCTCATCCGAGAGGTGTCTGGTTACTTTGACACAGAGATGATGGGCCGTAAGGCCTGTTCCCCTGCTGTTGTTCTCTGCCCAGTTATGTCCAGCTGCTTCCCACTGGCAAAGCTTGCCTCAGTCCCTGGTGTCCTTGCTGATGTATCTGAATTCCATTCTCTGAGACAAGTAGTCACAGATGAGGCGAGATGTTAGTGTCGTGTAAATCTTACAGCATCACCCATTTTTAGATCCATATCTTATTCCCCGGGCCTTATTTTTAAACACAACATTTGAATTTCTGTTCAGTGGCCACTTTATTTGGAGCCTTCTGTACATAGTAATGTGGCCAGTGAGTGTATGTCCGTAGTCTTCTGCACACCGCTGTTGTAACGCGTGGTTATTTGAGTTACTGTCGCCTTCCTGTGATCTTGAACCAGTCTGGCTGTTCTGCTCTGACCTCTCTCATGAATAAGTCGTTTTCCTCCACAGAACTGCCGCTCACTCGATTTTTTGTTTTTGTTTTTTTGCACCATTCTCTGTAAACTCTAGAGACTGTTGTGAGTGAAAATTTCAGGAGATCAGCCGTTTCTGAGATACTCAAACCACCCCCGTCTGGCACCAGCTGTCATTCCATGGTCAAAATTGCTTAGATCACATTTCTTCCCCATTCTGGTGTTTGGTCTGAAATACAACTGGACCTCTTGTCCATGTCTGGGTGATTTTATGCAATGAGCAGCTGCCATGATTGGGTGATTAGATCTTTTCATCATCCAGCAGGCATACTGGAGGTCCCTAATCAAGTGGCCACCGAGTGTATTTTGTATAAGAGAAGGGGGAATGATGAGAGGAGTTTGGGTTGCTTTGTATGTGAAATGCTCTCAGATAGTTCTAGAAAGCAAGAACCCCCATCTCCACAAAGCAGCAGGAGACTTGTGTGAAAATCGGAAGAGCTGTAGGTGCTAGAAATCGTACGACCCCTTGTATAAGATGGACTCTTGACCTCACAATCTACCTTGCTATGACCCTGCACCTTATGCCTACCTGCACTGCACGTTGTTGAAACTAACACTTCATGATGCATTCTGTTATTGTTTTACCTTCTAGCTCAATGCACTGCGTAATGATTGGATCTGCATGAGCAAGGACTTGAGGACCTGAGTTATAAGGAAAGGTGGATGCAGGTTCAATTTCAATATTTCAGGGAAATCTGGATAAATACATGGATGGGAGGGATATAGTCTCAATGAAGGTTATAGACAATAGACAATAGGTGCAGAAGTAGACCATTCGGCCCTTCGAGCCTGCACCACCATTTTGAGATCATGGCTGATCAATTCCTATCAATACCCGGTTCCTGCCTTGTCCCCATATCCCTTGATTCCCCTATCCATAAGATACCTATCTAGCTCCTTCTTGAAAGCATCCAGAGAATTGGCCTCCACTATCTTCTGAGGCAGTGCATTCCAGACCCCCACAACTCTCTGGGAGAAGAAGTTTTTCCTTAACTCTGTCCTAAATGACCTACCCCTTATTCTCAAACCATGCCCTCTGGTACTGGACTCTCCCAGCATCTGGAACATATTTCCTGCCTCTATCTTGTCCAATCCCTTAATAATCTTATATGTTTCAATCAAATCCCCTCTCAATCTCCTTAATTCCAGCGTGTACAAGCCCAGTCTCTCTAACCTCTCTGCATAAGACAGTCCAGACATCCCAGGAATTAACCTCGTGAATCTACGCTGCACTTCCTCTACAGCCAGGATGTCCTTCCTTAACCCTGGAGACCAAAACTGTACACAATACTCCAGGTGTGGTCTCACCACGGCTCTGTACAAATGCAAGAGGATTTCCTTGCTCTTGTACTCAATTCCCTTTGTAATAAAGGCCAACATTCCATTAGCCTTCTTCACTGCCTGCTGCACTTGCTCATTCACCTTCAGTGACTGATGAACAAGGACTCCGAGATCTCTTTGTATTTCTCCCTTGCCTAACTCTACACCGTTCAGATAATAATCTGCCTTCCTGTTCTTACTCCCAAAGTGGATAACCTCACACTTATTCACATTAAACGCCATCTGCCAAGTATCTGCCCACTCACCCAGCCTATCCAAGTCACCCTGAATTCTCCTAACATCCTCATCACATGTCACACTGCCACCCAGCTTAGTATCATCAGCAAATTTGCTGATGTTATTTTCTATGCCTTCATCCAAATCGTTAACGTAAATGGTAAACAGCTGTGGTCCCAATACCGAGCCCTGTGGCACCCCACTAGTCACCACCTGCCATTCCGAGAAACACCCATTCACCGCTACCCTTTGCTTTCTATCTGCCAACCAGTTTTCTATCCATGTCAATGCCTTCTCCCCGATGCCCTGAGCTTTGATTTTACCCACCAATCTTCTATGTGGGACCTTATCAAATGCCTTCTGAAAATCGAGGTACTCTACATCCACTGGATCTCCCCCGTCTAACTTCCTGGTTACATCCTCGAAAAACTCCAACAGATTAGTCAAGCATGATTTACCCTTGGTAAATCCATGCTGGCTCGGCCCAATCCTATCACTGCTATCTAGATATGCCACTATTTCATCCTTAATAATGGACTCTAGCATCTTCCCCACCACCAATGTCAGGCTGACAGGTCGATAGTTCTCTGTTTTCTCCCTCCCTCCTTTCTTAAAAAGTGGGATAACATTAGCCATTCTCCAATCCTCAGGAACTGATCCTGAATCTAAGGAACATTGGAAAATGATTACCAATGCATCCGTAATTTCCAGGGCCACCTCCTTTAGTACCCTAGGGTGCAGACCATCTGGACCTGTTGATGTGGCCAGGCAGATTAATGGTTCAGCATGGACTAGATGGGCCAAAAGGCTTCTTTCTTTGACTCTAACAGTACACAAGACAAAGGTGGTCACCCTCTGACTAACGAAATTCCTCCTCAACCCATTCTAAATGGACATCCCTCAATTCTGAGGCTGTGCCCTCAGGTCCTCGACTTCCACACGATAAAAAACATCTCCGCACCCACTCCGTGTAGCCTTTCAGTATTCAGTAGGTTTCACTGAGATCCCCCTCATTCCTTTAAACTCCAGAACCATCAAACATTCCTTGTACATGACCCTTTTAGAGGGGGAGGGGTGAGATCCTTTTGCAGGTAACAACAATCCCTGGTGTGAGTTGCAGGTTCCTGAGGGTCATGCCATGGGATTTGCCTCCCAACAGCTGCACATTGCATCAATAACCCAACATTATTCCTGGAATCCCAAGCATACTGTTCTCCTTTTAACCCTCCCTGAATTCCAGCATTGCACCGTGAACCTTTGGCCCAAACTGACTGCTATTGTACATCTTCACCTGCTACACTGTCAAAGATTAGTGAGTGCCTCCTCTCCTGACTGCCCTCTGCTGCTGGCTTTGCTTGTGTTTCTTCTCAGCAAATCAGAATCTGGTTTCATTTCACAAGCAAGTGAAATGTGTTGTTTTGTGGCAGCAGTACAGAGCAACATTTTTAAAAATACTATAAATTCTAATAAGAATACATAAATACTTAAGCCCGTCACTCCTACTGGGGCATTGGGTTAGCATCTCACCAGAGTCCTCTGTCCTGGGACAGTCTTTCAAATTGCCCCAGGGTGTAGCCCATTTTCCTGGGGTTTCCCAGGGATGAGGCCTCTGGAGCTTCCTCAACAACAGTGAGACCAAAAAAATTGACTGTGGACTTCAGAAAGGTTAAGATGAGGGCGCACACACCAGTCCTCATCAGGGAATCAAAGGTAGAAAGAGCAAGCAATTTCCTGTGTGTCGACATCTCCGAGGATCTATCCTGGGCCCAGCATGTTGATGCAGTTGCCAAGAAGGCACGACAGATACTACATCAGGCGTTTCAGGAGAATTTGTATGTCACCAAAGACACCCACAGGTTTTAACAGATGTACCGTGGCCTCGAAGAGGACCGCAGCCTTGTCGTGGTTTGGAGGCTTGTGTACCTCAAACACCTGGAGAGCTCTGCTGGCTGGAGTCAGGGCTTTAAGCTTTGGCTCTTGGTAGGGTCACCCATGCCAAACAGGTCAAAGGGTAGAGGACAGGCTGAGTGGTCTACCAGTCCTCCAACATGGGGGTTCAGCTCAGGGCTAACAACGCTGACTGGTAAAATCGTTACGCAAACAGCAGTGAAAAGACCTACATTTGAGTTCGATGGTTATGCTTGAGTCTCCACCCAGGACTTGCATGACTGACTAATGAAAACTGAGAGGAAGCTACTGACGTGATGAAGGAAGCCCTGAACACCAATAGAGATGGAGGACCTTCATTGCTGCCCAAAGCACCAGTGGCTGAATGGGCAAACAGACAAACCATGGACAGCATTCTAACTGGCTGCATCTCTGTCTGGTAATGGGTGGGGGGTGCGGGGGCACTGCACAGGATTGGAAACAGCTACAAGAAGTTGTAAACTCAGTCAGCGTCCATCATGGGCACCAGCCTCCCCAGGACATCTTCAAGGAGCAATACATCCAGCATCACCCAGGACAAGCCCTCTTCTCATTGTTACCATCAGGGAGGAGGTACAGGAGTCTGAATGCACACACTCAACAATTCAGGGACAGCTTGTTCCCCTCTGCCACCCGATTTCTGCCAGGATTGGGACCATCCATGGCAGAGTTACGAAAATAAATAAGTTGTGTAAAAAGAGAGCAAAATAGTGAGGTAGGTTCCTGGTTCATTGTCCATTCAGAAATCTGATGGTGGAAGGGAAGAAGCTGTTCCTGAAACATTGAGTGTGTCTTCAGGCTCCTGTACCTCCTCCCTGATGGTAACAATGAGAAGAGGAAATGTCCTGGGTGGTTGGGGTCCTTAATGATGGACGCTGCTTTCTTGAGGTGTCCCCTTTTGCAGATGTCCTCGCTGCTGGCCAGGCTGGTGCCCATGATGGAGCTGGATGAGTTGGCAAATTTCTACAACTTTTTCTAATCCTGTGCAGTGGCCCCTCCAGACCAGATGGTGATGTAACCAGTTAGCGATATATCTGCAAAAATTTGCTAGAGTCTTTGTGACAAACTTAGTCTCTTGAAACACTTTGTGAAGGATAGCCACTGGCATGTGAGGCCTAACTTGCAGCACTGTGGGCCGTTCTAGTCACTTACCTACAAGAAAGATATAATATTGAAAGAGAACAGAAAAATATACAAGTATGTTGGTGGGAATTGAGGACCTGAGTTATAAGGAAAGATTGAATAGAATGTAAAGGATTGAAAGGAGATTTAATAGAGGTATACAAAATTAGGAGGGGTATAAACAGGGTATATGCAAGCAAGCTTTTTCTGCTGAGGTTGCGTGAGAATGGAGCCAGAGGTCACAAGATTAAGGTGAAGATAAAATATTTATGGGGAGCCTGAGGGGAAACCTGTCAGTTAGAGTGTGGTGAGAGTGTGGAACGAGATATCAACAGTTCATTTCAACATTTAAGAGAAATCTAGGTTGTACCCGGTTGGAGAGATGGGAGGGGTATGGAGAAAGAGAGGTACGTGGATGGTCCCACTGCAGGTTGATGGTTCTAGGCAAAATAACAGTCAGCAGAGACTAGATGGGCTGAAGAGTCTCTTTGTGTGCTGTAGTGCTTTATGTACGAATGACTCTCTGACTCCTAGCTCTGGCCAGGGCTGGTTTAACCAGCATCCTGTCTCTGAACTGCTGGGCTTGTTGCTTGTTTTGATGGTGTGATGTCATTCTACACCTCTCCGCCTGACTGCTGTGCCTGATTCAAGATTAAAGATTAGCTTAATTTGTCACACATGCATCAAAACATAACGTGAAATGAGACCATGAAACATAGAGGCAGAATTAGACCAGTCAGCCCATCGAGTCTGTTCTGCCATGTCATCGTAGCTGATCTCTCTCAAACCCATTCTCCTGTCTTTACCCTGTAACCCTGACTAATCAAGAGCCTATCAACCTCTGCTTCAAATATATCCAAATTCTTGTCCATGGCAATGAATTGCACACATTCACCACCCTCTGGCTAAAAGAAATTCCTCCTCGTCCCTGTTGTGTCATTTGCAACAACAGCCAGCACAACCCGAGTGCGTGTCCTCGGCCAGTGGAGCCACGCTTCTGGCGCCAACATCACATCCCCGCAACTTACTGACCCCATTCCCTACGTCTTCGGCCTGTGGGAGGAAAACGGGGTGCCCGGAGGAAGCCCACATGGCCATGGGGAGAACGTGCAAACTCCTTACAGACAGCCGTGGTAATTGAACCTGGGTTGCTGGCACGGTTAAACCTAAACTATCTGCCATGTTACTGTGCCATGCTTCACACTTTCCATTCCTTGGTTAAACATGGAGGACCTTTCTTTAACTTGTCTGTACGCAGGACCCATCGGTCCTGGGGGAGCCCTGTGAAAGTGCGGCCGGAAGGCTTCGAACCCTGGGCTCAATGCCGCCACCACAAAGGTGTATCGACCCATCAGGCCCTTGACTATCCCAGCAGCGCATTCCCTGACGATTAGTCCTGACGAAGGGTCTCGGCCTGAAACGTCGACAGTGCTTCTCCCTATAGATGCTGCCTGGCCTGCTGCGTTCCACCAGCATTTTGTGTGTGTTGCTTGGATTTCCAGCATCTGCAGATTTCATCGTGTTTGCCCTGATGATTAGTCCTTTTTTGACTCTTCCACCACTAACTGAGCTAAGATTTCAAAGTTCAAAGTAAATTTATCATTAAAGTACATGCAGTCAGCATATACAACCCTGAGATTCATTTTCTTGTGGGAATTCAAGTTAATTCAAGTCAAGTCAAGTTTATTGTCATTTCGACCATAAATTGCAAGCACAGTACACAGTAAAAACAAAACAACGTTCCTCCAGGACCCTGGTGCTATTCACGGTAAATAGAAAGAAACACAATAGGATCGATGTAAAACCACAGGATGGACAAACAGCCAGTGTGCAAAAGACAACAAAATGTGCAAATACAAAAATAAATAAACAAACAAACAAGTAAATAAACAGGAGAACATGAGATGAAGGATCCTTGAAGGTGAGTCCATATATTGTGGTCAAGTGAATTTGAATGAAGTTGTCCCCTCTGGTTCAGGAGCATGATGCTTGAGGAGTAATAGCTGTTAGTGATCCTGGTGGTGTGGGTCCTGAGGCTCCTGTACCTCCTGCTTGATGATTGAGGGGTAATAACTATTCCTGAACCTGGTGGTGTGGGATCTGATGGTTGAGGGGTAATAACTGTTCCTGAACCTGGTGGTGTGGGTCCTGATGATTGAGGGGTAATAACTGTTCCTGAACCTGGTGGCGTGGGTCCTGAGGCTCCTGTACCTCCGTCCTGATGGTTGAGGGGTAATAGCTGTTCGTGATCCTGGTGGTGTGGGACCTGATAGTTGAGGGGTAATAGCTGTTCATGATCCTGGTGGTGTGGGTCCTGAGGCTCCTGTACCTCCGTCCTGATGGTTGAGGGGTAATAGCTGTTCGTGATCCTGGTGGTGTGGGACCTGATAGTTGAGGGGTAATAGCAGTTCATGATCCTGGTGGTGTTTGACCTGATGGTTGAGGGGTAATAGCTGTTAGTGATCCTGGTGGTGTGGGACCTGATGGTTGAGGGGTAATAGCTGTTCGTGATCCTGGTGGTGTGGGTCCTGAGGCTCCTGTACCTCCTGCTTGATGATTGAGGGGTAATAACTATTCCTGAACCTGGTGGTGTGGGATCTGATGGTTGAGGGGTAATAACTGTTCCTGAACCTGGTGGTGTGGGTCCTGATGATTGAGGGGTAATAACTGTTCCTGAACCTGGTGGCGTGGGTCCTGAGGCTCCTGTACCTCCGTCCTGATGGTTGAGGGGTAATAGCTGTTCGTGATCCTGGTGGTGTGGGACCTGATAGTTGAGGGGTAATAGCTGTTCATGATCCTGGTGGTGTGGGTCCTGAGGCTCCTGTACCTCCGTCCTGATGGTTGAGGGGTAATAGCTGTTCGTGATCCTGGTGGTGTGGGACCTGATAGTTGAGGGGTAATAGCAGTTCATGATCCTGGTGGTGTTTGACCTGATGGTTGAGGGGTAATAGCTGTTAGTGATCCTGGTGGTGTGGGACCTGATGGTTGAGGGGTAATAGCTGTTCGTGATCCTGGTGGTGTGGGTCCTGAGGCTCCTGTACCTCCTGCTTGATGGTTGAGGGTGTAATAACTATTCCTGAACCTGGTGGTGTGGGACCTGATGGTTGAGGGGTAATAACTGTTCATGATCCTGGTGGTGTGGGACCTGATGGTTGAGGGGTAATAGCTGTTCATGATCCTGGTGGTGTGGGACCTGATGGTTGAGGGGTAATAACTGTTCATGATCCTGGTGGTGTGGGTCCTGAGGCTCCTGTACCTCCGTCCTGATGGCAGCAGTGAGAAGAGAACATGTCCTGGGTGCTGCTTTCCTGTGACAGCGCTCTGGGTAGATGGTGGGGAGGGCTTTACCCATGATGGGCTGTGCTGTATCCATTACCTTTTAAGGGATTTTCTGTTCCAGTGCATTAGTGTTTCCATACCAGGCTGTGATGCAACCAGTCAATATACTCTCTGCTGCACGTCTATAGAAGTTTATCAAAGTTTTAAATGCCCTGGAGATTGCAATGAGCTGCCTTCATGAGCCGCTGCAGCCCTTGAGGGCTGTTGGGGGGGCGGTGTTCCTGGTCTTTGACCTAGTGACTGTGATATGTCTCCATGTTGGGGGGTGTGTGTCTCCAGGGGCTGGTATTCACGAGTTTATGCTGCCTTCGCCCCTCCAGCGGGTAGAGGAGGAGGGCTTAGAGCCTCGGTGAGTTATGGCAGTGTATCCTGTCAATGGTACGGCTGTTACTGTGGTGAACCGGTTTAATTCCGAGCCCCATGCCCAATCTGGCAGGTTTGTTCACAGCCTCCTCTAATGCCACACTCAGGGTGGAGGAACAACACCTTACATTCTGTCTGGGTAGCCTCCAACCTAACGGCATGAACATCGATTTCCCTTCTGGTAATTTTCTCCCTCCCCTTACTCTCATTTCCATCCCCATTCTGGCTCCATTCTCACCCGTTCTCTTCCCCTCACCTACTCATCACTTCTTTCTAATGCCCCACCTTTCTTCCTTGGTCCACTCACCCCCCTGATCAGATTTCCTCTTCTTCAGCCCTTTACTATTACCCTCTCAGTTTCTGGATTCATCCCCACCTGGCCAGCTCGTACTCCTCCCCCTCGCACACCTCCTCATTCTGGCTTGTTCCCACTTCCTTTCCAGTCCTGACTCTTTATTCCCCTCAGCAGATGCTGCCTGACCTGCTGAGATCTTCCAGCAGTTTGTGTGTGTTGCTCTGGATTTCCAGCATCTGCTGAATCTCTTGTGTTTATAAACTGCTGCTACTGTGGTGGGGTGAATGGGTGGTTGTGGATGGGGACGGGGCGCCCATCGAGTGGGCTGCTGTACCCTGTGTGGTGTTGGGGTTCCTGAACGTTGTTTAACTGTACTCATCCCGGCAAGTCTGGATAAAGGTTAGAAGTACGTGACCTCTGCCACTGTAGCCCACACTCCCACCATTGACCTTGAACAGCCAATCAGAGGAGAGGACAATCTCCTCTGTGACTGGATTGGTTTATTCTGGTCGCAACCAATCAGATCTTCTCTTCTGCCAGGAAATGTCCTCCAGAGAGGAGAAGAAGGTTGCTCCGTGCGGATCAGTTACCGCAGCACGGACGGCCCCAAGCCCGGCTGTGGGAGGAGGAGGGTTGGGCATGAGGCTGGCACTCCCTTTCCGTAGAATCCCAGAGCTTCCAAAATGCCAACAGAAGCTCCTGTGACCTCATCCCTGGGAGAGGAAATTCGTTGGTCTGGAAGACGTATGGAGTCGTGTGGTGAAAGCAGAAGATCATCCCTCAGCCCAGGACAGAGGGCCTGGTGAGGCGGCCTTGCCCACGTAGAATGAAGGAAAATGCAGAACAACACTTTTTGGACCATTCCCAACAGTTCTGGAATCACTGAGAGTGTTGGAAGTGGCCTTGTTGTTTGTTTGAAGGACTAAATCCACAATGCCAAACTAAACTAACTGTGTGGTCTCCATGAAGCTGGAAACATACTGACTGTTTTGTTTCTCTCTGTTGTCTATCCTGAGACAGAAAGGGGCTCAGTGCACAGTCTACACACCAGCGTTGGAGAGCTGGTTGGACAGACCAGGTTCTGGCACGGGAAGGATTACTGCAACTTTGTCTACAAGGACTGGGTTCAGCTGGATAAACCCTTTGATGGTGAGTCAAACCCGGATGCAGGCTCGCACGTATTTTCCATTCCATTTTTGTTCCTCGTCCTAACGCGCACCCTCTGTCCTCACTGACTCACACCGACTACCTCATCAGCTGAGTTCCCACCACTGTCTGTAAGGAGTTTGTACAATCTCCCCGTGACCGCGTGGGATTCCTCGCACGTGCCGGTTAGCAGGTTAGTTAGTCACATCGGTGTAATTGGGTGGCGAGGGCCGGATTAGCCAGTTACCGTGCTGTATCTCTAAATATAAATAAAATTAAACTTTACTTTCCTTTCCTCTGGCAGGGACAGTTATTCCCACGGGATTACAAGGTTCACTGGGTTACTATCGATCACTATATCACTAATCCCACTGGGTTAGAGGGCTCAGGTGAATACCAGTCTCACAGGGTTACTAATCCCACAGGTTTACTTGATGCTCTAGGTCTGGGAATGAAGGGGTTAACATATGAGGAGTGTTTGATGGCTCTGGGCTGGAGTTTAGAAGAGCGAGGGTGGATCTCATTGAAACCTATTGAATATCAAAAGGCCCAGATAGAGTGGATATAGAGAGGATGTTTCCTATAGTCGGGGAGTCTGGGACCAGAGGACACAGATAGAGTGGATGTGGAGAGGATGTTTCCTACAGTGGGGGAGTCTGGGTCCAGAGGGCACAGATAGAGTGGATGTGGAGAGGATGTTTCCTACAGTGGGGGAGTCTGGGACCAGAGGACACAGATAGAGTGGATGTGGAGAGGATGTTTCCTACAGTGGGGGAGTCTGGGTCCAGAGGGCACAGATAGAGTGGATGTGGAGAGGATGTTTCCTATAGTGGGGGAGTTTGGGAACAACATTCAAAGTACATTTATTATACTTTGTACAACGTTGAGACTGGTCTCCTTACAGGCACAAAACAAAGAAACCCAACAGGACCGATTTTTTAAAAAAAGGCTGTAACACACCCAAAGTCCAGACCAAAAATCTTGCAAACAACAAAAGTATGCAAATGACATTCAGAACTGAAGTTCACGAAAGTGAGTCCAGAGCCGTGAAGCCAGTCACAGCTGATTCAGTTAGTTGCAGGTCAGTTCGGTGCAGAGATGAGTAAACCTTGCGGAGAAGCGAGCTGCACACTGGCTTGTCCCCCTTCTCTGGCCCCGACAGCCCAACCTTTTCAATATGGCCTGGAACTTAAACTGGCCAAAGAGTGGGTCGTTCCTCTCTCTCAGACCCGAGCCCTGCCGCTTCAGTACACTCTCAGGCCTGCCTCAATTCAACCTGTACCCAGCCTTTCCAATTGTCCTGGCACTTAAATCGGCCAAACGGTGAGTCCTTCCTCACTCTCGGGCCTGGGCCCCACCACTTCGATTCTGCTTCACCTCAATTCTGTCACTTCCAATCACCTCCGAGTCCAGGCCAGCAATGGCCAAGCATTGACTCATCCCCCACTCTTGGCCCATGCCCCGCTGCCTTAACCTGACCTAACACACCACAACAATCCTGCACCTTTAAGACTTCAATTCACACCGCAGAAATGTCAAGGTTGTACAGGCAGTTCAAAAACTCAGCTCTGAGAGGGGAGTTATGGGCTATTGATTTTGAGGAAAAAGTGTGATTTATAAAGTTGTTAATAGTTTTGTTTGCTGTCAGTAGGTCATCGCTGGGCTTCACCAGCAACATCTTAAAGGGGCACAACCACAGAATTGAGTGGTATCCATCTAGAATAGAAACGAGGAGGAGTTTCTGCAGACAGAGGCAAATCTGTGGAATTCATTGCCATGGATGGCTATGTAGGCCGGGTCACTGACTATACGTATTTAAAGCGCAGGTCAATAGTGAGGTCTTGATTAATGAGGGCATCAAAGGTTTTGGGGAGAAGGCAGGAGAGGGATAATAAGTCAGCCATGATGGAGTAGACTCAAAGGGGCCAACAGCCTAATTCTGCTCCTATGTCTTATGGTCTTGTTACCAGCTTGGTTAGGTTCCTGGGCTGTTGGGTTCCTGGTCACTGGGTTACTGGGCCTGGGAGACTGTGAGGGGAATTGGATCACTGGTGTTCCTGGGATATGGGGCCAGTTGAGGAACGCGCGTGGCCACTCAGCCCTTCCTCTACTAACACCATCGTTGTCCATCTCGGTCTGGTCTCCCTGCAGATTTCATCGACCGCTACACCACGCCCCGGATGCCCTGGCACGACATCGCTTCAGTGGTCCACGGGAGGGCTGCCCGCAACGTGGCTCGGCACTTCATCCAGCGCTGGAACTTTACCAAGGTGACCCCACCCCCACGGGCACTGCAGGGCAGGGGGAGGCTGCTAGGACCAGTTCTCAGGGGAGCAAGTTCAATTTCATGTTCAATTATCATTAACCATGTATGAATAAAGCCACATGAAACAGTGTTCCTCCTGGGGTGGGGGCAAGGTGTGAAACACATTACAGCAGCACAGAGTACACGGCACATAGCACAAATTGCACAAGTGGTTTCAATTTCAGAAAAAAACATAGTCACAAAGAAAAAACTAATATCGTCAAACTACCTGAGTGTCTAGCATGTTCTTCCGCTGAGCAAGCACCAGGTGGCAGCGCTGAGTGAGCACTGAAGGGCAGCAGCAAAAAACTGGGGCTCCCCCACCCCACCTCCAGCTCCTCATCCACCTCAGGGTGAAGGAGAGTGGAGAGAGCTCCCACCGACCCAGGAGATCGGAGGGGCATTGGGCATCAGCCTGTGAGGGTTAGATGACGAGCAGCACCCACTGAAGCCTCAAGGTGGGTACCAAAAAATACCTCAGTGGGGCCCAGCCATCACCCTCAACCTCAGGTGGGAGGGGGCTAGGGGCAGCTGTGGGAGGAAGTGATGTCATAGACTGAATCTTTACAAATAATTACTCCCCGTCACCCCAAGCTCAGTTCCACTCGTCTCTCCTATCTGCTCAGTAACATCCTGTGGTTTTAGCACAGGTCATCCCATTTCCGGTAACCGATCTTCTCCCACACTTCGTGTTTCCATTCCAATTCCACACATCCACCCAAGGTGACAACTTCCTCACCCCCGTAACCCCACACAGAGACAGACTCCCTCCCCTCTGGTGTTTGTTTGGTGAAAGAACAAGCTGGAGGAGGACTACCTACAGTCATACACTTAGGGACTTGGGCGATATTTTCTCTTTGTGACCTCTTTTTCTGAAATCGTACCCATATGTGCTATTTGTGCTAATGTGCTGAGTCCATTATGCATCCACTCAGAGTCTTCCCCGTCTCTTCCTTCCTCTGTTACCTATTCCATTCAGGACCTGTCACCCCACCCAGGGACTCGCTCCCTCCTCCCTTTACCGGACCACCCAAGGTCTTTCTCCCTCTCCCATGATACCACTCGGAGCATCTCTCTTTCTCATTCCTTACCCCTCTTAATTCTCTATAGCTCACCTCTTATCCATCCACTCAGTGTCTCCCTCGAACATCTAGTTACTGAGAATAGCCCCTCCCCGTCTCACCACCCCATCCATAATCCCTCCCTATATCTGGTTCTACCCATTACCTTCCAGTGCTTACCTCAACCTTACCCAGCCAAACCATTCCCTCCTGCACCGTTCCATCAACCTTACCCATCCAAACCATTCCCTCCTGCACAGTTCCATCAACCTCACCTTCCAAACCATTCCCTCCTGCACCGTTCCATCAACCTTACCCATCCAAACCATTCCCTCCTGCACAGTTCCATCAACCTCACCTTCCAAACCATTCCCTCCTGCACCGTTCCATCAACCTTACCCATCCAAACCATTCCCTCCTGCACCGTTCCATCAACCTTACCCATCCAAACCATTCCCTCCTGCACAGTTCCATCAAACTCACCCTCCAAACCATTCCCTCCTGCACAGTTCCATCAACCTCACCCTCTAAACCATTCCCTCCTGCACAGTTCCATCAACCTCACCTTCCAAACCATTCCCTCATGCACCGTTCCATCAACCCTACCCATCCAAACCATTCCCTCCTGCACTGTTCCATCAACCTTACCCTCCAAACCATTCCCTCCTGCACAGTTCCATCAAGCTCACCTTCCAAACCATTCCCTCCTACACCGTTCCATCAACCTTACACATCCAAACCATTCCCTCCTGCACCGTTCCATCAAACTCACCCTCCAAACCATTCCCTCCTGCACCGTTCCATCAACCTTACCCTCTAAACCATTCCCTCCTGCACAGTTCCATCAAGCTTACCCATCCAAACCATCCTCTCCTGCACAGTTTCATCAAACTTACCCTCTAAACCATTCCCTCCTACACAGTTCCATCAACTTTACCCTCCAAACCATTCCCTCCTGCACAGTTCCATCAACCTCACCATCCAAACCATACCCTCCTGCACAGTTCCATCAACCTTACCCATCCAAACCATTCCCTCCTGCA
The DNA here is from genome assembly GCF_048418815.1 of Hemitrygon akajei. Lineage (NCBI taxonomy): Eukaryota > Metazoa > Chordata > Chondrichthyes > Myliobatiformes > Dasyatidae > Hemitrygon > Hemitrygon akajei. Next base: position 200,630,107 of record NC_133126.1, read on the forward strand.
CCGTTCCATCAACCTTACCCATCCAAACCATTCCCTCCTACACAGTTTCACCAACCTCACCCTCCAAACCATTCCCTCCTGCACAGTTCCATCAACCTCACCTTCCAAACCATTCCCTCCTGCACCGTTCCATCAACCTTACCCATCCAAACCATTCCCTCCTACACAGTTTCATCAACCTTACCCATCCAAACCATCCTCTCCTGCAGTTTCATCAAACTTACCCTCTAAACCATTCCCTCCTACACATTTCCATCACCTTTACCCTCCAAACCATTCCCTCCTACACAGTTCCATCAACTTTACCCTCCAAACCATTCCCTCCTGCACAGTTCCATCAACCTTACCCATCAAAACCATTCCCTCCTGCACAGTTCCATCAACCTTACCCATCAAAACCATCCTCTCCTGCACAGTTTCATCAAACTTACCCTCTAAACCATTCCCTCCTACACAGTTCCATCAACTTTACCCTCCAAACCATTCCCTACTGCACAGTTCCATCAACCTCACCATCCAAACCATTCCCTCCTGCACAGTTCCATCAACCTCACCTTCCAAACCATTCCCTCCTGCACCATTCCATCAACCTTACCCATCCAAACCATTCCCTCCTACACAGTTTCATCAACCTTACCTTCCAAACCATTCCCTCCTGCACCGTTCCATCAACCCTACCCATCCAAACCATTCCCTCCTGCACAGTTCCATCAACCTCACCCTCCAAACCATTCCCTCCTGCACAGTTCCATCAACCTCACCCTCCAAACCATTCCCTCCTGCACCATTCCATCAACCTTACCCTCTAAACCATTCCCTCCTGCACAGTTCCATCAACTTTACCCTCCAAGCCATTCCCTCCTACACAGTTCCATCAACCTTACCCATCCAAACCATCCTCTCCTGCACAGTTTCATCAAACTTACCCTCTAAACCATTCCCTCCTGCACAGTTCCATCAACTTTACCCTCCAAGCCATTCCCTCCTACACAGTTCCATCAACCTTACCCATCCAAACCATCCTCTCCTGCACAGTTTCATCAAACTTACCCTCTAAACCATTCCCTCCTACACAGTTCCATCAACTTTACCCTCCAAACCATTCCCTCCTGCACAGTTCCATCAACCTCACCTCCAAACCATTCCCCCCTGCACAGTTCCATCAACCTCACCTTCCAAACCATTCCCTCCTGCACCGTTCCATCAACCTTACCCATCCAAACCATTCCCTCCTACACAGTTTCATCAACCTCACCCTCCAAACCATTCCCTCCTGCACAGTTCCATCAACTTTACCCTCCAAGCCATTCCCTCCTACACAGTTCCATCAACCTTACCCATCCAAACCATCCTCTCCTGCACAGTTTCATCAAACTTACCCTCTAAACCATTCCCTCCTACACAGTTCCATCAACTTTACCCTCCAAACCATTCCCTCCTACACAGTTCCATCAACCTCACCCTCCAAACCATTCCCTCCTGCACCGTTCCATCAACCTTACCCTCTAAACCATTCCCTCCTGCACAGTTCCATCAAGCTTACCCATCCAAACCATCCTCTCCTGCACAGTTTCATCAAACTTACCCTCTAAACCATTCCCTCCTACACAGTTCCATCAACTTTACCCTCCAAACCATTCCCTCCTGCACAGTTCCATCAACCTCACCATCCAAACCATTCCCTCCTGCACAGTTCCATCAACCTTACCCATCCAAACCATTCCCTCCTGCACCGTTCCATCAACCTTACCCATCCAAACCATTCCCTCCTACAGTTTCACCAACCTCACCCTCCAAACCATTCCCTCCTGCACAGTTCCATCAACCTCACCTTCCAAACCATTCCCTCCTGCACCGTTCCATCAACCTTACCCATCCAAACCATTCCCTCCTACACAGTTTCATCAACCTTACCCATCCAAACCATCCTCTCCTGCAGTTTCATCAAACTTACCCTCTAAACCATTCCCTCCTACACATTTCCATCAACTTTACCCTCCAAACCATTCCCTCCTACACAGTTCCATCAACCTTACCCATCAAAACCATTCCCTCTCACACAGTTCCATCTGCCTGTGATTTTCCTCAGCTTTTTCAAGCCAGTGAGCCTGTGTCTGTACACCCCACCCTGTCTTCACCCCCACCTGTCTCCTGTCTCACACCTTCCTCTCAAAATGCTGGAGGAACTCAGAAGGTCAGGCAGCATCTATGGAGAGGCATAAACAGGTGAAGAAGGGTGTCGGCATGAAATATCAACTACTTATTCATTTTCATAAGTGCTGCCTGACCTGCTAAGTTCCACACACAAAATGCTGGAGGAACTCAGCAGGCCAGGCAGCATCTATGGAGCAAAGTCCAGCTCCTCCAGTATTTTGAGTGTGTTGCTCTAGATTTCCAGTTGCTGCACAATCTCTTGTGTTTGTACTCAGGGGGTGTATTGGTCTGGGGTCCTGAGGTCATCTCTGGTAGGATGTAAATCTCTGACTTTGCAAACCAGGAGAGAGCTGTCTCTGCATGTTGGTGGGCTAAGGGTGTGTTGGGTGTGTGCAGAGCTGTTGGACCCTCCCGTTCTCTGCAATCTGACGTCAGTAATGTTTCCTTGATGTTCTCTCTCCTAACAGATTGTCAAGGCCAAGTACCGACCTCTGTCCTACCCGTACCTCCTTCCCAAGAGTATCTCCACCGCCGATGAGTTAACCTATCAGGTGCCAGGGTCGATTCCAGCTCGAGTCCAGGTCTGTCTTCCCGCAAACCAAATCAAATCCTGCTTAATTATCATTCAAGCATACATGGATGCAATCAATTAAGACAGTATTCCTCTTTGGCCAAGGCGCATTATGTACATTCAAAATAGCTAGAGAAAGACACCACACACATCGCTATGCAAGAAAACACGTGGGTATTCCAAATCCTTGAGTGAAATGTAAATTGATCGTACAGCTCCCAACAATACGGCCCGTCATTCCACTGGTCAACCACTGGAGGGTGGCACTGTTGGGCGAGGACAGTTCCCAACCAAGCTCAGACTCCACGCTACACCGCCTCCAGAGTCTTCTCACCTGGTCTGCAGTAGCAGGCAAGCCCACGGCTTGAGGCCTAGTCCTTGCTAAAGCCAAGGCAACACTGCTGCCACATCGCCTGTCTTACCACCAAACAAGGGAAACAGGCCTGTGGCATCTCACTTTATCAATGTCCAACAGGGTCTTGCAATCGCAAGAGAAACACTCAAGACAATCGCTCACAGTTACACCGCACACTGCTTTCACGCACCAACTCTGATGTCTTCAAGTAGCAGGCAGCAGCACGGTCTGCACCCAGGTCAGTTCCCCTAAACCTTCGGCCCATCTACCGGCTTCTCCTTCTCCTGGCCAACCACCAGCTTCACCTTCTCCAAGCCGAGCACAGGCTACCCCTTCTCTGACCAGCCTGCAGACTTCTCCTTCTCCAGCCCATCCACCAGCTTCACCTTTTCCAGCCCATCCACCAGCTTCACCTTCTCCAGCCCATCCACCAGCTTCTCCTTCTCCAGCCCGTCCACCAGGATCTCCTTCTCCAGCCCATCCACCAGGATCTCCTTCTCCAGCCCATCCACCAGCTTCTCCTTCTCCAGCCCATCCACCAGGATCTCCTTCTCCAGCCCATCCACCAGTTTCTCCTTCTCCAGCCCATCCACCAGCTTCACCTTCTCCAGCCCATCCACCAGCTTCTCCTTCTCCAGCCCATCCACCAGCTTCTCCTTCTCCAGCCCATCCACCAGGATCTCCTTCTCCAGCCCATCCACCAGGATCTCCTTCTCCAGCCCATCCACCAGGATCTCCTTCTCCAGCCCATCCACCAGCTTCTCCTTCTCCAGCCCATCCACCAGGATCTCCTTCTCCAGCCCATCCACCAGGATCTCCTTCTCCAGCCCATCCACCAGGATCTCCTTCTCCAGCCCATCCACCAGGATCTCCTTCCCCAGCCCATCCACCAGCTTCTCCTTCTCCAGCCCGTCCACCAGCTTCTCCTTCTCCAGCCCGTCCACCAGCTTCACCTCCAGCCCATCCACCGGCTTCTCCTTCTCCAGCCCATCCACCAGCTTCACCTTCTCCAGCCCATCCACCAGCTTCTCCTTCTCCAGCCCATCCACCAGGATCTCCTTCTCCAGCCCATCCACCAGCTTCACCTTCTCCAGCCCATCCACCAGCTTCTCCTTCTCCAGCCCATCCACCAGGATCTCCTTCTCCAGCCCATCCACCAGGATCTCCTTCTCCAGCCCGTCCACCAGGATCTCCTTCTCCAGCCCATCCACCAGCTTCACCTTCTCCAGCCCATCCACCAGCTTCACCTCCAGCCCATCCACCAGTGTCTCCTTCTCCAGCCCATCCACCAGTGTCTCCTTCTCCAGCCCATCCACCAGCTTCTCCTTCTCCAGCCCATCCACCAGCTTCACCTTCTCCAGCCCATCCACCAGGATCTCCTTCTCCAGCCCATCCACCAGGATCTCCTTCTCCAGCCCATCCACCAGTGTCTCCTTCTCCAGCCCATCCACCAGGATCTCCTTCTCCAGCCCATCCACCAGTGTCTCCTTCTCCAGCCCATCCACCAGGATCTCCTTCTCCAGCCCATCCACCAGCTTCACCTTTTCCAGCCCATCCACCAGCTTCACCTCCAGCCCATCCACCAGTGTCTCCTTCTCCAGCCCATCCACCAGTGTCTCCTTCTCCAGCCCATCCACCAGTGTCTCCTTCTCCAGCCCATCCACCAGTGTCTCCTTCTCCAGCCCATCCACCAGCTTCTCCTTCTCCAGCCCATCCACCAGCTTCACCTTCTCCAGCCCATCCACCAGGATCTCCTTCTCCAGCCCATCCACCAGGATCTCCTTCTCCAGCCCATCCACCAGTGTCTCCTTCTCCAGCCCATCCACCAGCTTCACCTCCAGCCCATCCACCAGTGTCTCCTTCTCCAGCCCATCCACCAGTGTCTCCTTCTCCAGCCCATCCACCAGCTTCTCCTTCTCCAGCCCGTCCACCAGTGTCTCCTTCTCCAGCCCATCCACCAGTGTCTCCTTCTCCAGCCCATCCACCAGCTTCTCCTTCTCCAGCCCATCCACCAGCTTCACCTTCTCCAGCCCATCCACCAGGATCTCCTTCTCCAGCCCATCCACCAGGATCTCCTTCTCCAGCCCATCCACCAGTGTCTCCTTCTCCAGCCCATCCACCAGGATCTCCTTCTCCAGCCCATCCACCAGTGTCTCCTTCTCCAGCCCATCCACCAGGATCTCCTTCTCCAGCCCATCCACCAGGATCTCCTTCTCCAGCCCATCCACCAGCTTCTCCTTCTCCAGCCCATCCACCAGCTTCTCCTTCTCCAGCCCATCCACCAGCTTCTCCTTCTCCAGCCCATCCACCAGGATCTCCTTCTCCAGCCCATCCACCAGTGTCTCCTTCTCCAGCCCATCCACCAGCTTCTCCTTCTCCAGCCCGTCCACCAGCTTCTCCTTCTCCAGCCCGTCCACCAGCTTCTCCTTCTCCAGCCCGTCCACCAGCTTCACCTTCTCCTGGCCAACCACCAGCTTCTCCTACTCTGGCCCATCCACAATTCAATTATTTTCAAGAAAATATGCAGCTCGATTGTTTTCACAAACTCCGCCAAGGCTCACCGGTTTCGATCATACCATAAAAGATAGAATCAGAATTAGGCCATTCAGCCCATCGAGCCTGCTCTTCCATTCCATCATGGCTGATTTATTACCCCTTTCAACCCCATTCTCCTGCCTTCTCTCTGTAACCTTCAGCACCCTGACTAATCAAGAATCTGTCGATCTCTGCATTAAATATACCCAATGACTTGGCCTGCAAAGCTCTCTATGGCAATGACTCAGATTCAGCACGCTCTGACTAAAGAAATTCTGCCACATCTCTGCTCGAGAGGGTCGTCTTTCTATCCTGATGCTGTTGCCTCTGGTCCTAGACTCTCACCAGAGGAAACGTCCTCTCCACATCCACTTTATCCAGGCCTTTCAATATTTAATCGGTTTCAATCGATTCCCCTCATTCTTCTAGAATCTGCAAGTACAGGCCCAGAGCTATTAGATGCTCCTCATACACTGACCCTTTAATAACTGGAATCATTCATTCTAGTGAACCTCCTAGGACTGGACCATTTCCAGTGCCAGCACATCTTTATAACAACAGGCAATACTGGTACAGACGGCTCTGTCACTGTATAACACTGGGTACAGGGCTAGTGGGGATAGAACTCTCACAGTACAACACTGGGAAACAGTACTGGGGGGGACGTGTATAACACCGGGGTAAAGTACCGGTGGGGACGGGTCTGTCACTGTGTAACACCGGGGTACGGTACCGGTGGGGACGGGTCTGTTGCTGTCTAACACTGGAGTACGGTACCGGTGGGGACGGTTCTGTTGCTGTCTAACACTGGGGTATGGTACCGGTGGGGACGGGTCTGTCACTGTGTAACACCGGGGTACGGTACCGGTGGGGACGGTTCTGTTGCTGTCTAACACTGGGGTATGGTACCGCTGGGGACGGGTCTGTCACTGTATAACACTGGAGTACGGTACCGGTGGGGACGGGTCTGTCACTGTACAACACCGGGGTACGGTACCGGTGGGGACGGTTCTGTTGCTGTGTATCACCGGGGTACGGTACCGGTGGGGACGGGTCCGTTGCTGTCTAACACTGGGGTATGGTACCACTGGGGACGGGTCTGTCACTGTGTGACACCGGGGTACGGTACCGGTGGGGACGGGTCTGTCACTGTGTAACACCGGGGTACGGTACCGGTGGGGACGTGTCTGTCACTGTGTCACTGTGTAACACTGGGGTACGGTACCGGTGGGGACAGGTCTGTCACTGTATAACACCGGGGTACGGTACCGGTGGGGACGGGTCTGTTGCTGTCTAACACTGGGGTATGGTACCGGTGGGGACGGGTCTGTCACTGTGTAACACCGGGGTACGGTACCGGTGGGGACGGTTCTGTTGCTGTCTAACACTGGGGTATGGTACCGGTGGGGACGGGTCTGTCACTGTATAACACTGGAGTACGGTACCGGTGGGGACGGGTCTGTCACTGTACAACACCGGGGTACGGTACCGGTGGGGACGGTTCTGTTGCTGTGTATCACCGGGGTACGGTACCGGTGGGGACGGGTCCGTTGCTGTCTAACACTGGGGTATGGTACCACTGGGGACGGGTCTGTCACTGTGTGACACCGGGGTACGGTACCGGTGGGGACGGGTCTGTCACTGTGTAACACCGGGGTACGGTACCGGTGGGGACGTGTCTGTCACTGTGTCACTGTGTAACACTGGGGTACGGTACCGGTGGGGACAGGTCTGTCACTGTATAACACCGGGGTACGGTACCGGTGGGGACGGGTCTGTTGCTGTCTAACACTGGGGTATGGTACCGGTGGGGACGGGTCTGTCACTGTGTAACACCGGGGTACGGTACCGGTGGGGACGGTTCTGTTGCTGTCTAACACTGGGGTATGGTACCGCTGGGGACGGGTCTGTCACTGTGTGACACCGGGGTATGGTACCGGTGGGGACGGGTCTGTCACTGTATAACACTGGAGTACGGTACCGGTGGGGACGGGTCTGTCACTGTACAACACCGGGGTACGGTACCGGTGGGGACGGTTCTGTTGCTGTGTATCACCGGGGTACGGTACCGGTGGGGACGGGTCCGTTGCTGTCTAACACTGGGGTATGGTACCACTGGGGACGGGTCTGTCACTGTGTGACACCGGGGTACGGTACCGGTGGGGACGGGTCTGTCACTGTGTAACACCGGGGTACGGTACCGGTGGGGACGTGTCTGTCACTGTGTCACTGTGTAACACTGGGGTACGGTACCGGTGGGGACAGGTCTGTCACTGTATAACACTGGGTACAGGGCTAGTGGGGATAGAACTCTCACAGTACAACACTGGGAAACAGTACTGGTGGGAATGTTTATAACACTGGGGTACAGTACCGGTGGGGATAGGTCTGTCACTGTATAACACCGGGTTACGGTACCGGTGGGGACGGGTCTGTCACTGTATAACACCGGGGTACGGTACCGGTGGGGACAGGTCTGTCACTGTGTAACACCGGGGTACGGTACCGGTGGGGACAGGTCTGTCACTGTGTAACACCGGGGTACGGTACCGGTGGGGACAGGTCTGTCACTGTAGAACACCAGGGTGCAGTAGAAATGAGGACAGGTCTGTCGCTGTAGAGCGTAAGGGCACAGTGCTCTGGGACAGCTCTGCATTAGCGGTGTGGCTAAGCCAGCCTGTGCTGTGTAATGTTTCCAAGTTTCCTGTTGTTTTCAGTGTGAGTGTGGGCTGTGAGGAGGTTGCAGTGTGGCTTTGTTGGGTACGGACAGCTTGGGTGAGTGGGCGAAGACCTGGCAGATGGAAGATAATGTGGGATAACTGGCAGTTCATCCACCGGTAAAATATAGAAACAGTGAGAGGTGATGGTTTTAAGAGGGAGCTGAGTGAACGGCACCCGAGAAACTGGTTCAGTACGTGATTGGGAAGGCAAACGTGCGTGGCTCTTTGTTAGAGGAGGGATGAAGTTTCCAGGAAATGACATCTTGCTGCACTTATATTGGGTTCTGGTGAGAGCAGGGAATAATCTGGTCTCTTTTTTAACCTGTTACTTTTGATGGATAAAAGTTCATCTTTATTTCTCAAATATCCTTTTAATTAAGCCGTACCACAGGCGTTGTATACATCTGCTCTGCACGGACTGGAGCAGCACCACAGTCTTGTCCACTTGAGCAATGGCGATAAAGTTCTGCTCTTTTCCATATCGATACATGATGTGTTTTTTTTCCACTGAGGTTGGATGTGACTACAACTAGAGGTCATGGGTTAAGGGTGAAAGTTGAAAAGGTTAAGGGGAACATGAGGGGAAACTTCCTTATTCAGAGGATCATGAGAGTTTGGAACGAGCTGCCAGTGCAAGTGGTGCATGCGAGCTCGATTTCAGTGTTTAACTGAAGGTTGGATAGGTACAAGGATGGTAGGGATATGGAGGGCTGTGGTCCTGGTGCTGGTCGGTGGGAGTAGGCAGTTTAAATGGTTTCAGCATGGACTAGATGGGCCAAAGGGCCTGTTCCTGTGTATCATTAGTGTCAATATCCAACACAGTCTGAGGATGTGCTGGGGGCAGCCAATTCTGTCGTTGTGTATTACTCTCCTGTCTGACAGTAGAATGTCAAAGAAGTTGGATGCTGGCAATCTGTTTCTCTCCCTTACTGACCTCGATCCACTCACACCTCTCTTTGTTTCCCAGGTGTTGAGATCAGCTGCAGACTGGTCATGTGGGATCAAATATCACGAAGAATCCATTCACAAAGCTTACGTTAACGTGATTCAGAACAGCAAACACTACATCTACATAGAGGTATGGAATGGCAGCACACGTCTCCACCAATCACCCTCCGTCATCAGCAGACACATCTCAAAGTCAGAGTACATTTATAATCAAAGTATCTTTATACAAGCTTGAGAGTCGTTTCCTTACAGATAGCTATGAAGACAAATCTGGAATATTGCGTACAGTTCTGGCCACTCCATTATAGAAAGGATTTCAAGGCTTTGCAAGGGTGCAGAAGGGGTTTAGCAGGTTTCTCTCTGGATTAGAGAGCACGTGTTGTGATGAGAAGTTGGACAAACTTGTGTTCTTTTTCCTGGAGTGGCAGAAGCAAAAAGGAGATCTAATAGGTTTGTAAGATTATGAGAGGCATAGACAGACAGACAGCATCTTTTTCCCAGACGTTGAAACCTCCAATACCAGAGGACATGCAGTAAAGGGGGTAATTTCAAAGGAGATGTGAGGATAAGTCTTTTCACTCAGAGAGTGGTGGGTGTCTGGAGCGGTGGTAGAGGCAGATGCATTAGAGGCTTTTAGGAGATGTTCAGATAGGCACATAAATGTGAGGGAAATGGAAGGATATGGACATTGTGTAGGCAGAAGGGATTAGTTTAGTTGGCCATTTGATTACTAATTTAATTGGTTTGACATAATATTGTGGGCTGAACATGTCAAACTGTTCCTATCCCCAACACATCCTAAAGGAGGGTGGGAGAATTATTCATTTATTTACTTGGAGATACACCGTGGGACATGTCCTTCTGGCCCTACGAGCCGCATCACCCAGCAAATCACCTATTTAATCCCAGGACAATTTACAATGACCAATCAACCTGCTAACCAGTATGTCCTGGTGATGGGTCTTAGCTCAAAATGTTGACTGTCAATTTCCCTTGATAGATGCCAAACCTTATGTGCCTTCAGATTTACAGTACTATACAAAAGTTTTAGGTATATGTATCTGTAGCTAGGATGCCTAACAGTTTTGCACAGTACTGTACTGGTCAACGTGGAGTAGACAAGTTTGTCAGTCTGGCAGGAGCAAAGGATGTTGGGAATGGGGAGGGTGGAGCGCCGGAGAAGGGGTGTGGGACAGGTGGCAGAGGAGGAGTGCCAGGAATGCCAGGCAAAGTCATTTGATTCCAAACTATTGGTTTATTGATCATTACAGAATGTCTCTCTGGTGTTCACCGCTCCCTTTCCGCTCCCTTCCTCTTTTCCCAACAATGATTCCTTTCTCCCTGCCCTCTTCCCATTCTCAGTCCACAATAGAGACCGATATCAGAATTAGGTTTATCATCACTCACGTATGTCATGACATTTGTTTTTTTTCGGCAGCAGTACACTGTAATACATAAAATTACTACAGTACAATGGCATTCAAAACTTTGGGCACCCCTGTCAAAATTTCTGTTACTGTGAATAGTTAAGTGAGTAGAAGATGAACTGATCTCCAAAAGTCATAAAGTTAAAGATGACACATTCTTTTCAAGATTTAAAGCAAGATTAGTGTATTATTTTTGTTTTGTACAATTTTAGAATGATAAAAAGGAAAGGAGCACCATGCAAAAGTTTGGGCACCCCAAGAGATTTGAGCTCTCAGATAACCTTTACCAAGGTCTCAGACCTTAATTAGCTTGTTAGGGCTATGACTTGTTCACAATCACTGTTAGGAAAGGCCAGGTGATACAACTTTCAAAGCTTTATAAATACCCTAACTCCTCAGGCCTTGTCCCAACAATCAGCAGTCATGGGCTCCTCGAAGCAGCTGCCTAGCACTCTGAAAATTAAAATAAATGATGCCCACAAAGCAGGAGAAGGCTATAAGAAGATAGCAAAGTGTTTTCAGGTAGCTGTTTCCTCAGTTCGTAATGTAATTAAGAAATGGCAGTTAACAGGAACGGTGAAGGTCAAGTTGAGGTTCAGAAAACTTTTCCGAGAGAACTGCTCGTAGGATTGTTAGAAAGGCAAATCAAAACCCCCGTTTGACTGCAAAAGACCTTCAGGAAGATTTATTAGACACTGGAGTGGTGGTGCACTGTTCTACTGAGCAGCGACACCTGCACAATTCATGGAAGAGTCATCAGAAGAAAACCTTTCCTGTGTCCTCACCACAAAATTCAGCATCAGAAGTTTGCAAAAGGACGTCTAAACAAGCCTGATGCATTTTGGAAACAAGTCCTGTGGACTGATGAAATTAAAATAGAACATTTTGGCCGCAGTGAGCAAAGGTATGTTTGGAGAAAAAACGGTACAGAATTTCATGAAAAGAACACCTCTCCAACTGTTAAGCATGAGGGTGGATCGATCATGCTTTGGGCTTGTGTTGCAGCCAGTGGCACAGGGAACATTTCCCTGGTAGAGGGAAGAATGAATTCAATTAAATACCAGCAAATTCTGGAAGCAAACATCACACCGTCTGTAAAAAAGCTGAAGATGAAAAGAGGATGGCTTCTACAACAGGATAATGATCCTAAACACACCTCAAAATCCACAATGGACTACATCAAGAAGTGCAACCTGAAGGTTATGCCATGGACCTCACAGTCCCCCAACCTAAACATCATCGAAAATCTGTGGATAGACCTCAAAAGAGCAGTGCATGCACGTTGGCCCAAGAATCTCACAGAACTAGAAGCCTTTTGCAAGGAAAATACCCCAAACAAGAATTGAAAGTCTCTGAGATGGCTACAGAAAGCATTTAGAAGGTGTGAGACTTGCCAAAGGGGGTGTTACTAAGTACTGACCATGCAGGGTGCCCAAACTTTTGCTTTGGATCCTTTTCCATCTTTGTTATTTTGAAACTGGAAAAAATGGAGATAAAAAAGTAATCTTGCTTGAAATATTAAAGGAATGTGTCATCTTTAACTTTATGCTTTTTGGAAATCAGGTCATCTTTTACTTGCCTAGCTACTCACAGTAACAGAAATTTTGACCAGGGGTGCCCAAACTTTTGCATGCCACTGTATGTATGCTGAAGACTTTTGCACAGGACTGGATCTCTGTCACCACCACCACAGGCAGCACATTCCAGGCCCCCACCGCTCTCTGTGTAATAAGAAAAGTTGCCTCTCACATCTCCTTTGAAATTACCCCATCACCTTAAATGAATGCCCTCTGATTTTAGACATTCCAACTGACTATCTACTCTATCAGGTCAGACAGCATCTATAGAAATGAATGTTTTGGGCCAAGACCCCTCATTAAGACTGCAAACTCAGGAAGAAGATGCCAGGATAAGAATGTGTAGGGAGGAAAGGAGGGATACTGTTCCCATACACTTGGTTTCACCTTTCACATTTGAGCTTTCCTCCTTCCCCTCCACCCACTACTTTATTCTGGCATTTTCGCCTGGGGAATGAGGAGCTCGGGGAATGAGGAGCTCAGGGAATGAAGGTCTAGGGGAGTGAAGGTCCAGGAGTCTAGGGGAATGAAGGGCCCAGGGTTTGAGGGGCTCCTGGGAATGAAGGGCTTGGAGAATGAAGGGCTCACAGGGAATGAGGAGTTCGGGGAAGGAAGGGCTCGGTGAGTGAAGGGCTCACAGAGAATGAAGGGCTCACAGGGAATGAGGAGTTCGGGGAAGGAAGGGCTCGGTGAGTGAAGGGCTCACAGAGAATGAAGGGCTCACAGGGAATGAGGAGTTCGGGGAAGGAAGGGCTCGGTGAGTGAAGGGCTCACAGAGAATGAAGGGCTTGGGGAATGAGGGGCTGAGGGAATGTAGGGCTCAAGGAGTGAAGGGATCAGGGAATGAGGGGCTTGGGTATGAAGGGTTCACGGTATGAAGGGCTGAGGGAGTGAAGACTCGGAATGAAGGGCTGAGGGCAAGAAGGGCTCACAGTAACAACATACTCATTGAAAGTTCTCTTCCATTCTCCCCAGAACCAATTCTTCATCAGCTGTGCTGACAATAAGAACGTCTTTAACGAGATTGGTGATGCCATTGTGGATCGGATACTGAAAGCCTACAGGTAATGCTGAGGGAATTTTCCTACATTATATTCTACCTGCCAAGTCCTGTTGCCTTCACTCACCAGGAACACAGATAGGTACAGCAGAGCAAGAGAAAAGGCTCTTCAGTCTGCAGTGACATCAGCACGGTACCGTACCGTACCGGTGGGGACGGGTCTGTCACTGTATAACACCGGGGTACGGTACCAGTGGGGACGGGTCCGTCGCTGTGTAACACCGGAGTACGGTACCGGTGGGGACGGGTCCGTCGCTGTGTAACACCGGGGTACGGTACCGGTGGGGACGAGTCCGTCACTGTGTAACACCGGGGTACGGTACCGGTGGGGACAGGTCCGTCACTGTATAACACCGGGGTACGGTACCGGTGGGGACGGGTCTGTCTGGGGTACGGTACCGGTGGGGATGGGTCCGTCACTGTGTAACACCGGGGTACGGTACCGGTGGGGACAGGTCCGTCGCTGTGTAACACCGGGGTACGGTACCGGTGGGGATGGGTCTGTTACTGTCTAACACCAGGGTACGGTACCGGGGGGAACGGGTCTGTCCGGGGTACGGTACCGGTGGGGAGGGGTCCGTCACTGTGTGACACTGGTGTACGGTACCAGTTTCTTTGTAGAAATTATTTTCACTTTGACACGAAAAAAGTCTTTTTCTATTGATCGGTGTCAAAAAAAGCCAAATTAAATCCACTGCGATTGTAAACAGTCAAACATGAAAGCCCCAGTGGGAGGGGATGGGGGCGTGGAGACAGGGATACAGTCCCACTCACTCCTTTTCCAATCCTGTGCCTTGGGGCCTCCAAACCCGGTGGTGATACAGCCTGTTAGAGTTCTCTCTGTGTACATCACATACCAAACCTCCTCCCTGATGATAGCAGTGAAAAGTGGGCATGTCCTGGTTGGTGAAGGTCCTTAGTGATTTATGCTCCCTTCTCGAGGCTCTGACTTTTGAAGATATCCGCGATGGTCATCTCTAAAAGACTTCCAGCTGTGAGAGAGGCAGGAGACACAGGGGGAACACCACCACCTGCAGGTTCCCCTTCAAGCTCACCCGCCCAACCTGACTGGGGAATATTTAGCTGTTCTTTCACTGTCAGTGGGTCTAAACCCTCCCGAAGAGCATGTTCCACAGAAGGAGTGCAGCAGCTCAAGGAAGATGGCTCACCCCCACCTTCTCATGGGATAGTTAGAGACAGATGATAAATTCTATATCAATGCTAGGTTCTGTCTTTAAGTTATAGCTCCTAAGTTCCTTTGTTCCCCATCATTGCAATCATCCCCATATCCGTGTGCCACCATCTTAAAGACCATAAGACATGGGTGTAGAATTAGGACATTTGGCCCATTGAATCTGCCCTGCCTTTCCATCATGGCTCATTTATTATCCCTCTCAACCCAGTTATCCTGTTTTCTCCCCATAAACTGGACACCCCGACTGATCAATAACCTATCAATCTCTGCTTTAAATGTACCCAATAACTTGGCCTCCACGGCTTCTCTGTGGTAATGAATTCCACAGATTCACCACCCTCTGGCTGAAGAACTTCCTCCTCATCTCTGTCCTAAATGGACGTCCTTCAATGCTGAGGCTGTGCCCTCGTCTTACTCTCCCCCATTATAGGAAACATCCTCTCCATGTTCCCTCTAACATGACCTTTCAATGAGTTCACCCTTTATCAAGTTGCCCTCCTCGTTTCCTTCTGAGACATACTGAGCCTCTCGACCCAGTGCAGCAACGTCACCCCCACTCCTCCTTTCCAGAGCTCTGATCCCACTGCCCATCCCAACTCTGTCCTTCTTAAGAGTGAAGCGGTTTCCCAATTCTGCAGAGGCTGAAAATCTGGAACAACACTCACAAAATGCTGGAGGAACTCAACAGGTCAGGCAGCATCCATGGAAAAGAATCAAAAGTCAACATTTTGGGCCAAGACCCTTCATCAGGAAGGGGGAAAAACACCAGAATAAGAAGGTGGCAAAGGGGTAGGAGCATGAGGTGGCAGGTGATAGGTGAAGCCAAGTGCGAGGGAGAGAGGGAATGAAGTAAGAAGCTGGGAGGTGATAGATGTAAGTGGCTGAAGAAGGCATCTGATAGGAGATGCGAGTGTGTCATGCGAGAAAGGGAGGGTGGGGGTACACCAGGGTAGGTGAGGAGAAGAGGTAAGAGCCCACAGTGGTAAAATGAAGAAGTGGGAAGTGGGTGAAATTGATGTTCACGCCATTAGATTGGAGGCTACCAAGATGGAATATGAGGTGTTGCTCCTCCAACACAAGAATGGCCTCATCGTGGCAGAACAGGAGACCGTGGAGCAACATGTCAGAATGGGAATGGGGATAGGAATTGACATGGTTCTGGGAATTCTTTTTCTCCTTCTGGGAAGTCTGTTTTTTTCCTTGTACCGTCTCCAAAGGCTCAATGTCTGTTTTTGTACATTACATCATGCAGAGTTTGTGAAATCTGGCCAGATTTAAAACAACTTCCCCTCTGTTCGTTTCTGTTCCCCTGAGGCTGCCTCTTGTCCTGGGATTGCCTGTTCTGTGCCTGCCTACCAAACTTGGCAGGTTGAGTCGGTGGTGAGGAAGGGGAACGCAATGTTAGCTTTCAATTTCAAAGGATGAGAATATAAAAACAAGGATGTGATGCTGAGGTTTTATAAGTCAGATCACATTTGGAGTTTTGCTAGCAGTTTTGGGCCCCTTATCCAAGTAGTAAAGATGTGCTGGTGTTGGAGAGGGTCTAGAGGAGGTTCATAAGAATCACTTTGGGAATGAAAGGGTTAGCAGATGAGGCGTGTTTGGGCTCTGGGCCTGTACTTGCTGTAGTTTAGAGGAATGAGGGGAAGTCACAGTGAAACCTACTGAATATTGAAAGGCATAGACAGAGTGGATTCTGAGAGGATGTTTCCTATATTGGTAGGGTCCAGGATCGAAGTTCAAAGTGCATTTATTATCAGAGGATCTGTATTATGTGTAACATTGAGGTCTGCCTCCTTACAGGCAGGCACGAAGTTCAGGACCAGAGCACACAGCCTCAGAATTGAGGGACACCCATTTAGAACAGAGATAAGAAAGAATTTCTTTAGCCAGAGAGTGGTTAATCTGCGGAATTCACTGCCACAGCCAGCTGAGGATGCAAAATCATTGGGTATATTTAAAGCACGGGTTGATGGGTGTCAAAGGTTACGGGGAGAAGGCAGGAGAATGGGGTCGAGAGGGATCATAAATCAGCCATGATCGAATGGCGGAACAGACTCAATGGGCCAAATGGTTTAATTCTGCATCTATGTCTCATGGTCTTTTGTTCCTAATTCCCTTTTTGTAACAAAACTACAATGGTTTATTCACTCACAGAATCCACCCATTAGAGGTATTTGTCCAGAGCGCTGTGTCCACAGGGTCCTCAACATTGTCAATGATCCCTCCCGTCCATCCAGCAATCTCCTAGACCCCTACCCTCAGGCAGGAGGTACCGTAGCATTAGGACAAGGACCGTTAGGATGGGAAACAGCTTCTTCCCCCAGGCTGTGAGATACTGAACTCCCTGCCAGGTCTCATCATGTATAAAGCACCAGTAGTGTTATGCTGTTTACTTTTTAGCGTTTGTCATTAATTAATTGTTAATTTATGTGGGGTAACGTTACTTTATGTGTTGTGTGTGAGTCGTATGTGCATTGTTTTGCTTGGGTGTACACGTATACGGTTGAGTGACAATAAACTGAACTTGAACTTGGAAATACACAAAGTACAAACATCAAGGATTTAACACACTGTTAACAATATCAAATTAAAATGTGGTTACTGTATATCACCCACTGTCTACGGACACCCGGGCATGAAGGTTACCCTGGAAGAGGGGCAGGCTTGGTTAGAGCCCTCAACTGCCCGCCGCCTGGACCCATGAGTGGTCGTCTTGGCCAGGGCCAGGAGCAAGCCCACCGGTAGATCCCCCGAGCGACCCACCCCACCTCCACTCCACACTGGGTGCCAATACATCAGGAGCATATTCCAAACAGGAGCTGCAGGCTCCCACACTCCATGTAAGCGTGGTACACTGGCTGCTCCGGCCACACTGAAGGTCAGGTGGAAGAGGGGTAGCGGTCAACCTGACCCTTTCTGATTGTTTGGAATAATGTGAGATGCTTAATCCACGCAGTTAGACACAGCACCTCACTCCGATCACTAGTGACTGTACGTCTACATAAATACATCAGCTGTGTGTACAATGCAGATAAAAGTATAAAAGTCAGAGATTCTGAGGCCCTCTGTTCGTTGGAGTCAACAATGGATGTTGCATCCTCTCTGTCATACGCAAGCCAGGGGCAGTACAATACTGAGAGCGAGCTGTTGCCCACGTAGCAGGCTCCCACTCTCCATGTAGGTGATGAATCCAAAGGAACGGCAGAGACTGAACACCAATATAGTTCAGCGCCAGCAGCGTTGCTGGAGTTGCCAATCAGCGTTGAACCCAACGTAAGATTGCCTTAGGAACTCCAGCTCCGGATTCTTCCTCAGCATTTACTCCTGAGGCCTTCACCGTGACTGGGTGTGGTTCAAAGGCAGGAGAAGTTTGAGATCAGAGTTTTCCTTCTCCTAGATGAGCTGCCAACTATCGCTGACGAACCTCATCTGCTTGAAGCAATTGGTTTTAAGGTCTTTGCCCTTTCTCCTGTCAATAGAAACAGTTCCGCTGGACTTAGTAGCTAAGCCTCATGTGAAGGCCAGGAGCTGGACTTGGTTGTCAGAGGCAATTCGGGATCCATGCCATTAGGAGCATTTAATGGGTAGTGGGAGCTTGTCGCCACCACCACCCTGGCCATGAGAGGCTTAAGGAGTCAAACAACATGGACGGACGTCCTACAGCCCAGCTCATCCAAACCAACCAAGCTGTTCACCTGAGGTGCTCCCATTTGCCTGAATTTTGCCCTTATCCCTCAAAACAGTGTGACAATAATATTTTTATTTGAAATGAAGCACAGTAACAGGTCCCTTCCAGCACAATGAACCCACACCACCCACTACACCCATCTGACCAACTGAATTTAATTTATTTAGAGTTACGATGCAGAACAGGCCCCTCTGACCCCACAAGCTGTGCTGCCCAGCCACCCCCCTTTAACCGGAGCCCAATCACAGGACAAATCACGATGACCAATTAAACTTCTAGCCGGTACGTGTTCGATGTGTTGGAGGAATGCATAGCGCCTGAAGGAGACACAAGTGGTTGACATGGAGAATGCACGAACTGCTTACAGAGGGCAAGAGAATTGAACTCTGAACTCTGACACCCCACGTGATATGGCGTCATGCTAACCACCATGCTCCCCTGGCACCTTGGTACCCCTTATGTCTTTGGAATATGGGAGGAAACCGGAGCTTCCGGAGGAAACCCATATAGTTCAAAGGGAGAATAGACAACCCTCTTCTAGACAGCAGCAGAGTTGAACCCAGATCGCTGGCACTGCAGTAGGATTACATTAACCGTTACACTACTGTGTCGCCCCACCAATAAATCAAGTCCAATTCTGTTATGCAGCTGTTCAAATGCCTTTTATGCGTTGAGACACAGAAGACTGCAGATGCTGGAATGTGAAGGAACACTCAAAATGCTGGAAGAACTCAGCGGGCCAGGTAGGATCGACGGAGAAAGTGATCTGTCGATGTTTAAGGT
Source organism: Hemitrygon akajei (assembly GCF_048418815.1). NCBI lineage: Eukaryota > Metazoa > Chordata > Chondrichthyes > Myliobatiformes > Dasyatidae > Hemitrygon > Hemitrygon akajei. The sequence goes on from NC_133126.1 coordinate 200,649,123, forward strand.
CGAGACCCTACATGTGAGCTTAACTCCAGCATTTACGTGTTGTCCCCTACTCCCTCGTCCACAGTCTCCTGTGTGCCCACGTGTTATTGGTATTGCATAGTGTTGTCACTCTCCTGAGATACAGAGAATGACAAACACAAGAGATTCTGCAGATGCTGGGAATCCAGAGCAACACACACACACACACACACACACACACACACACACACACACACACACACACACACACACACACACACACACACTCACACACTCTCTCTCTCACACACACACACACACACACACACACACACACACACACACACACACACACACACACACACACACACACACACACACACACACACACACACACAATGGTGGAAGAACACAGCAAGTCAGGCAGCATCAGTGGAAATGAATAAACATTCCTGAGGAAGGGTCTCGGCCCAAATCATTGACTGTTTGTTCACTTCCACAGATGCTGCCTGACCTGCTGAGTTCCTCCAGCATTTTGTGTGTTTCTGAGGTAAGCTGCAATGTTTCTGACTGCACTCCATACGTAAGTAATCAAGGTTGTTCAAAGAAAACATTGCAGGATGTTGTGTTGTAGATACAGAGAGAGTGCAAATACTATGCAAGAGGAATAACAGGGTAGATTGGGAGACTGAATTTATCTTTAGAAAAGGATGCAGAGCAGATTTACCAGGATGCTGACCGGATTAGAGAGCGTGTCTTATGAGAAAGATCAGGCTTTTCTCTTTGGAGCGACGGAGGATGAGAGGTGACTTGATAGAGGTGTACAAGATGATAAGAGGTATTGATGGAGTGGAGGAACTCAGCCGATCAGGCAGCATCTGTCTCACGTGTGAAGTGGCAATTTTGGACCGAACTTGAATCACTGAAGGATGCTCGACAGCTGTGGCAGGGCTTGGATGCCATCAACTCAAACAAAGTGAAGCCAAGTGACAAGGGTCACTTCCAGATGAGCTCAATGCCTGTTACACTCGCTTTTACCATCAAAATGTGGAGGCACATTCTCAAACTGCCACAGCCCCCGACGACCCTGTTATTTAGTCTCTGAGGCCAACGACAGAGCATCCTTCAGGAGGGTGAACCCACAGAAAGCATACGGTCCAGATGGGTACCTGGCTAGGTACAGATCTTGCTGATCAACTGGCTGCAGTGTTCACTAATATCTTTCACCACCTACTGAGGTACAGACCCATTTCAAACAGGCTTCACGCCCAAGAAGAGCGTGGTATCCTGCCTTAATGACTGTCGTTCAGCAGCACTTATATCCACAATGATGAAGTGTTTTGAGAGGTTGGTGATGAAACATATCATCTCCTGCTTGACAAGCGACTTGGGCCCACTTCAATTTGCCTACTTCACAACAGATCAGCAGCTCTTCACTCAAACCTGGAACGTCTGTACAGTGATGGTGCATGCATCTTCATTGATGACAATACTATCAACCCTCAGAACTATTCAATAGGCCTGCATACCTCCTGCAATTGGATCCTCAATTTCCTCACTTGCAGACCTCAGTCAGTTTGGATTAACAACAACTTCTCCTCCACGATCTCCATCAGCACCGGTGCACCACAGGGCTGTGCGCATAGCCCCCTGCTTTACTCACCTTCCACTGATGACTATGAGGGCTAAGCACCGCTCCAATGCCATATTTAAGTTTGCTGATGATACCACTGTCATAGGCCGAATCAAAGGTGGTGACAACTCAACATACAGGAGCAAGATTGAAAATCTGCTGAGTGGACATTATTGACTTTAGGAGGAGGAAGCCAAAGGTCCATGAGCCAGTCCTGATCAGGGATCAGCGTTGGAGAGTGACAGCAACTTTAAATCCTCAGTGTTATCATTTCAGAGGATCTGCCCTGGGTCCAGCATGGAAGTACCATGACAAAGGAAGCACGTCAGCACCTCTACTTTCATAGAAGTTGTGAAAATTTGGCATGACCTCTAAGACTTTGACAAACTTCTATAGATGTGTGGTATTTCCAATGCCCTTGACTGGAAAATCTTACAAGAAGTAATGGATATGCCCCACTCCATCACGGGTAAAGTCATCCCCATCTTTAACCATATCTACACTGAGTGTAGCCATGGGAAAGCAGTCTCCGTCATCATGGACCCCCCCCCCCCCACCACCCAGAACATGCTCTCCTTTTTGCTGTGGGCATGCTGGGTTGGCGCTGGAGGCATGGTGACACTTGTGGGTTTACACCAGCACATCCTCAGACTGTGCTGAGCTTTGAAGCAAGCAACAGATTACTCTGTTTGTTTTGATGTGCGTGTTACAAACAAAGCTAATCTTTAATCCATTGGAAGACTCTTCTCCACACCCACCTGTAAAACAGTCCCCTGAGGGGCCTGTTTCAATTTCTGTTTGATGGTTTGATAGATCCATAAGACGATATGACCATAAGGCATAGGAGCAGAATTAGGCCATTAGACTGCTCTGCCAACCTCATTCTCCTGCCTTCTTCTCGAACATCTTCTCCCAGATAAGACACCCAAACCCACTCACAATTCTCCAAGAGCAGTCTGAACAAGGCCTTCTAAAGCCTCATCTTTACTTTTATATTCTAGTCCTCTCAAAATGAATCCTAACATCAAGATTCAAAAACTTTATTGTCATTCTAACCATACATCAGTTCTGCAGGGCAGAATGAGACAGCGTTTCCCAGGAGCAGTGCAATCATAACATAACAAACGCAACACTAAATAATAAACACAACAATAAATAGTAAAACACAACTGCCACATGTCAGTTAAAAACAAGTTAAAAGTGTCCAAAGCAGAGTCAGGTAGAGCAGCTATTTAGCAGTCTGACTGCCTGTGGGAGGAAGCTGTTTAGTAGCCTTGTGGTTTTAGTTTTGATGCTCCTGTAACGTTTACCTGATGGCAGAAGAACAAACAGTTCATGGAGAGGGTGTGAGGGGTATTTAATGATGTACCATGTCTTCTGGAGGCATCGACTCTGAAAGAGGTCTTGGACAGAAGGTAGGGAGACCCCAATAACCTTCTCTGCTCCCCTAACCACCCTCTGCAAGGCTTTTTTGTCAGCAGCACTGCAGCTGGAGTACCAGGTTGTGATGCAAAAGGTCAGCACACTCTCAACCACTCCTCGGTAGAATGAGACGTGTTATGTTTTTAAAGGTGAAAGTTGTTCATTTGGTATTAAGAGCTGAGTTACAGTTTTTCAAAGTCCCAAGTAAATGTATTATGCAAGGACATGTACATCACCATATGTAACCCTGAGATTCTAGATTCAATGAAAGACAGCACCAACTTGGGTTTTCAATCTGTGTGCAAAAGGCAAACTGTGCAGGTACAAAAAGAAAGAAATAATATTAAATTAGAAAGCAATAAGTATCAAGAACTGAAATGAAGACTTCTTGAAAGTGAGTCCGTAGGTTGTGGGAGTGGTTCAGTGATGGGGCAGGTGTAGTTGAGTGAAGTAATTCCCTCTGGTTCAAGAGCCTGATGGTTGAGGAATAATAACTTCCTGAGCCTGGTGTGTGAGTCCTGAGGCTTCAGTTCCTTTTTCCTGATGGCACCAGTTAGATGAGAGCATATGCTGGGTAGTGGTGGTCCCTGATGATGGACGCTGCTTTCCTGCAACAACACTTCTTGCAGATGTGCTCAGCAGTGGGAAGGGCTTTACCAACAATCATCTGGGCCATATCCACTACTTTTTGTAGGATTTTCCATTCAAGGGCCGTACCAGGCCATCATCCAGTCAATCAGTATGCTCTCCACTGAACTTCTGTAGAAGTTTGTCAAAGTTTTTGATGTAATGCCGAATCTTTGCAAACTCCGAAGGAAGTAGAGGTGTTGCTATGCTTTCTTCATTTGTGTTGAGCTCAGGACAGGTCCTCCGAAACCATAACACAGATGAATTTAAAGTTACCGACTCTGATCCCTGATGACTACTGCCAAATGGACCTCTTGTTTCCTCCTCCTGAAGTCAATAATCAGCTCCTTGGTCTTGCTGACGTTGAGACAGAGGTTGTTGTTAGAGAATTCTTTATCTCCCTTTGCTGTTATCTGTAATTAGGCTCCACTGTCCTGGACTGAGATCCTATCATTCAGCGAACATTCCTATTGCTTGCATAACAAGGTGTGTGCGAGGACCCAGGAGTAGCTGATGCACTTTCAAGCTTCACTGGAGCCCCCTCGTGAACCAATTTTATACACAAATATTTATTCAAATCAAAGACAAGGTCAATTTATTATTAAAGAGCATACGTTGGCAGTTGTCTGCCGTATCCGACAATGACAGGAAACCCGTTTTGGAAAATTTTAAAGTAGAAAAGCTGTTTCACAACTGGGCTGCAGTGTCACCATGCTCTACTTTCAGATTCATTCCCCCGCAGGGATTTGCAGGAAAATAAAGAAATAGAATAGAATTGATGAAAAACTGACAAGCAACCAATCTACAGAAGAGTCCTGGAAAGTGAGTCCATAGGTTGTAGAATCAGTTTGGAGCTGGGGTGAGTGAAGTTATCCCCTCTGGTTGAAGAGCCTCATGGCTGAGGGGTAATATCTGTTCCTCAACCTGCTGATGTGGAACCTAAGGCTCCTGTACCTTCTGCTCGATGGCAGCAGTGAGAAGAGAGCAGGGCCTGGATGGTGGCGTCCCTGATGATGGATGCTGCTTTCCTGTGACAGAGCTCCACGTGGATGGGTTTTACCCATGGTGGACCGGGCTTTATCCACGACATTTTGTAGGCTCTTCCAGTCAAGAGCATTGGTGTTTCAAAGTTCAAAGTGAATTTATTATCAAGTACATATATATCACCATATACAACCCTGAGATTCGCTTTTACGTGGGTAAGCACAGTAAATCCAAGGATCATAAAAGAATCAACGAAACTCTGCACACAACACGACAAACAGCCAACGTGCAAAATGCAGCAAATTATGCAAATATAAATGAAAAAATGAAATAATAATAAATAAGTTATTGAATTAATTTTATTACTTACATCCTTCACATACATGAGGAGTAAAAATCTTTACGTCACATCTCCGTCTAAATGTGCAATGTGCAATCATAGTATTTTGTAATAAGTAGTATGTACAACAGGAGAGTCAGTATAACATAGAAATACAGTTGTATCAGCATGAATTAATCAGTCTGATGGCCTGGTGGAAGAAGCTGTCCCAGCCTGTTGGTCCTGGATTTTATGCTGCAGTACCATTTCCCGGATGGTAACAGCTGGAACAGTTTGTGGTTGGGGTGACTCAGGTCCCCAAAGATCCTTCGGGCTCTTTTTACACACCTGTCTTTGTAAATGTCCTGAATAGTGGGAAGTTCACATCTACAGATGCGCTGGGCTGTCCGCACCACTCTCTGCAGAGTCCAGCGATTGAGGGAAGTACAGTTCCCATACCAGGCAGTGATGCAGCCAGTCAGGATGCTCTCAATTGTGCCCCTGTAGAAAGTTCTTAGGATTTGGGGGCCCACACCAAACTTCCACAACCGTCTGAGGTGAAAGAGGCGCTGCTGTGCCTTTTTCACCACACAGCCGGTATGTACAGATCACATGAGATCCTTGGTGATTTGGATGCCAAGGAACTTGAAGCTGTTCACCCTCTCAACCCCAGATCCATTGATGTCAATAGGGGCTAGCCTGTCTCCATTCCTCCTGTAGTCCACAACCAGCTCCTTTGTTTTTGCGACGTTGAGCGAGAGCTTGTTTTCTTGACACCACTGTGTCAGGGTGATGACTTCTTCTCTGTAGGCCGCCTCATTATTATTTGAGATTAGGCCAATCAGCAAATTTAATTAGCAGATTGGTGCTTCAGGTGGCAACACAGTCATGGGTATACAGAGAGTAAAGTAGGGGTCTTAGTGCACAACCCTATGTTGAGGGGCAGAGGGGTGAAGGTGAGGGAATCCACTCTTACCACCTGCTGGTGATCTGACAGGAAGTCCAGGATCCAGTTACACAAGGCAGGGTGAAGGCTAAGATCTCTGAGCTTCATGTTGAGCCTAGAAGGAATAATGGTGTTGAATGCTGAACTGTAGTCCAGGAACAGTATTTTCACATAAGCATATTGGCAATAAATATCGAGAACATGAGATGAAGTGTCCTTGAAAGTGAATCCATAGGTTGTGGGATCTTTTCAGTAATGGGATGAGTGAAGTTATCCCTTTTGATTCAGTAACCTGATGGTTGAGGGGCAATAACTGTCCCTGAACCTGTTGGTGTGGGACTTGATGGTTGAGGGGTAATAACTGTTCCTGAACCTGGTGGTGTGGGACCTGATGGTTGAGGGGTAATAACTGTTCCTGACCCTGGTGGTGTGGGACCTGATGGTTGAGGGGTAATAACTGTTCCTGAACCTGGTGGTGTGGGACCTGATGGTTGAGGGGTAATAACTGTTCCTGAACCTGGTGGTGTGGGACCTGATGGTTGAGGGGTAATAACTGTTCCTGAACCCGGTGCTGTGGGTCCTGAAGGTTCTGTACCTTCTTCCATGGTATGTGTTTCCATACCAGGCCATCATGAAACCAGTTTGAATATTCTCCACTCTGCATCTAAAGAGGTTTGTCAAAGTTTTGAGTGACTTTACACTAACTTCCAAGAAGGTAGAGGTGTTGTCATACCTTCTTACAGCAGTACACAATTAAACCGTTCACCGGACTTCATAAAGCACATTATTAACAATTTTAAGTTATAATAGTGATTGCTGTCTAAATCACACTTGAGCCCACTATACCTGTTGTCACTGCGATCTTCTTCTCCAGGGATACACAGATATAGTGTAACCCTGGGAGAGGGTCAGGCAATCAGTTCGGGCCGGACCCCTGACTGCCCACCACCCTTTTCCCTTTGTTTTTCCAAAACCTTGGCTACACATTACACTTATTAATGGTAAAATTTTGTTTTATGTGTTGGGTATAGTTTATATATTGTGGGTACACCGTGCTCTGGAGGAACGTTGTTCCGTTTGGTTGTATATATGTACAGTCAGATGACAATAAGCTTGAACTTGAACTTGAAAACACTACACAATAATCAAGGCTTTATAAACGATCATGCAGACACACTACTACTGATGGAGTGAACATTGATTGCTCCTTCTAGTAAAAAAAATCCCTTTCCCGTTCCCTCTTCTTCTATTCCCCACTCTGCCCTCTTAACTCTTTTCACCAGCCTATCATCACCCCCTCGGTCCCCTCCTCCTTCCCTTTCTCCAATGGTCCATTCTCCTCTCCAGCCTTGACCTTTCCCACCCACCTGGCTTTACCTATCACCTGCCCCTCGCCCCACCTTTTAATTCTGGCATCTTCCCCCTTCTCTTCCAGTCCTGATTAAGACTGTCGGCCGGAAATGCTGACTGTTTATTCATTTCCATTGTTGATGCCTGACCTGCTGAGTTCCCCCAGCATTTTGTGTGTGTTGCTCTGGGTTTCCAGCATCTGCAGAATCTCATGTGTCTACAACACATTCAACCCTCCATTCGTGGGGAATTTTGTGTTCTCCTTCTTCAAGGACATACAGGATGTATGTAACGTCAGAAAAAGGCAAGCGGTCAGGTCTGACAGAACCCTCAACTGCCCACCACCATTGATTAACCTTTTATTTAACTGAGAATTCACTAATAATCAGGGCTTCAGAAATACTTATAACTTCAATCTGAAATATTATTTGACCCCAAGAGCCCCACTTTTCCCGGGATCCCTTCATTGTACTGTGAATACCACATGATCCTTTTCCAGGGACACCCAGGCATGGATGTAATCCCCCCCCCCCCCACCCTCAAGAGTGGGGCATACAGTCGGCTTGGACGGAATCCTCGACTGCCCGCTGCCTCTGGTTCACCCCCACCCACTCAGACACCAGAATCCGAATCAAGTTATATGACTTAAATGAGGTGAAATTTGTTGTATTGTGGCAGCAATTTGGAACAAAGATATAAAATCACTATAAATTATGAAAATAAATAAGTAATAGAAAAATATCTCAATTCCAAGTTTATTGCCATTCAACCCTACACGTGCACACCGCCAAACAAAACAATGTTTTCTGGGACCAAGGTGCACAACACAGTACCTACAGTGGTGCTAGACAGTGTGAACCCTGTAGAATTTTCTCCATTTCTGCATAAATTTGACCTAAAATATGATCAGATCTTCACATGTCCTGAAACTAGAAAAAGAGAATCCAATTAAATAAATAACACAAAAACATTATACTTATTCATTTATTTATTGAGAAAAGTGATCCAATATGATGTGTATTTGTTGAAAAAAGTATGCCAACCTTTGCTTACAGTAACTAGTGTGAGCCCCTTGTTAAGCAATAACTTCAACCAAACATTTCCAGTAACTGTTGATCAGTCCTGCACATCGGCTTGGAGGAATTTTGGGCCATTCCTCCTTACAAAACATCTCTGGGATGTGGTGAGCTTCCTTCCATGAACTGCTTGCTTCAGGTCCTTCCACGGCATTTCAATTCAATTCCATTCAATTCATTTCTATAGGGTTAAGGTCAGGACTTTGACTCGGCCATTTCAAAACAATCATTTTCTTCTTTTCAAACCATTCTGTTACTGACTTGCACAACACACACAAAAACACACGTGGAATTAAAATGTCTCATTCCCATTCTAATATGTCAATCCATGGCCTCCTCTACTGTCAGGATGAAGCCACACTCAGGTTGGCTATTCCGTCTGGGTAGCCTCCAACCTGATGGCATGAACATTGATTTCTCTAACTTCTACGAGCACCATTCTTGTTTGGTGTTTTTCCTCATAGTGGACCCATGAGAGGAGACTTTAGCAATTTCGAAAGATTTCTGTAGATCTTTTGCTGTTACCCTTGGGTTGTTTTTCGTCTCCTTCAGCACTACATTTTGTGCTCTTGGTGTGACCTTCGCAGGATACCCACTCCTCGGGAGAGTAGCAACAGTACTGAGTTACCTCAATGTGTAGATAATTTCTCTTACTGTGGACTGATGACCACTCAGGTCTTTAAAAATGCTTCACGCATCTCTACAATTCTTCTAAGGTCCTCTGACAGTTGTTTTGATCGAGGCATGGTGCACATGAAGAGATCTTTCTTGAGAAGAGCAGGCTCTGTCAACCTGACTTTGTGTGTCTTTTTTATAGGGCAGGACACCTCTACAATCCACACCTCCAGTCTCATCTCATTGATTGGAACATCTGACTCCAAATAGATTTTGTAGAAGGCATTACCTCTTTATCTAGCTTTAGGACTTATGTGAAGATCTCATCACATTTATGCAGAAATAGAGAAGATTCTACAGGGTTCACCAACTTCCTAGCACCACTGTATAACTCACGCACAACACAAGACATAAAGTAATATTCCCACAAATAAGTTAACAAATAATATAATATATCCCCAAAGACTGACTTTTACAACACAAGTTACAAAGTAACCAGTACAATGCTACTGGCGCTTTATACATGATGAGACCTGGGTGGTGGTAGGGAGTTCAGTCGTCTCACGGCCTGGGGGCAGAAGCTGTTTCCCATCCTCACAGTCCTTGTCCTAATGCTAAAGCACCTCCTGCCTGATGGTAGAGGATCAAAGAGTTTGTTGGACAGATGGGAGGGATAATTGACAATGCTAAGGGCCCTGAGTGAGCTGCACTCTGATTAATCTTCATATCTTTTCTCCTGTTCCCTCAGGGAGAAGCAGCGGTACCGTGTGTACCTGGTGACTCCGCTGATGCCTGGCTTCGAGGGGGACATAACGACAGGGGGAGGGGCAGCCATTCAAGCCGTGATGCACTTTAACTATAGGTAGGCTCTCTGGCCCTCCCCCCGACCTGCATCCATTGCTCCTCAATCACTGTGCTGATATCGGATCCCCGTCCACAGTACTAACCTTCGACGTTGATTTATTTAGAGATACAGTGTGTAGCAGGCTCTACCAGTGCACCAAGCCACACCACACCACCCAGCAGCCCACCGATTCAGCCCTAGGACAATTTATGATCACCAGTTAACCCACTAACCAGTCTGTTTTGGATTGTGGGAGGAAAAGGGAGCAGCCAGAGGAAACCCACATGCTCGCAGGAAAGACATAAACGTTCTTACAGAGAACGCCAGAATGAATTCCGAACTCTGAGCTGTAATAGCATCCTGCTAACCGCTTCGCTACTGCGGCACCCCAATGCGCTCTCCTTTGCCCCCTAGAACAGGCTCAGAGGGGGAGAGGGGCCTATGCTCCAAGCACTAGGTACGTGGGCCATTACAGTACCGAAGGGCCTGTTTCTGTGCTCCGTAATTCTTCGGAAACTTCGACCCCGAATGGATCTCGGGAGCTCCCGGAAACTGGTCACATGAGTAGATGGGCCGGTGAATGAGGGATTGGCGCTCCTGAACAATATCTCTGATGGGTGAAAGATATCCACCTATCAGAGATATTGGGGTTGAGTTCAAGTGTGGGACAGGAGACGTTAGACAAGCGATGTTAGATAAGCAATGTGGTAAAGTCAAAATTATTCACTTTGGACGGTCAAACCAAGGCAGAGTACGGGGTAATGGCAGGATTCTTAGCAGTGTGGAGGAACAGAAGGATCTCAGATCCAACTCAAAGTTGCCACAAAAGCTGATGGGGTGGTTAAGAAGGTGTAGGGTATGTTAACCTTTATTAGTCAAGGGATTGAGTTCAAGAGCTCTGTAAACCCCTTATTAGACCACGCTTGGAGTATCGTGTTCAGTTCTGGTCACGTCATTATAGGAAGGATGTGGAAGCTTTAGAGAGGGTGCAGGGATTTCCCAGGGAGCTACCTGGATTAGAGAGCATGTCCTACGAGGATAGGTTGGGCAAGCTAGGACTTTTTGGAGTGAGGGAGGATGAGAGGTGACTTGATGGAGGTGTACAAGATGATTAGAGGCATTGATCAATCAGACAGCCAGAGACTTTTTCCCAGGGTGGAAATGGCTAGTACGAGGGGTATAATTTGAAAGTGAATGAAGGAAAGTATAGGAGGATATCAGAGATAAGTTATTTACAGAGAGTGGTGGGTGCGTGGAACGTGCTTCTGGGGTGGTGGTAGAGGCAGATACATTAAGAGGCTCTTAGATAGGCACATAGATGACAGGAAAACGGAGGGCAGTACTGGCATGGATTCAGTTAAAGGGTTGGCATAACACTGTGGGCCGAAGCTTCTGTACTGTGTTGTCTGTTGCCATCAAACACCCAATGTGTGAGACAAAAATACAAATTGTACAAACAATAAAAGTAAGTAAACCTTTCCCGCCACCCTCACCCCTCACCTCGCATCCGTGTCCTCCAGTGTTCAACTCTTCCAACCTGGGAAAATCATCAGCGGTCACAAACTACCGTAGACCATTAGACGTAGGAGCACAGCTAGGCCACTTGCCTGCTCAACCATTTCATCACAGCTGATTTATTATCCCTCTCAACCCCGTTCTCCTGCCTTCTCCCCGTAACGTTTGATGCCTTGACTAGTCAAGATCCTATCAACCTCCACCATTCTGCCCCTCCTTTGCCCATTCTCCTAATCTGTCCAAGTCCTTCACAGACTCCCTGCTTCCTCAACACGACCTGCCCCTCCACCTATCTTCACATCGTCTGCAAGGCCATCAAATGCATAAGAGTTTGTTTTACACCTCTATCGAATCACCTCTATGTGCCCTGGTTCCATTTGATTGTCCCCACCCACCCATCAACTCACCCCGGATTTTACCCCTCATCCATGAGGGGCAATTGACAGGGGACAATCATGCAGGAAGAAAGCAATGCGCCTGCGGTAATCCCACACAGTCAGGCGTGAGAACGTGCAAACTCCGTACAAGCAGCTGCCAGCACGAAGGGTGCATGCAAGCTCATCGTCAAAGTTTAAGCGAAGTTCAGATAGGTGGTATGGAGGGCTATGGTCCCAGTGTAGGTCGATGAGACTAGACAGATGAAATGGTTCAGCAAGGACTAGATGGGCCGAAGGGCTTGTTTCTGTGCTGAACTTCTCGATGACTCTATGACAGCGGTGGAAAACTAGATTGAACTGGGGTCTCCGGGTGTGAGATAGATGCCTCACAGTTTTTGCTCCGTCCAATTATTCTCTCATTGTGCACAAACTGAAGGTCACTTGGCCCATCTTGTATGTGCTAGCTTTTCTAGAGCTCTCCGTTCACATCCTCCTCCCTGGCTCTCTCCCCACAGCCCCCAACTCCCCCAGCCTCCATTTGAAGAAAAATCCAGCTGCCCACCCTCCTGAGCAGCCCGTCTCAGATCACTCCCTCCGTCGTACGCTCCTCTTCCTCTGCTTGTCTCTGTCCTGTCTAGAACGTCACTGAGTGTGCTTCTGTTCCCACAGGACCATTGCGAGAGGAGAGTACTCCATCATCGAGCGACTCCGGAAAGAGAGTAAGCGTTTCTTTGGATACTGGGAGGGTCAGGGCTGGCAGTTCACCTGTCTGTTCATGGCAGTGACTCAGAATCAGGTTTAATATCACTGGCATATGTTGGTAAACTTGTTGTTTTGTGACAGCTGTATACTGCAGTACATGAAACAACTATAAATTACAATAAGAAATATATGTATACTATATATGTAGTGCAAAAAGATAGTGATGTAGTAATTCAGAAATCTGATGGTGGAGTTGGCAACTTTCTGCAGCTTTTTCCAATCCTGTGCAGTAGCCCCTCCATGAGTGATGCAACCCATTAAGGTTCGTCCATCGTCATCGATGAAGACCTCGACACCATTAGTACTTTTTACGAGGTCGAGTTGCTAGCTCGACACTTAACCCAGCACGGATGGAGAGCATGCAAGGGAGCCGGCTGGATTCGAACTCGGGACCTCTCGCCCCGAAGTCCAGCGCTGATGCCACTACACCACCGGCTGGATTCGATGATGTCGAGACTAGCGCGTGATTTGGATTTCAGAGAGGGAGAGTTGCACAGCATCAGCTCACTCTCTCTTCCCAATTCCCATCTGGATCCAGCAGCAAGACAAGAGTCGAGATGGCTTCATGCTCTACACGTTCCACGTGATTTTGTGAATGTTTCAACCACACTTTGCCAGTGATGGAGAGAGGAAATCTGGGGGCAATAAAAGTAATTGGAATTGGTTTATTATTGTCACCTGTACCAAGATACAGAGACAAACTTGAATTTGCCTGCCATCCAGACAGATCATTCCATGCATTAGTACATCCAGGTTGTACAAAGGAAAACAGGATGCAGAATAAAGTGTGGTGCAGACAGACAATAAGATGCAAGTGTCATGGTGAGGTAGACTGGAAGATCAAAAGGTCAGCTTTAGCATATCGGAAGTTCAGTCAAGAGTCTGGTGACTGCAGGGTGGAAGCTGTCCTTGTATCTAGTGGTGTGTGTCTTCTGCCCAATGGGAGGGAGGCAGGGTGGAAGCTGTCCTTGTATCTATCGGTGTGTGTCTTCTGCCCAACGGGAGGGAGGCAGGGTGGAAGCTGACCTTGAATCTAGTGGTGTGTGTCTTCTGCCCAACGGGAGGGAGGCAGGGTGGAAGCTGACCTTGAATCTAGTGGTGTGTGTCTTCTGCCCAACGGGAGGGAGGCAAGGTGGACGTATGTTTCTACCTCTTCTTCTTTGGCTGTCTATTGATTTTCGATGATGACTGAGGCCTGGGCAAAGTTGTATTGAAGACCGGCAGTTGCCCAAGCTGCAAGTCTCCCCTCTCCACGCCACCAATGTTGTCCAAGGGAAGGGCATTAGGACCCATACAGCTTGGCACTGGTGTCGTCACAGAGCAATGTGTGGTTAAGTGCCTTGCTCAAGGACACAACACTCTGCCTCAGCTGAGGCTTGAACTAGTGACCTTCAGATCACTGGGCCGACACCTTAACCACTTGGCCACGCGTTTCTACCAAAGGAGGTGTAAGGCACTCCTTCCCTCAGCACCTGCTTATCTCCCCAATCAGGGTCACGAGAAGCCCTTGGCACAGGTGGTGGATGGTTGCATGAACAAGTGGTACAGATCACACATCCTGGTGATGTGACCACTGACACCAGGCAGACGATCTCTGAAGAGTATTGATAATGGCTGGGGTCACCCGTCTTGTAAAGACACTGCCCAGGAGAAGGCAATGGCAAACCAGTTCTGTAGAAAAATATGCCAAGAACAATCATGGACATGGAAAGACCATGTTTGCCTAGGTCATATGACACGGCCCATAATGATGATGATGGTGACGATGATGCCCATCGGGAGGGGAGAAGAGAGAATGTTCAGGGTGGGTGGGCTCTTTGTTTATTCTGGCTGTTTCGCTAAGACAGTGACAAGTGTTGACAGAGTCCATCGAGGCAAGGCTGGTTCCTGTGATGTGCTCCCTGCAGTTTCTCATCGTCGCGGACAGAGCAGATGCCGTACCGAGTGGTGATACATCTGAACAGGGTGCCCTTCTGCGTGCATTGGGTAACAGGAATTGGAGTTGGTTTACTATTGTCACGTGTACCGAGATACAGTGAAAGGCTTTTCTTACGTACTATTCATACAGATCCAGTCATTACACAGTGTATTGATGTAGAACAAGGGAAAACAATAACAGAATGTAGAATAAAATGTTACAGTCACAGAGAAAGTGCAGTGCAGGTAGTTAATAAGGTGAAAGGCCATAACAAGGTCAAGTGTCCATCTTATTGTACCAGGTAAGCTAACATTCAATGAGGTTGTTACGCACAGGACCTGACTCTCACAAGCCGTCTCCCTCTCTCTCTGCTGGCAGTGGATGACATGTGGATGAATTACTTCTCAGTGTGTGGGCTGCGGACCCATGCCGAGCTGGACGGGAAGCTGGTGACGGAACTCATCTATGTCCACAGCAAGCTGATGATTGCGGACGACGAGAAGGTCATCATTGGTGAGTGAGGGTGGAGATATACTGATGCTGACCTGAGGGTGAGGAGGCATCTGTGTGCTTTCTGTGGAATCTCCCACACTTGGTCCATCATTTCTCTGCTGGCCTTTCAGAAGGTCACGGAGCATTGTGTGTAGTTCTGGTCTCCCCGTTACGAGAAGGGCACAGAACCTTTGCAGTGGCTGCAGAATAGGTTCAACAGGATGCTGTCTGGATTAGAGGGCAGGAGCTACGAGGAAAGATTGGATAAACCTGGGTTGTTTTCACTGGAGTGGCATAGGGGAGACCTGATAAAAGTTTATGCACTACAGCACAGAAACAGGCCTTTCAGCCCATTCAGTGCCTGCCTGATCCCATCGACCCACACCCTCCAATCCGTGTACCTACCAAATTTCTCTTAAATGTTGGAATTAAACCCACATCCACAGAGGCTGAGAGGGATAATAAATCAGCCACGGTAAAGCAGGCTCGATGGGCCGAATGATAACTCTTTCATTCCTGGGATCGTTCTCGTGAACCTCTCCATCCGTGCTGAGATAAGGGGCCCAAAACAACTCACAGTACAGCAAGTGTCATCTGACCAATGCCTTATAAAGCCTCAGCAGCAGCAAGAAGTCAAGGCCTGGGTGGTGGGGTCTTTGATGACGGATGCTACTTTCCTGTGACAGTGCTCCGTGTAGATGTGCTCACTGCTGGGGAGGGCTTTACCCGTGATGGATGGGGTTATGTCCACTATTTTTTTTAGGATTTTCCATTCATGGGTTCTAAACCAGACTGATATAAACAAACAGTCAATATACTCTCCACTACACATCTTTGCAAGTCTGTTCAAGTTTTAAATGTCATGCTAAATCTTCAAATCAAGTCAAGTTTATTGTCATTTAACTATATACATGTATATAATGTATATAACCATATGACATATTTAGAAACGAGATAATATTTCTCTGAACCAGGGTGTAAAGCACAGTAGTACACATAACACACGATAACACGAAGGCAAGGATAAAATCTACAGATGAGTCACAAATAAATAACAAACCAAAGTGCACTAATATTAAATATTGTAAGGTGCGGGACCGATTCACCACTGACACTTCAAATATGATGTGGCCGGGTGTTCAAAAACCTAATGGCATGGGGAAAATATGTTTTTTCATCCTGACCATTTCTGTTTTATGCATCGTAGTCCCTTGTCTAAGGGTAGAAAATCAAAGTGGATGCTGGGTGGGTGGGTGGGATCCTTGATAATTCTGAGGGCCCTGTGTACGCAGCGCTCTGATCAGTGTCCCCGGTGGATGGTAGGGAGACCCCTGTGATCCTCTCAGCTGTTCTGACGGCCCTTTGTACGGACTGCTGGTCCGATACCAGATGGAGATGCAACTTGTCAGGATGGTCTCAGTGGTGCTTCTGTAAAACAAAGTTAAGGTGAGGACGTGGGGGGAGGGTGGGGGGCGGGGGGGCCTTGCTTGCCTCAGTCTTCATAGGAAGAGGAGGCACTTCTGTGCCTTCTTCTGCAGGGAGGTGATATTAAGTGACTACTGTAGATGAGGTCATCTGTGATGTGAACTCCCAGGCAACACAGAAAACCTACAGCACAATACAGACCCTTCGGCCCACAAAGCCGTGCCGAACATGTCCTTACCTTAGAAATGAACCAGGGTTACCCATAGCCCTCTATTTTTCTGAGCTCCATATACCTGTCCAGGAGTCTCTTAAAAGACCCTATCGTATCCGCCTCCACCACCGTTGCCGGCAGCCCATTCCACACACTCACCACTCTCTGTGTAAAAAAAACTTACCCCTGACATCTCCTCTGTACCTACTCCCAAGCACCTTAAAACTATGCCCTCTCATACTATCCATTTCAGCCCTGGGAAAAAGCCTCTGACTATCCACACTGTCAAAGCCTCTCATCATCTTATACACCTCTATCAGGTCACCTCTCATCTTCTGTCACTCCGAGGAGAAAAGGCCGAGTTCACTCAACCTATTCTCATAAGGCATGCTCCCCAATCCAGGCAACTTCCTTGTAAATCTCCTCTGCACCCTTTCTATGGTTTCCACGTCCTTCCTGTAGTGAGGTGATCAGAACTGAGCACAGTACTCCAAGTGGGGTCTGAGCAGGGTCCTATGTAGCTGCAACATTACCTCTCGGCTGCTAAACTCAGTCCCACGATTGATGAAGGCCTATGCACCGTACGCTTTCTTAACCACAGAGTCAACCTGCACAGCAGCTTTGAGTGTCCTATGGACTCGGACTCCAAGATCCCTCTGATCCTCCACACTGCTAAGAACTTCGAGCACTTAACTCTCCCTACACAGGAGCCATGTATTCACAGAGGGGGGTGGTTCGTCTGCTCCTTAATGAAGTCCACAAGCATTTCCTTTGTCTTCTCCATGTTCCGGTTTAGTTTTGTCCTTCACACATCAATCCACCAGCTGCTCCACCTCATCATTGTTTTTCAAAAGGCCAGCCACTGTAGTGTCATGCGCAACCTGATGACACGGTTTGAGCTGGATCCCGCGACACAGTCATGCGTCAGCAGTGTGAACAGTTCTGGGGAGGGCCAGTGCTCAGAACAATGGGACCAGAGACGTTGCTGCCCACAGGGAATGACTGTGGCCTCACTGTTAAGTCCAGGATCCAATTGCAGAGGGAGGTGTTGAGACCCGGCGAGGACAGTTTCCGGGGTGTGGTGATGATTTCAAAGAAGCAGAGGTGCTGCCATACTTCCTTCGTTATGACACTTATTTGCAGGGCCCAGGACAGGAAAACACTGAGGAATTTAAAGTTGCTGACTTTCGCCACCTCCGATCCCCGATGAGGACATCCTTTCCTCCTCCTGAAGTCAATAATCAGCTCCTTGGTCTTGTTGACATTGCATGAGGACTCCCAATCCCTTTGAATCTCAGATTTTCTTTTTTTCCCCCCGCTAAATACCTTTACTGCCTCTATCCTAGTGCATGACACAATATTCCATCTGCCAATGGGAATTTCAGACTGGGAAAAAGGCAGTGGCCGTCCACGTTATCACCCTCCCTTGTGATTTTATAAAGCTCTGTAAATGCACATTGGTTTTGAATACAGGCTCGGCCAATATTAATGACCGGAGCATGCTGGGGAAGAGAGACAGCGAAATGGCGGTGATAGTGGAGGACACGACTCGGATTCCCTCGGTAATGGATGGGGTCGAGTACCAGGCCGGGAAGTTCGCTCTCAGCCTCAGGCTGCACTGCTTCAAGTGAGTGTTCACACTGAGAGGGGGAGGGAGGGCCCAGTATCCAGCCCTCTCCTTATCCTCTGGGTTTCGGGTCCAGTAACTAACCCCCTCTTGTCATCCCCTGATTACTAATTTGGTAACTAAACCCCTCTTATCATCTCCGATTAATTGTTCGGTAACTGAACCCCTCTCCTCACGCCTTGGATTACTAGACTAGTAATTAAACCCCTCTCCTCATCCCCTGATTACTCATTTGGTAACTAAAACCCTCTCTTCACCTTCTGCATTACTAGTCCAGTCACTAAACCCCCCTCCCCAGCCCCTGTACTTCATGACTAGTAACTAAACCCCTCTCCTCACCCTCTGAATTACTAGTCCAGTATCCAAACAGCTCCCCAAACCCTGGAATACTAGTTTAGTAACTAAACTCCTCTGCCCACCCTCTATTATTTCTAGACTAGTAACTAAACCCCTCTCCTCAACCTCTGTATTACTAGACTAGTGACTAAACCCCTCTCCTCACCTCCTGAATTACTAGTCCAGATCTAAACACCTCCCCGCCCCTAGATGACTAGTCTAGTAACTAATCTCCTTCTGCACCCCATGGATTACTAGAGCAGTAACCCAGGCCCTCCTCTGTGCTCTCGGGTCAGTGATGGTATTGTTGACCTGTACTTTGCCCTCGCTCTCACAGGCTCATCCTGGGGGGCTTCAATGACCCTTCCATTGATGTACAAGATCCCATCAGTGAAAAGTTCTTCAAGGAAGTCTGGATTCCAACCAGCGCGAGGAATGCGACGATCTATGAAAAGGTACTTGGTGATGCATTGGTCATCTCCCGCCTTGGTGTGGGATCAGTAGCTGTTCGAATAACGTGGGAATTCGGATTTGGGGGTCAGACAGGACTTCCTAAAACAATAAATTTCTCAACATATATCAGTGATAGCAAACCTGAATTTGATTCAGATTCGGATTTTGGAATCGGTCAACTTCCATACCCATTCCTTACTTCGCCTTGCACCAGGAATACCCACTGGGTATATAGTGAAAAGTGATATCAGCATTAAACCCACATGTAGATCTACTTCACCATGAAGTTGGTGGTAGTGTGGATAATGTGGAAGGTGGTTATAGGTTACGATGGATCATTGACAGGATGCAGAGCTGGGCTAGGAAGTGACAGATGGAGTTCAACCCAGAAGAGTGTGAAGTGATTCAGTTTGGAAGGTCAAATTTGAAGGCGGAGTACAGGGTTAATGGCTAGATAGCTGGCAGTGTGAAGAAACAGAGGGATCTTGGGATCCACATCAGTGGATTCCTCAAAGTTGCATGCACTTTGAATCAGAATCCGCTTTACTATCACTAGAATGTGTCATGAAATTCGCTGTCTGGCTGCAGTACCTTACAATAGATCATTGTGATACATAACAGTAGTTACAAAGGCATACAATGCATTGGCTTTCATTAGTTGGGGGATTAAGTTCAGGAGACATGAGGGATTGGAGTTCTATAAAACTCTGGTTAGACCACACTTGGAGTAATGTGTCCAGTTCTGGTTGCCTCATTATGGGAAGGATGTAGTAGCTTTAGAGAGGCTGCAGAGGAGATTTACCAGGGAGCTGCCTGGATTAGAGAGGGTGTAGAGGAGATTTACCAGGGAGCTGCCTGGATTAGAGAGGGTGCAGAGGAGATTTACCAGGGAGCTGCCTGGATTAGAGAGGCTGCAGAGGAGATTCACCAGGGAGCTGCCTGGATTAGAGAGGGTGTAGAGGAGATTTACCAGGGAGCTGCCTGGATTAGAGAGGGTGTAGAGGAGATTTACCAGGGAGCTGCCTGGATTAGAGAGGCTGCAGAGGAGATTCACCAGGATGCTGCCTGGATTAGAGAGGCTGCAGAGGAGATTTACTAGGATGCTGCCTGGATTAGAGAGGGTGTAGAGGAGATTTACCAGGGAGCTGCCTGGATTAGAGAGGCTGCAGAGGAGATTCACCAGGATGCTGCCTGGATTAGAGAGGCTGCAGAGGAGATTTACCAGGGAGCTGCCTGGATTAGAGAGGGTGTAGAGGAGATTTACCAGGGAGCTGCCTGGATTAGAGAGGCTGCAGAGGAGATTCACCAGGATGCTGCCTGGATTAGAGAGGCTGCAGAGGAGATTTACTAGGATGCTGCCTGGATTAGAGAGGGTGTAGAGGAGATTTACCAGGGAGCTGCCTGGATTAGAGAGGGTGCAGAGGAGATTTACCAGGGAGCTGCCTGGATTAGAGAGGGTGTAGAGGAGATTCACCAGGGAGCTGCCTGGATTAGAGAGCAAGTCTTGTGAGGAGAGGCTGAGTGAGCCAAGGCTTTTCTCTTTGGAGTGATGGAGGATGAGAGGTGACTTGTTAGAGGTGTACAAGATGATAAGAGGCATTGATAGAGTGGAGAGCCAGGGACCTTTTCCCAGCAGAAATGCCTAATATAAGAAGACATTTTGAGGTGAATGGAAGAAAGTACAGAGGTAGGTTTTTTACACAGAGAGTGGTGGATGTGTGGAACACACTGCCAGGGGTGGTGGTCGAGGCAGGTGGACGTTGAACCCTTGAACACTACCTCACTTTTTTAATATATATTATGTCTGTTTTTTTACATGATTTTTAATCTATTCAATATACATATACTGTAATTGATTGATTTATTTATTCTTACTTCCTTCTATATTCTGTATTGCATTGAACTGCTGCTGCAAAATTAACAAATTTCACAACACACGCTGGTGATAATAAACCTGATTCTCAGGTACATTAGAGACTCTTAGATAGGCATGTGGATGGGGAAAATGGAGAGCTGTATAGTAGGGAAGAGCTGGATTGGTCTTCGAGTAGTTTGAAATGTTGGCACAACAAGGGGCCTGTACTGCTCTGTGGTGTATCTTAGATTGGAGATATCAGAGGGGAGATGTTGGACTTTAAATGTCTAATGAGAAATTTCAGACCAGAGTGTCAGAACATGGAACATAGAACACTACAGTAGAGGAACAGGCCCTTCGGCCCACAATGTCTGTGCTAACCGCGTGGTCAGTTCAGGTCGACCATGGATGTTGCATCCTAGTTGTCTAGATGATACACTAGACAGGGCAGTGCATTGACATATATCATAGAAATCTACAGCACATTACAGGCCCTTCAGCCCACAATGTTGTGCTGAACATGTAACTTACTCCAGTAACTGCCTAGAATTTCCCTACCGCAGAGACCTCTATTTCTCTAAGCTTCATGCACCTATCTAAGAGTCTCTTGTAAGGCCTGATTGCATCCACCTCCACCACCGTTGACGGCTGTGCATTCTACGCACCCACCATTCTCTGTGTGAAAAACTTACCCCTGAAATCCCCTCTGTACCTACAGTACTTCCCAGCACCTTAAAACTATGCCCCTCATGTTAGCTATTTCAGTGCTGGGGAAGTACAATGTGGAGGGTGAGCTGTTGCCCATGCAGCAAGCTCCCCCGCTCCACAAAAGTGATGAACCGAAGGAATGGCAGAGACCGATACAGTTTGCAATCTGCAGCATCGCCAGAGTTGCCGGTCAGCGTTGAACTCAATGTAGGACTGCCGGGACTGCCGTAGGGACTGCCAGGACTGCCGTAGGGACTGCCGGGACTGCCAGGACTGCCGTAGGGGCTGCCAGGACTGCCGTAGGGACTGCCAGGACTGCCGTAGGGACTGCCGGGACTGCTGTAGGGGCTGCCGGGACTGCCGTAGGGGCTGCCGGGACTGCCAGGACTGCCGCAGGGGCTCCAGCTCTAGATTTTTCCTCAGGGTTTACTCCTAAAGCCCTCCCAATGAGTGGGTATAGCCGCAAGGCAGCAGATCAGAATTTTCCTTCTCCGAGATGAGCTGGCAATTCCGGTTGATGAGCCCCATCTGCCTAACGTGTCTGGTTTTAAGGCACCAGTAACCTGCCTTCGCCCCGTCTTCTGTCAGTAGAAACAGTTCCACTGGGCTTAGTAGCTAAGCCACACATGAAGACCAGGAGATGGACTTGGTTGTCGTTTTGAGACACACACCATTGGAAGCATTTAATAGTTAGATGGAGCTTATCCCCACTAAACCCCAAACCCCGACTATGACAACTTTAAGAAAACCAGGTGCCAACTTAAACCAGTCACTTCTGTCTGTGCATCATCCATATTCCTCTATTTGTGGGCTGAAGGGCCTGTACTGTGCTTTACTGTACTGTTTTCTATATTATATAAGTTAATGAAAGAGTGGAAATCCTCTAGGAGTTGCAGAATTTCTTTTGTTGTGGAATAAACTCCCACACGGTGAGAGTGGTGTGGGCACTGAGGGGTGTGATAGAACAGGGGATCTGGGAATCGAGGTACATCATTCCTTGAAAGTGGCGTCACAGGTGGATAGGGTCTTAAAGAAATCATTTGCCACATTGACCTTATTGAATTTTTTGAAGTAGTTACGAGGAATGTTGACGAGGGTAAGGCAGTGGATGTAGTCTATATGGACTTCAGCAAGGCCTTTGACAAAGTTCCACCTGGAAGGTTAGTTAAGAAGGTTCGGTCGTTAGGTATTAATGCTGGAGTAATAAAATGGATTCAACAGTGGCTAGATGGGAGATGCCAGAGAGTAGTGGTGGATAATTGTTTATCGGGATGGAGGCCGGTGACTAGCGGGGTGCCTCAGGGATCTGTTTTGGGCCCAATGTTGTTTGTAATATACATAAATGATCTGGATGATGGGGTGGTAAATTGGATTAGTAAGTATGCTGATGATACTAAGGTAGGAGGTGTTGTGGATAATGAGGTGGGTTTTCAAAGCTTGCAGGGAGATTTATGCCGGTTAGAAGAATGGGCTGAACGTTGGCAGATGGAGTTTAATGCTGAGAAGTGTGAGGTTCTACATTTTGGCAGGAATAATCCAAATAGAACATACAGGGTAAATGGTAGGGCATTGAGGAATGCAGTGGAACAGAGAGATCTAGGAATAACAGTGCATAGTTCCCTGAAGGTGGAGTCTCATGTAGATAGGGTGGTGAAGAATGCTTTTGGAACGCTGGCCTTTATAAATCAGAGCATTGAGTACAGAAGTTGGGATGTAATGTTAAAATTGTACAAGGCATTGGTAAGGCCAAATTTGGAATATTGTGTACAGTTCTGGTTACCGAATTATAGGAAAGATATCAATAAATTAAAGAGAGTGCAGAGACGATTTACTAGGATGTTACCTGGGTTTCAGCACTTAAGTTACAGAGAAAGGTTGAACAAGTTAGGTCTCTATTCATTGGAGCGTAGAAGGTTGAGGGGGGATTTGATCGAGGTATTTAAAATGTTGAGAGGGATAGATAGAGTTGACATGAATAGGCTGTTTCCAGTGAGAGTAGGGGAGATTCAAACGAGAGGACATGATTTGAGAATTAGGGGGCAAAAGTTTAAGGGAAACACGAGGGGGTATTTCTTTACTCAGAGAGTGATAGCTGTGTGGAATGAGCTTCCTGTAGAAGTAGTAGAGGCCAGTTCAGTTGTGTCATTTAAGGTAAAATTGGATAGGTACATGGACAGGAAAGGAGTGGAGGGTTATGGGCTGAGTGCGGGTAGGTGGGACTAGGTGAGATTAAGAGCGGCACGGACTAGGAGGGCCGAGATGGCCTGTTTCCATGCTGTGATTGTTATATGGTTATAAATCAATGTACTGAGCACAAGTTATGTTACAATTATATAAGATTTGGTGAGGGCTAATTTGGAGTATTGTGTGTATTTCTGGTCACCTTCCTACAGGAACGATGTAAATAAGATTGAAAGAGTGCAGAGAAAATTTACAAGGATGATGCCAGGATGTGAGGACCTGAGTTATACGGAGGGGTTGAATAGGTTTGGACTTTATTCCCTGGAGTGCAGGAGAATGAGGGGAGATTTGATAGAGATGTACAGAATGATGAGGGGTATAGATAGGGTAAGTGCAAGCAGGGTTTCCACTGAGGTTGGGTGAGAGTAGAGCTCATGGTTAAGGGTGAAAGGTGAGAAGGGACTTCATCACTCAGGGGATGGTGAGGGTGTGAACTGAGCTCCCAGCACAAGTGAAGGATGCAGGTTTGATTAGAAAAGTTAAGGGAAGTTTGGATAGGTACATAGATGGGAGGGGTATGGAGGGATATGGTCGATGGAACTAGGCAGTGTAAATAGTTTGGCATGGGCTAGATGGGCCAAAGGGTCTGTTTCTGTGCTATAGTGTTCTATGGCTCTGTGACTCTAAACCTACTAAGCATTTTGTCTTCCTTCAGATTTTCAGATGCCTTCCCTCCGATCACGTGAAGAACAACAGTGACCTAGTGGCTTTCAACGCTAAGCAGGGTCTGGAGGTCGAGGACCCGGCCAAAGCTGTGGAAGAGCTAAAGAAGATCCATGGCTTCCTCGTCCAGTTCCCCTTCTACTTCCTGTCTGAGGCGAACTTGCTCCCGCCGCTCAGCACCAAGGAGCGGATGGTGCCGATGGAGGTGTGGACATGAAGGGAGAGTGGAGGAGAGTAGGATAAAGGGAAGAGGCTGGTCACTCTGGCCACAGTATCTACAGGGGGAACCAAGCGTCCAATAGTCAAGGCCAGAGGTAGACCTGTCAAGTTTTCAGAGAACTAACAGACAAAAAAAACTCAGGAGGGTCAGACTGTAGTATCAACAGTTACAGGACACACTAGCTCCATCAACTTGGAGAATTTCTGATTTCCTTGAGAGAATTTCTGATTTTCCTTCCCGGGCTATACCAACCTCTGAGATATCAGCACACTCTATAAATTTGGTGTTTTTATTTCAATAACATCCTGCATTATAGAATACAGAACAGTACAGTGCAGTACAGGCCCTTCACCCCACAATATTGTGCCGACCCTTTAACCCTGCCCCACAATCAATTTCACCTTTCCCTCCCACATAGCCTTCCGTTGTTCCATCATCCATGTGCCTACCTGCGAATCTCTACCTCAGTGTGTTTAGGTGCTGACGTGGAAGGGGTTAATGTGTGTTAACATCATGTCTTCCTGGTACAAAATGTGGAACGCAACATGGGACCATTAGACATAGCAGCAAAATTAGGCAATTCGGCCTATCGAGTCTGCTCTGCCATTTCATCATGGCTGATCTATTATCCCTCTCAACACCATTTTCAAGCCTTCTCCCTGTAACCTTCAATGCCCTGACCATTCAAAACCTATCAATGTCTAAATATATGTAATGGCCTGGCCTCTACACCCATCTCCAGCAATGAATTCCGCAGATTCACCAGCCATTTGCAGCAATTAATGCCACAGATTCACTACCTTCTGGCTAAAGAAATTACTCCTCATCTTTGTTCTAAATTGACATACAGTACCTCTATTCTGAGGCTCTGCCCCTGGTCCTAGACTCCCCCACTATAGAAAACATCCTCTCCAGATCCCCTGTATCTAGGCCTTTCAATATTCGATAGGTGTCAATTAGATCCCCCACCCCTATTCTTCCGAACTCCACTGAGAACAGGCTGTAGAGCTATCAAGCACTTCTCATACCTTAACCCATTCATTCCCGGAAACAATCTTGTAAACCTCCACTGGACCCTCCCCAACAACTATCTGTTTACCTTCTAAGTCTGCCCCCTAACCACCCCTCCAAATCTCTTCCCAGGAACTGGCCTCTGCTATTCTACCCCTCTAGTGTAGTATCATGACAGGTCAGTACACACAATCAGAAACTCCCCTAATCTCAGATTCAGAATTAACAACAGAGTCAATTTGGGGAAGAGAGCTCCTAGCTCCTGTCATCCTCTGTAACAAAATTCAAAGTAAATTTATTATAAAATATGTGTATGTCACCAAATACTACCCTGAGATTCATTCTCCCCCAGGCATTCACAGTAGAACAAAGAAACGCAATAGAATCAATGAAAAACCACACACAAATGCTGACGAACAACTAATGTGCAAAAGAAGACAAACTCTGCAAATAAAAAAGAAACCTAATAATAATAATAATAAATAAGTAAATAAATAAATAACACTGAGAACATGAGTTGTAGAGACCTTGAAAATGAGTCCATAGATTATGGAATCAGTTCCCTGATGGGGTGAGTGAAGTTATTCACTCTGGTTCAGCAGCTGAATGGTTAAAGGGTAATATCTGTTCCTGAACCTGGTGGTGTGTGACCTAAATTGCCTCCTATCCAGCCCCCTTGTCCCAAACCCCCCCCCAAATATTGGAAGCATCAGTTTCTCTCAATACTTTACTCCTCACCATCTGAAAACCATGCTGGAAATATTTGGCTGATCGAGCAGCATCTGTGAAGCAATGGTTTAGCTCGATAGTGAAAACAGAAATCGAGTTCATCGGAAGTTGACGAGAAAGGGTGAGGGGAGGTGTATGGTGCTAGTAGAGACAGATACATTAGGGGCTTTTAAACATAGAACAGTATAGCACAGGGAGAGGCCCTTCAGCCCACAATGTTGTGCCAAGCCAACCAAACAAATTGCCCCTGCCTACACAATATCCATATCCTTTCATTTCCCTCACATTCATGTGCCTGGCTATTAAAAATCAATGTACCTGTCTCTATCACCACCCAGGCAGTGCATTCCTGGTGCCTACCAATCTCTGTGTAAAAAAAACTTGCCCCTCACATCTACTTCGAAATTAACCCCCCTCACCTTGAATGCATGCCCTCTGGTATCAGACATTTCACCCCTGGGAAAAGATACTCTCTGTCTACGCCTCTCGTAATCTTATAAACCTCTATCAGATCTCCCTTCAGCCTCCACTGCCTCAGAGAAAACAACCCAAGTTTACCAGCCTCTCATGACAGCACCTGCCCCCTAATCCAGGCAGCATCCTGGTAAACCTCTCCTGCACCCCTCTCCAAAGACCTGGTCTCCCATTCCTATAATGGGATGACCAGAATGATATGCAATACCTGTACTCCCGATGTGGCCTAACTAGAGTTTTGTAAAACTGCAGCATAACTTTTCGACGTTTGAACGCAATGAATCAATTAATATAAGGCGAGCAAGTCATATACCTTCTTAACCACCCTATCAACCTGTGCAGCCACTTTCAGGAAGCTCTGAACTTGGACCACAAGACCTCTCTGCTCATCAACTCTGTCAAGGGTCTTGTCCTTAAGTGTCATGTACTTTCTATTTACATTTAACCTTCCAAGGTCAGCATCACATTTGTCAGCGTTAAGAAGCTTAAGTAGGCACGTGGATGATAGGAAAATGGGAGGCCTGTGGAGAAGGGAAGGTTTTGATTGATATTGGAGTAGGTTAAAAGATTAGCACAACATTGCGGACTGAAGGGTCTGTGCTGTGCTGTACTGTTTTATAACTCTAGAAACTCTGCAGATGCTGGAAATCCAGAGCAACACACATAAAATGCTGGAGGAACTCAGCAAGTCAGGCAGCATCTGTGAAAATGAATAAACAGTTGATGTTTCGGGCTGAGACCCTTCTTCAGGTCTGGAAAGGAAGGGGCAAGTAGCCAGAATGAAAAGGTTGGGGGAGGAGAAGGAGGACAAACTATGAGGTGATACATGAAGCTAGGTGGGTGGGAAAGGTAAGGGCCAGGAGAAGAAGGAATCTGTTAGGAAAAGAAAGTGGACCATAGAGGAAAGGGAGGGAGGAGGGGACCCGAGGAGGTGATAGGCATCTGAGGAGAGGTAAGAGGCCGAAGTGAAGAATAGAAGAATAGAGAAAGGGACAGAAAAACAATTTTACCAGAATTTTACTCCCAATTTTGAGTAATCATCAGTATTTTTACAAGAAGGCTGTGGATTTTTTGCTTTGCATCTCTGCCTCCTAATCTCCTCCCACCTCGAAGCTCAGAATAGGGCACCTGCTTTGGGAATCTGGTGAGGCATTTCAGGCAATATGACATGCCCATGGAAGTCAACAGATTACTGGGGAAAGAGGGAATCGGGGACGTGAGAGGCTAGAGGCACTGGAATCTGGAGCAACACACCTTCTGCTAGAGAAACTCAGCAGGTCGAACTCTGTCTGTGGGGGGGAATGGTGGCAGAAGGGCTGTAGGAACTGCCGGCATTTTGGGCTGAAAACCTACATCAAATCAGATCAAAGCCAATCAAAGTAAATTCATTACTAAAGTTCGTACACAACCCGGACTTTCATTTTCTTGCGAGCATTCACACTAAATAGAGAGAAACACAAGGGGATGAATGAAAGACCAAAGCAAGATGGATGGACAAACAACCAGTGTACAAAAGACAACAAATTATGCAGAAATTTTAAAAAAGCAAACTACTTAATGGTAAATAAATAAACAATAAATATTGAGGACATAAGATGAAGAATCCTTGAAAGAGAGTCCGGAGGTTTCACTGACGGTGTGAGTGAAGTTGGTTTTGGAGCCTATGGGCGGAGGAGTGATAACTGTTCCTGAACTCGAGGGTGTAGGTTCCTCCTTCCTGATGGCGGCAGCGAGTAGACAGCATGGCCTGGATGGTGGACATCTTTGATGGTGGAAGCTGCTTTACTGCTACTGTGCTCTGTAGATGTGCTCAATGGTGCTTGGGTTCCAAGGACCCCTGAAAGGTTGACAGCTCTTTCCCTCACATAGATGCCCCTTGACCCATTGAGTTCCTGCCCCACCCGGAGAGTTGGGCCTGTTCTTAACCGGCAGGCAAGAGCAAATATATCTAAGGATGGGATTATAGAAATGCAAGGCGTCGAGGGTTAGGGGAGAGAGTGGGAATATGGTTACACAAAATGCTGGAGGAACTCAGCAGGTCAGGGTGCGTCTATGGAGGGGAATAGACAGCGGATGTTTGGGCTGAGACCCTTCATCAGGCCTCAGTCTGAAACATCGCGTTCAGTACGGTAACCAAAAGTGTCCCCTAGCACCTTGACGGCAGTGGTGATATAATTTAAGGGTACTGTCATCTGACTATACATATATACAACCACACGAAACAATGTTCCTCCAGACCATGGTGCACCCACAAAACGTATATCACACACAACACATAAAACAAAATATTACCATGAATAAGTTAATAAATATAATTCAAAATGCATGTAGTGCACAGCGCAGGTAAACAGTAAACAGCTCACTGTCCTAGTGACGAGACCTCGGTGGTGACAGGGTATTCATTAGCCTCACAGCCTGAGGGAAGAAGCTGTTACCCAGTCTGACAGTCCCAGTCCTGATGCTCCTGTACCTCCTTCCTGACGGTAGTGAGTCACAGAGATTGTGGGATGGGTGGTAGGGATTCTCGCCTACAACACACCTGGTAAATGTCACAAATACATCCAGCACAATCAGAACCTGATTTATTATCACTGACATATAATATGGAAACTCTCTCCCATAAGATTCCTTCTTCAGTCCTTTACCTCTCTCAGCTTCTCACTTATTCTCCTGTCCCTGACCCACCTCACCTGGTCTCACCTATCAACTGCCAGCTCGCAATTCTCCTGCCCCCACCGCCTTATTCTGACTTCTTCTCCCTTCCTTTTCCAATCCCGTCAAAGGGCCGCAGCCTGACACAGCAACTCTTTATTCTTCTCCATAGATGCTGCCTGACCTGCTGAGTTCCTCTGGCATTTTGTGTGTGTTGCTCTGGATTTCCAACATCTGCAGAATCTCCTGTGTTGATGGTTATTGTGATAGACAGTCAGCCATAGTGGGGTAGTTTCAAAGGGCTGGATGTCCTACTCCTAATTGTTATAGATGTTTCTCTAAATGTAACTTTGGAGGATTGTGGTAGGGGTGAATGAAGGTGGAGATGTTTGGCGGGGGAATGAGTGCGATTACCTGTACAACTGAGGCACAGTCCCAAGGACAGGATGATAGGAAGAGGCCAGAATTGGAGGAGCATGGAACTATTGGAGAAAGGAAGGGGTGGGTCGAGGATGATGGTAAATCTGGGGATGTGTAAGAGGCCAGAGATGGCATTCCCTGAGACCCAGCATCACTTGGTTCGGAGGAGACCTCACATTCCATTCACCAAACCCTTTCCACTGAGCGGAATTACCTGTATGAACAGTATGTAAGACAAGTTTTTCATCTTATCACAGTGTGTGTCAATAACCGATTCCAGTTCCACTTCCAATCCCAGCAACAAACATAGAAATAAGACATAGGAGCAGAATTAGACCATTAGGCCCCACCATTCCATCATAGCTGATCTATTGTCCTTCTCAATCCCATTCCTGCCGCCTCCCCAGCTGTCTGTGGCTGTGAATTCGACAGATTCACTACCTGCTGGCTAAAGGAATTCTTCCTCATCTCTGTTCTAAATTTACATCCCTCTATGCTGAGTCTGTGCCCTCTGGTCCTAGGCTCCCCCACATCCTCTCTATGTAGGCCTTATCAAATCCAAAAGGTTTCAATGAGATCCCCCTGCATTCTTCTAGACTCCAGTGAGTACTGACCCAGAGCCATCCAATGCTCCTCGTTTGTTAACCCTTTCATTCATGGGATCATTCTTGTGAACCTCTTCTGGTCCCTCTCCAACATCCTTTCTTAAATAAGGGCCCTAAAACTGCTCACAATACTGTCTGAGCAATGCCTTATAAAGCCTCAGCATTACATCCTTACTTTTATACTCTAGACCTCTCGAAACGAACACTAACATGGCATTTGCCTTCCTCAGCACCGACTCAACCTGCAAGTTATTCTTTAGGGAATCCTGCACAAGCGCTCCCAAATCCCTTTACACCTCTGATTTCTAAATTTTCTCCCCATTTAGAAAGTAGTGCACACTTTTATTCCCTCTACCAAAGTGCCTGATGTGTTCAGGGAGCAGCTGCTGGCTTCTGAATTACATTGCCCCCTCCCCCTTTGACCATTGGGTAACAGGCGGGGGTCTCGAGGTGAGAGGGAAATTATGTCAACACACTTGGAGTGGGTTGGGAGGGCTGCCAAGCACAGGGAGATTCAGACTGATCCACAGTGACTGGCTTTGTTCACCCTCACCAAGAACTCTCCTTCTTGACTCAGTTGTAGAATACTATTGGACAGAAAAAGGCCTGACTAGTCTGTGCCAAACTATTAATCTGCTGAATCCCATCGACCTGCACACCCTTTCAAAGCCCCCCCATCCATGAATCTATCCAAATTTCTCCTAAATGTTGAAATCAAGTCCACGTACACCACTTCCACTGGTAGTTGATATCACACTCGCACCATCCTCCGACTGAAAAAGTTCCCCTTAGGTTCGCCATGAACATTTCACCTTTCACCCTTACCCCTTGACCCAGCCTCAGTGGAAAAAGCCTGCTTGCATTTACCCTGTCTATACCCTCTTGATGGTGAACACCTCTATCAAATCTCCCCTCGTTCTCCTACGCTCCAGGGAATAACCTCTACTTGGGCTTCCAGCCAAGTCCAGGTGTTGATTTTAACTGATATTTCAATGACAAACTGTGTCATTTTCATCAAGGACTCTGTTTATGCATGTCTAGTGCAATGGCATATGTACTCAACCCCCATAGACCGTCCCTGGGAGCTGAGCGAACACCATCGGATAAGACTTGCCTAGGCATCTTCCCCGATGAAGGTATTGAAACATTGGTTAAAATCGACACCTGCACCTGGCTGTGCTGAGGATCCTTGACGAGGATAGCTTGGACCCAAATGCTGGGGTATCTGAAGCAAGGTTCGAGCTACGGCATCAAAGTGGATCTGAGCACAAAACAAATGCTAGATGGTATCACTAGCAGGTTTACAATTAGGCATCGAACCGCAGTTCAGGTGTTCCTTAAATGCTCAAATCTTGGCGTGAAAAACATGATTACCAATTAGCGGGACTGTCCGAAATCTTTAAAGGGGCCGCACTTTGGGAGGCTAGAGTGTCTGAACCTCGGAAGCTGGCATGGATGGGTGTGTGTTGTAACACCGGCTGGAAGCCCAGGAAGAGATTATCTGTCATACACACCAGGAAAGCACCCTGGTTTCCCTAACACTCAGCTCCTCAAGCCCCAGCAACGTTCTTGTAAATTTTCAATCTTATTGATACCTTTCCAAAAGTGCACACAATACTCACTCTTGTCTTACACAATTTCAACTTAACATCCCAACTCCTGTACCCAGTACATTGATGATAAGAAGGCCAGTGTGCCAAAAGCTTTATGACCCTATCTACTGACGTTCCGCCTATCGCAATCTGTGCTATTTAATTAGTATCATCTCATAACACTAATAATTCTGATTTATTATTCAAAACACATAATGAAATGCATCATTTGCATTAGCTACCAACACAACCTTACAAACTCTGCAAATTATTCCAGACTTTCTTAACCCTCTGCAGTCCTGGGGAAGGTGCTCCCACGGCACTGTTGAGGAGGGAGTTCCAGGGTGAAGACCCAGTGGCGGTGAAGAAATGGCGATGTATTTCCAAGTCACATTGGTGTGTGGCTCAAGGGGAGCCTGTAGGTGGTGGTGCTCGTGTCTTGGTGGTCTCTGCAGCTAATCAGATCCCGATTCATTCATTTATCACGTCTGCATCGAAACACATTGAAATGCATTGTTGGCGTTAAAAACCAACACGTCTTAAGGATGTACTGGGGTCAGCCACACATTCCGGGGTCAGCATCACATGCCCACAATGTTGGACAGAACAACACAGGACACAACTCAACAACCAGCAAAGGAACAAGAACCCAACAAGTCCCCGTTCTCACTTCCTGCCACCCACTCACACAGTCCTCTAACCCCAGGGCTGGCCACCTCCAGAGGACTCAGACGGAGTTACTGGGCCTTCAACTTCCCCAGAGATTTGGTGACGGGGTTCTGGACATGGAGAAGCAGAGCCTGTGATGGGGCTCGAATGAGGCAGTGGCTCTGCCCGCTGTGTCAGTGTAACTGTACACCATTAGTGTAATGTGGATCATTTAGAAAGGAAAGGAGGAGGAGATCCAGGGGGTGGTGAAGGCAGCCAGAAAGAGGAGTGGAAAAGTAGAGCAGAGAGGAGGAGAATTTACCAGAAGCTGGAGAAATGGATGTTCACATCATCAGGTTGGAGGCTACCCAGGTGGAAAGTGAGGACAATAGTTCCTCCAGCCTGAGAGTGGCCTCATCAGGAACGTGGAGGGACTGACACGTCAGAATGGAATTGAAATGGTTGACCACTCTCCTTCCCTTTCATGCCCCGTCTCAGTGTAACTCCACAACGTTCATGTCGTTAGGCAAATATTGCAAGGCCAGTGTAATTGCCCTGTGCTGGGGTGATCATGCATCAGTGGTATCAGAAGGATGCCTGGTGTAACTGTGCACCTGTGTGTGTCACTCCTGCTGTGACAGTGCAGGAGACCACCACCTAATTCTGCAACAATCACTGTGGATGCAATCCCCCATTTTAATTCCAGTCCCATGTCAGTCCACGAGGAGGCCACTCTCAGGCTGCAGGATCGACACCTCGTGTTCCACCTGAGTGGCCTCCAACCCGATGGCAAGAATGTTACTTTCTCTCCAACTTCCTGTAACTTCTCCCCCCACCACTTTTATCAAATCCCCATTCTGGCTCCCCTCTCACCCCTTCTCCTCACCTGCCTCTGCTCCTCCTTCCCTTTCCCCTATGGTCTTCTCTCCTCTCCTGTCAGATCCCTTTTTCTCCAGCCATTTACCTTTTCCAACCATCTCCTCCCAGCTTCTCACTTCATCCCCCTTCCCCACCCACCCACGTTCACCCTCACCTGATCTCACCTATCACCTGCCAGCTTCCCACTTCATTCCCCTTCCCCACCCACCCACCCACGTTCACCCTCACCTGATCTCACCTATCACCTGCCAGCTTCCCACTTCATTCCCCTTCCCCACCCACCCACCCACGTTCACCCTCACGTGGTCTCACCTATCACCTGCCAGCTTCCCACTTCATCCCCCTTCCCCACCCACCCACGTTCACCCTCACCTGATCGCACCTATCACCTGCCTGGTTCACTTCATCCCCCTTCCCCACCCACCCACGTTCACCCTCACCTGATCTCACCTATCACCTGCCTGGTTCACTTCATCCCCCTTCCCCACCCACCCACATTCACCCTCACCTGGTCTCACCTATCACCTGCCTGGTTCACTTCATCCCCCTTCCCCACCCACCCACATTCACCCTCACCTGGTCTCACCTATCACCTGCCTGGTTCACTTCATCCCCCTTCCCCACCCACCCACGTTCACCCTCACCTGGTCTCACCTATCACCTGCCTGGTTCACTTCATTCCCCTTCCCCACCCACCCACGTTCCCCCTCACCTGGTCTCACCTATCACCTGCCTGGTTCACTTCATCCCCCTTCCCCACCCACCCACGTTCACCCTCACCTGGTCTCACCTCTCACTTGCCAGCTTGTACTCCTTCCTCTCCCCACCTTATAATTCTGGCTCCTTCCCCCTTCCTTTCCAGTCCTGGTGAAGCCTCTCAGCCTGAAACACCGACTGTTTATACCCTCCACAGATGCTGCCTGACTCACTGTTTCTCCAGTACTTCGAGTGCGTTGCTGCTAAGGTGATGGCGGTGGTGTAATTGTGAACTATGTGTAACCGTAGTACTGGTGTTATTGTGCACTACCGTGTAATTGTGAACTATCTGTGTAACGGCACGCCATTGGTGTAGATACCACCAGCTGCTGGGTTGTGTTGGAGACATACTCATGCACGGTCAAACCCCGGATACGGGCTGTGTGCAGTGCTGGAGAGTGGGTGAGGCTTCGGCAGCTGTAACTGGCATCGGGATTGTTCCAGGGCTTCGTTCCAGTGGCCAGCTGCTTGCGGGATTTAACCCCTCAAGTACTGCAATAAGAGTGCACCACAGAAAGGGAAGGTCTCCGGTGAGAAAGTTGTCCCTTCCAGTGGCATCCAGGGAGAAACCTTGGAGGCTAAAATCTGTACAGAACAGCAGCTGAAGTCATGTAAATAATACTAATTAATTAAATGATTTTTAAATATGCTGGATTCAAAGATCAAAGTCCATTTATTATAAAATAATATGTTACCACATACTACCTTGAGAGTCATTTTCTTGCGGGCATTCACAGGGAAAAGAATAGAATCTACTGAAAGACTGGCAGACGACCAGTCTGCAAAAAACAAGCTGTGTCAAACTGAGAACGTGAGCTGCAAAGAGTCTGTGAAAATCAGTCTGTAGGGCGCAGAATCAGTTCAGTGCTGTGGTGAATGAAATCACCAACATTGGTCCGAGAGCATGATGGTTGAGGGGTAGCAACTGTTCCAGAACCTAGTGTGGGACCTGAGGCTCCTGTACCTCCTGCCCGTTGGTAGCAGTGAGAGGAGAGCACAGCCTGGGTGGTCGGGGTCCCTGATGATGGATACTGCTTTCTTGTGACAGTGCCCCTGGGAGACGTCCTCACTGGTGAGGAGGGCTTTTCCGGTGATGGAGTGGGACGTATCCACTGCCTTTTGTAGTCTCTTCTGTTCCTGGGGATTGGTGTTTCCACAGCAGGCCATGGTGCAATCGGTTAGATTAAATCAGTTTTATTTGTCACATGACATTGGAGAGGGTTCGTGAGAATGATTCTGGGATTGAAAGGCTTATCGTATGAGGAGTTTGGGATCTAGGCCTGTACTCACTGGGGTTTAGAAGAATGAGGGGGAATCTCATTGAAACCAATCAAATATTGAAAGGCCCAGATGGAGAGGATGTTTTCTACAGTGGGGGAGACTAGGACCAGAGGACATAGATAGAGTGGATGTGGAGAGGATGTTTCCTATAGTGGGGGAGTCTAGGACCAGAGGACACAGATAGAGTGGATGTGGAGAGGATGTTTCCTACAGTGGGGAGTCTGGGACCAGAGGACACAGATAGAGTGGATGTGGAGAGGATGTTTCCTACAGTGGGGGAGTCTAGGACCAGAGGACACAGATAGAGTGGATGTGGAGAGGATGTTTCCTATAGTGGGGGAGTCTAGGACCAGAGGACACAGATAGAGTGGATGTGGAGAGGATGTTTCCTACAGTGGGGAGTCTGGGACCAGAGGACACAGATAGAGTGGATGTGGAGAGGATGTTTCCTACAGTGGGGGAGTCTAGGACCAGAGGACACAGATAGAGTGGATGTGGAGAGGATGTTTCCTATAGTGGGGGAGTCTGGGACCAGAGGACACAGATAGAGTGGATGTGGAGAGGATGTTTCCTACAGTGGGGGAGTCTAGGACCAGAGGACACAGATAGAGTGGATATGGAGAGGATGTTTCCTATAGTGGGGGAGTCTAGGACCAGAGGACACAGATAGAGCGGATGTGGAGAGGATGTTTCCTACAGTGGGGAGTCTGGGACCAGAGGACACAGATAGAGTGGATGTGGAGAGGATGTTTCCTACAGTGGGGGAGTCTAGGACCAGAGGACACAGATAGAGTGGATGTGGAGAGGATGTTTCCTACAGTGGGGGAGTCTAGGACCAGAGGACACAGAGTGGATGTGGAGAGGATGTTTCCTATAGTGGGGGAGTCTGGAACCAGAGGACACAGATAGAGTGGATATGGAGAGGATGTTTCCTATAGTGGGGGAGTCTAGGACCAGAGGACACAGATAGAGCGGATGTGGAGAGGATGTTTCCTACAGTGGGGGAGTCTAGGACCAGAGGACACAGATAGAGTGGATGTGGAGAGGATGTTTCCTACAGTGGGGGAGTCTGGGACCAGAGGACACAGATAGAGTGGATGTGGAGAGGATGTTTCCTGCAGCGGGGGAGTTTGGGACCAGAGGACACAGATAGAGTGGATGTGGAGAGAGTGTTTCCTATAGTGGGGGAGTCTGGGACCAGAGGACACAGATAGAGTGGATGTGGAGAGGATGTTTCCTATAGTGGGGGAATCTAGGACCAGAGGGCACAGATAGAGTGGATGTGGAGAGGATGTTTCTTATAGTGGGGGAGTCTGGGACCAGAGGGCACAGATAGAGTGGATGTGGAGAGGATGTTTCCTACAGTGGGGGAGTCTAGGACCAGAGGACACAGATAGAGTGGATGTGGAGAGGATGTTTCCTATAGTGGGGGAGTCTGGGACCAGAGGACACAGATAGAGTGGATGTGGAGAGGATGTTTCCTATAGTGGGGGAGTCTAGGACCAGAGGACACAGATAGAGTGGATGTGAAGAGGATGTTTCCTACAGTGGGTGAGTCTAGGACCAGAGGACACAGATAGAGTGGATGTGGAGAGGATGTTCCCTACACACAGTACTCCAAAGTGGGCCTCAGCAACGTTCTTGACATAACAAACACGAGAAAGTCTGCAGATGCTGGAAATCCAGAGCATCAAGCACAAAATGCTGGAGGAACTCAGCAGGTCAGGCAGCATCTATGGGAATGAAGAAACGGTCGATGTTTCAGGCCGAGACCCTTTCTCAGGAATGAGAAGGAAGGGGCGGATGCCAGAATAAGAAGATGGGGGGAAGAGACGGAGGCTAGCTGGAAGGTAATAGGTGAAGCCAGGTGGGTGGAAAAGGTCAAGAGCTGGAGAAGAAAGAATCTGATAGGAGAGGAGAGTGGAGAAAGGGAAGGAGGAGGGGACCCAGATGAAGGTTATAGGCCACTCCACTGAGAAGAAGTGAAAGGTCAGAGTGGGGAATCAAGAAATGGGGGGGGGGGGGGGGGGGGAGATGTATTTACCAAAGGAAAAATTGATTTTCATGCCACCAGGTGGAGTATTTAAATGTTTGGCCACTGGAAAGTGCCACGGAGGTGCTCAACAAAGGGGTCCCTTGATTTACGACGAGTCTAACCAGTGTAGAGGAGGCCACATCAGGAGCACCTGATATGATAGACTACTCCAGCAGGTTCACAGGTGAAGTGTTGCCTCACTTGGAAGGACTGTTTGGACCCCTGAATGGAGGTGAGGGAGGGGGTGAACGGGCAGGCGTAGCACTTGGGCCGCTTGCAGGGGTAAGTGTTGGGAGGGACGAATGGACAAAAAAATGGTGGAGGGAGCAATCCCTGCTGAAAGTGGAGGAGAGGGGAAGGTGAAAACTTATCTGATGGTAGGGTCCCTTTGGAGATGGCAGAGGTTGAAAAGAGTGATGTGTTGAATGCCAAGGCTCGTGGGGAAGTCTGTAAGGACACGAGGGATGCTGTGATTGTTAGGGCGTTGGGAAGATGGGGTGTGCGCAGATGTCCAGGAAATGTTGGTGAGGGCAGCATGAATAGTAGAGGGAAGGAACCCCCATTCTTTAACGAAGGAGGACATCTCTGAGGTCCTGAAACAGAAGGCTGCGCCCTGGGAACAGATGCAGCGGAGGCAAAGAAACTGAGAAATGGGAATACCATTTTTGCAGGAGATAGGGTGGGAAGAGGTATAGTCAAGATAACCGTGGGAATCAGTAGGTTTGAAAAAGACAGTTTATCTCCAGAGATGGAGACAGGGAGATCGAGAAAGGGGAGGGAGATGTCAGAAATGGACCAAGTGAATTTAAGGGCAGGGTGGAAGTCAGAGACAAATTTAAGAAAATTGACGAGCATGACCAAGACAACGCCGATGTGAGGAGGATAACCTCAAACGTAGACTGGTCTACAGAGGCACTGAATAGGCAGGCATAGCTGGGGCCTACGCCGGTGCCCATGGCTACCCCTTGATTCTAGAGAAAGAGGGAGGAGCCGAAGAAAATTTGTCAGGGTGAGGGCTGCCAGTAGAGGAGGGTGGTGCTGGAAGGGGGGTGGGTTGGTTCTTTCTTCAAGAAAGAAGTGGAGAGCTTTGAGGCCTTCTTGATTGGTGTTAGAAGTGTATGGGGACAGAACATCCATGGTGAAGGTGAAGTGGTCAGCGCCAGGGGACGGAAAGTTACTGAGGGCTTGAGAAGTGTTGTGGATGTAGGTGGGGAGGGACTGAACCAAGGGCGATAGAATGGAATCGAGGTACGAGGACACGAGTTCAGTGGGGCAGGAGCAGGCAGAGACAGTGTGCCTACCCAGACAGTTTGTAGATCTCGTGTAGGGGTAGAAGTGAGCAGTGTGGGGTAAGGGGCCTATGAGTTTGGTGGCTGTGGATGGAGTTCTCCCGAGTGGATGAGAGTAATAGTGGCAGAGATAGTTTTCTAATGGTACAGATTGCGATCTTTATCAAGGGGTAGGTATGAGGAAGTGTCTGAGAGTTGCCACCTCCTCTCGGCAAGGTAGGGGTCAGTGTGCCCCATTACAACAGCACCCCCTTTGTCTGCGGGTTTGATGGTAAAACTGGGATTCGTGCGGAGGGAGTGGAGGGCAGTGTGTTTGGAGGAGAAAGGTTGGAGAAGGTGAGGGGACTGCTAAAGTCGAGACCATTGATGTCTCGTCAGCAATTCAAGATAGAATGGAGAGTCTTGCAAAGAGAATTCCTTTCAACACATGAATGATCAACATTATACGTTTTTATGTGTTAGGAATGTGCTGTGGTGTGTTGGTCAGGGTGTGACATTCAAAAACAACATTCCACAATTATAATCAAAAAATGTATATATGAAAAAGTTACTTGCTGGCAGCAAGCAAAACAAAGAAAACAGCTAATTACTTCATTAATCTCACTTTTTTCTCGCAAATGGTCACTGCGATCAATAGCCTGTGACTCCGCTTTTGGAGTTGAGCTTTGGAACTACCTGTACAGCCTGACATTGTTGCGGTGTGGAATGAAGTCTCGAAGGTGCAGGATGGTTACGGAATGGCGACGCCTGGGCCTGGGAGCTGAGAGTGAGCCGGTGTTTGGGCATTGTTGGAGATGATTCGATGTGGCAAAAGAAAGGCAAGCGGAGGTGAGATGGAGCCCAGGCCCAAGGGAAAGGAAGTATCCAAGGTTTTATCAATTTAAGCACTGGGCTGAATTGGAAAGGTCAGGTACGGGCTGAATTGAGGCAGCAGGGCCTCAGACCAAGAGTGTATTGAAGCAGCTGGGCTCAGGTTCAAGGACAAGCAACATCCTGGGGGTTAGACGACTTGAGAAGTCAGGGTGTCAGGGCCAGAGGTGAGGGCCAGGCCAGTGTCCAGCTCACTTCTCCATGAGGTTTACTTGTCTCTACACTGAACTGAGGCTGGGGCCTGCCATTAATAAACTCCTGAATTAGCTGCACAGGTGACTGGCTTCGTGGCTGTGGACTCACTTTCATGGACTTCAGTTCTGAAAATTATTTGACCATAAGACATAAGGCATAGGAGCAGAATAAGGCCATCTGACCCATCAAGTCTGCTCTCCCGTTCAATCATGGCTGATCTGTAATTATTCTCCTCCTCAACCCCAGTTCCTGGCCTTCTCCCTGTAACCTTTGATGTCATGTCCAATCAAGAACCGATCAATCTCTGCCTTAAATACACCCAACGACCCGGCCTCCACAGCT
Source organism: Hemitrygon akajei (assembly GCF_048418815.1). Classification (NCBI taxonomy): domain Eukaryota; kingdom Metazoa; phylum Chordata; class Chondrichthyes; order Myliobatiformes; family Dasyatidae; genus Hemitrygon; species Hemitrygon akajei. Next base: position 200,689,478 of record NC_133126.1, read on the forward strand.
GCCTGTGGCAGCAAATTCCTCAAATTCGCCACCCTTTGGCGGAAGAAATTTCTCCGCATCTCTGTTTTAAATGGACACCCCTCTATCCTGAGGCTGTGCCCTCTTGTCCTAGACTCTCCCACCGTGGGAAACATCCTTTCCACATCCACTTTGCTTACTTTGGATTTTTGAATTTTCTCCCCATTTATAAAATATCCCTGCATTTATTCCTTTTGCAAAAATACATGACCATACACTTTCCTACACTGTTTTCCATCTGCCATTTCTTTGCCCATTCTCCTAATCTGCCTAAGTCCTTCTGTAGCCTCCGTACTTCCTGAAAACTACCTGCTGCTCACCTATTTTCGTATCGTCCATAAACCTGGCTACAAAACCATCAATTTCTTTATCCAAGTTACTGACATATAATGTAAAAAGAATCGCTCCTAACAAAGACCACAAGTCATTGGCAGTGAACCAGAAAAGGCTCCCCTTATTCCCACTCTCTGCCTCCTGCCAATCAGCCAATGCTCTATTCTTGCTGGTACTTTTCCTGCAATGCCATGAGCTCTTATCTTGTTCAGCAATGTCAGGTGTGGCACCTTGTTAAAGGCCTTCTGAAAATCCAAGTAAACTACATCCACTGACTGTCTATCCTGCTAGTTATTTCTTCAGAGGATTCCAGCAGATCATCAGGCAATATTTCCCAGGAGCAAACCATGCTGACTACAGTCTATTTTATCATGTGCCTCCAAGCACCCCAAAACCTCATCTTAACAATCGCGTTCAACATCTTCCCATCCACTGAGGTCTGACTAACTGGCCTATCATTTTCTTTTTTCTGCCTCCCTCCATTCTTAAAGAGTGGAGTGATATTTGCAATGTTCCAGTCCTTCAGAAGCAATCAGAATCTAGTGACTCTTGAACGATCGTTATTAATGCCTCCACAATCTCTTCAGAACTCTGGCGTGTACACTACCTGATCCAGGTGACTTATCCACCTTCAGACCTTCCAGCCTCCCCAACAACAACTTCAGTCACTTGTGCCCACTGACACTCTCAAACTTCCACCATACAGCTAGTGTCTTCCACAGTGAAGACCGGTACAAAATACATATTCAGTTCATCCCCATTCCTTCCTCTCCAGCATACTTGAATATGCCTAGTATACGGAATAAGGTAGATGAATTTGCAACACAGTTGTCGATTGGCAGGTATGATGTTGTAGGAATCATGGCTGAAAGAGTATAGCTGGGAGCTTAATGTCCAAGGATACAGATTGTATCGAAAGGATAAGCAGGAAGGCAGAGGAGGTGGCATTGCTCTGATGATAAAAAATGAAATCAAATCCTTAGAAAAAGGTGGCATGCAGTCAGAAGGTGTTGAATCATTGTGAAAAGAGCTAAGGAACTGCAAGGGTAAAAAGACCCTGATCGGAGTTGTATACAGACCCCAAACAGTAGTAAGGATGTGGGCTACAAGTTACAATGGGAGGTAGAAATTGCATGTCAAAAGGGCAATGTTGCAATGCTCAGGGGGATTTCAATGTGCAGGCAGATTGGGAAAATCAGGTTGGAGCTGGATTCCAGGAGAGGGAATTTCTAGAGTGCCTACGAGATAGATTTTTAGAGCAGCTCCTGGTTTAGCCCACTAGAAGATCGGCTATTCTGGATCGGGAGTCGTGCAAGGAACCGGAATTTATTAGAGAGCTTAAAGTAAAAGACCCTTAGGGACAAGTGATCATATGATTGAATTTTCCCTGCAATTTGAGAAGGAGAAGATGTGTCAGTATTTCAGTAGAGTGAACAGAATTACAGAGGAGTCGGCCAGAACTGATTGGAAAAGAACACTGGCAGGGATAATGGCTGAACAGCGATGGCTGGAATTTCTGGAAGCAATTCGGATATATACATCCCAAAGAGGAAGAAGTATTCTAAAGGAAATATGACACCACCGGGGCTAACAAGAGAAGTGAAAGCCAGCATAAAAGCCAAATAATAAAGGGCATATAATAGAGCAAAGATTAGTGGGAAGTTAGAGGATTGGGAAGCTTTTAAAAACCAGCAGAAGGCAACTAAATGTCATTAAGAAAGTAAAGATGGAATACAAGAGTAAGCTAGCCAATAGATAGATGATAGATAGATAAATACTTTATTCATCCCCATGGGGAAATTCAACTTTTTTTTCCAATGTCCCATACACTTGTTGTAGCAAAACTAATTACATACAATACTTAACTCAGTAAAAAATATGATATGCATCTAAATCACTATCTCAAAAAGCATTAATAATAGCTTTTAAAAAGTTCTTAAGTCCTGGCGGTTGAATTGTAAAGCCTAATGGCATTGGGGAGTATTGACCTCTTCATCCTGTCTGAGGAGCATTGCATCGATAGTAACCTGTCACTGAAACTGCTTCTCTGTCTCTGGATGGTGCTATGTAGAGGATGTTCAGAGTTTTCCATAATTGACCGTAGCCTACTCAGCGCCCTTCGCTCAGCTACCGATGTTAAACTCTCCAGCACTTTGCCCACGACAGAGACAATAACATTAAACAAGATACCAAAAGTTTCTTCAGATACATAAAGTATAAAAGAGAGGCGAGAGTGGATATCGGACCACTGGAAAACGATGCTGGAGAGGGAGTAATGGGGAACAAGGAAATGGTGGATGAACTGAATAAGTATTTTTCATCAGTCTTCACTGTGGAAACAATGTCATCATTCATTTCAACAGGACTAGAATAGAAACGCAAGGCTGTAACGTTGAACCTTTATAAAGCTCTGGTGAGGCCTCACTTGGAGTATCGTGAGCCGGTTTGGTACCCTTATCTTAGAAAGAGTATTCTGAAACTAGAGAGGGTTCAAAGGAGGTTCATGAAAATGATTCCAGTATTAAACGGCTTGTCATATGAAGGGTGTTTGATGACTCTGGGCCTGTATTCGCTGGAATTCAGAAGAATGAGGGGTGACCTCACTGAAAGCTCTCGAATGGTGAAAGGCCTCGATGGAGTGGCTGTGGAGAGGATGCTTCCTGTGGGGGGAGAGTCGAAGCCCAGAGGGCACGGCCTCAGAAGGGAAGAGAATACTTTTAGAATGGAAGCAAGGAGGAATTTCTTTAGCCAGAGAGTGGTGAAGCTGTGGAATTCTTTGCCACAGGCAGCTGTGGACACCACGTCTTTCTGTATACTTAAGGCAGAGGTTGATAGATTCTTGATTGGTCAGGTCATGAAGGGTTATGGGGAGAAGGCAGGAGACTGGGGCTCAGAGGGCAAATGGATCAGCCATGGTGAAACTTTGGAGCAGACTCGATGGGCCAAATGGCCTAATTCTGCTCTTATATCTTAGGGTCTTATAGTTTTATGGTCATTTTCCAGCCATCCAATATCCACTCTTGCCTCTCTTTTACTGTTCATATATATGAAAAAAACCTTTTGGTATCCTCTATGATATTGTTGGCTAGTTTACCCTTCATATTTCGTCTTTTCCCTCTTTATGGCTTTTTAGTCGCCTTCTCGTGCTTTTTAAAAGCTTCCAAATCTTCTAACCCCACTAATTTTTGACTCGAGGCTCCTGTATCTCCTTCCCTATGGCCGCAGCCGGGAGAGACCATCGTTTGTTTGACTTGATGACATTGTTGTCTTTTTTACCCCCTCTTCTCCGCAAGGCACTGTGTAATGATTTAATCTGTATAAACAGTACGGCGGGCAAGTTTTGCACTGTATCTCGGTATATGCGACAATAACAAACGAATTCCAGTTCCTTTCCAACATTGAGTGTGACGAGCCAGAGTGCGGGACAGTCTGTGTGAACGTGCAGTTTCTGAAACCTCCAGGAGATGGCGATCGACGCTAACCATCTGAAGGTCTGATTTTGCAAAGTTTCCAACAACACAGATAGTTGCTTCTTTATCCCCGCTGCTCCTTCTCCTGATTCCACTGGCTCCCATCTTTCTCCTTCCCCACCACCTTGTCAGATCCTGTCAGATCTCCGGCAGATGCTGAGAGTGGGCTCCCTCACCTCTGACCCTCTACACAGGAGCTGTGCCATAAGCCCTTCCTTTACTCCCTGTATACCCATGGCTCTGTCGCCACCCACAGCTCCAATCTGCTAATTAAATTTGCCAACAATGCTACATTGATTGGCCTTAAATCAAACAATAATGAGGCAGCCCGCAGAGAGGAGATCATCACCCCGACACAGTGGTGTCAAGAAAACAACCTCTCCCTCAATGTCGCAAAAACAAAGGAGCTGGTTGTGGATTACAGGAGGAATGGAGACAGGCTGACCCCTATTGACATCAGTGGATCTGGGGATGAGAGAGTGAACAGCTTTAAGTTCCTCAGCATCCACATCACTGAATACCTCACATGGTCTGTACACACCAGCTGTGTGGTGAAAAAGGCAGAACAGCGCCTCTTCCACCTCAGACGGTTGAAGAAGTTTGGTATGGCCCCCAAATCCTAAGAGCTTTCTACAGGGGCACAATAGAGAGCATCCTGACTGGCTGCATCACTGCCTGGTATGGAAACTGTACTTCCCTCAATCTCAGGATTCTGCAGATTCTACAGACAGCCCAGAGCATCTGTAGATGTGAACTTCCCATGATTCAGGACATTTACAGAGACAGGTGCATAAAAAGGGCCCGAAGGATCATTGGGGACCCGAGTCACCCCAACCACAAACTGTTCCAGCTGCTACCATCCGGGAAATGGTACCGTAGCATAAAACCCAGAACCAACAGGCTCTGGACAGCTTCTTCCACCAGGCCATCAGACTGATTAATTCATGTTGATACAATGGTGTTTCTATGTTATATTGACTCTCCTGTTGTACACACTATTTATTACAAATTGCACAATGCACATTTAGAAGGAGACGTAACATAAAGATTTTTACTCCTCATGAGAAGGATATGAGAAATAAAGAAAGTTCAATTCACCTACACAGCCACATCCCACCATTTGCCCCCCTCACCTCCCTCACTTGCCTCCACCTTCCTCTCCTATCAGATCCTGTCATCTGCAGCCCTTTGTCACCTCCAGCTCTACACTCTGCCCCTTCTCTATCATGCCCCCAGTGGCTGGATCCACCCATCACCTACCAGCTTTTTTAAAGATTAGCTGTATTAGGCACGTGTACATTGAAACATACAGTGAAAAGTGTTGTTTGTGTCAGTGACCAGCACAGTCCGGGGATGTGCTGAGGGCAGCCCGCAACTGCCACCGTGCTTCCAGCACCCCCACAAATCACCTACCTGAACCCCTATGTGGGGGGAAACCGGAGCACCCAGATGAAACGCACGCGGTCATGGGGAGAACATGCAAACTCCTTACAGCAGCGCTGAGAATTGAACCCTGGTTACTGATACCAGCTACCTGCCCTGTGTGTTTGGTGCGCTGGACTTCACAGCAAGAGCATTAGAGTACAAAGCAGGGATACCTTGTTGTCACAGGTAATAAGAATAAAAATAATAACAACAATAATAAATACTTCATTGATCCTGAGTGGAAATTCTTTTGTTACGGTGGCAACATTTAAAAACACACTTAGTAGTGTGCAGACCTAACAAAAAAATGAGGTACAGAATAATAATACACATAATAATAATTCACCAATGTGCAATAATAATATACAAAATAATAGAACGGAGTCCATTGTATGACGATGTGTGTTCTGTTGCACAGAGATGAACTGTTGTATATGCTTATGCATTTGGTAGGAAAGATTTCCTATAATGATCCTTGTGACAGCAGGGCTGAGTGAGTCTGTTTGAAAAGGTGCTCCACTGTTTATTCAGTTGGTCATGGAGAGGATGTGCCAGATTGTCCATAATGGATAACAGTTTGTTTCGTGACCTCCTCTCCACCACTAACTCAGAAGAGTCCGGGTTGGAGCCAAGGACGGATCTAGTCTTTCTGATGAGTTTATTTGTCTTTTTGCATCACCAACACCGATGCTGCTCCCCCCACATAAAGATGCAAAGAAGACTGCACTCGCTACAACAGACTGGTAAAAGGTCTCCAACATCCTGCTGCACACTGTAAAAGATCTCAACGTCCTTAGAAAATGGAGGTCACACCTGGGCTACTGCCCTGGCGGTTTATCTCTACACAGCTACAGTACTGTGTAAAAGTCTTCGGCACATGTACACATCTAGAGTGCCCAAGACTTAGGGGGGGCGGATGAGTTTGTAAATCTGATGGCAGCAATAGATGTTGGGAATGGTGAGGGTGCAGCGCCATGGGAGGGGTGTGGGACAGGTAGCAGGGAAGGAGTGTCACAGGTGCAGACACAACCAGCCAAGCTAGGCTGAACTCAGACGAGTTGAGACACCAGGCAAGGCCATTTGATTCCAAGCAATTGGTTTATTGATCATTACAGAATATCTCTCTGGTGCTTCCTGCATCTTCTCCTCTTCCCAACCATGATACCCATCTCCCTGCCCCCTGCCTACTCTCAGTCCATATCAGAATCAGATTTATCAAAACTGACAAGTGTCATGAAATTTGTTTTTTTTTGTGGCAGCAGGACAGTGCAATAGCTAAGATTACTACAGTACTGTGCAAAAGTCTTAGGCACCCAAGCTATATATACAAACAAGAGAAAATCTCAGATGCTGGAAATCCAAGCAACTCTCACAAAGTGCTGGAAGAACTCAGCAGGCTAGACTGAATTGAATTGAATTGACTTTATTTCTTACATCCTTCACGTCTGTAACGCCCTGGAAGGTTTCACTGTTAATGCAATGGTTTCTCTGTAGCAGCAGTGTTTGGGTTATGATTGGAGATAACAGGGGTTTGGAATATGTGGCATCCCATGATGGGAGTGGTTTTCTTTCTTGTGTGTCCGAGAGCGAGGGATTCACGGCCTTTTGTTTGGCGGAAAATGGAGAGAGAAGATGCCAAAACGGAGAGGTCGTAGACTGCAGGACTGAGTGGACATGGAATGGGGTCAAAAGTCAATGATGTCTGGGGGAAATCGATGGAGAACAAACAGACGGGAAAGTCGTGAGCTCCAACATGTATATTAGACTGTTTCTTTAAAATGGGCCCTTTTCTTTTTGTTTTCATTACTAACCCTCTAGTCAAATTAAGAATTATAAAGCTAAATCGTTTAATTGCATATTGTGTACTGTCTGTTATTTCAGGGTACTGATTTGTAACAGGGAACATATCACGCAGCATCCACACAAATGAGATTTCACAAGTTTGGCCGGCTGGAAAGTATATTTCCCTAGACTAACGCCGCCAACTGAACCTGAAGGTTACAATTGTGGGGGCTCGTCTGGGATTGATTTTGTTGGATGCTGTGTGATTGCCCTGAGCATTGAACCAGTGGGTTGTGTGTTTAAGTCTGTGCTGGTATGGACTCTGACAGGGTGGAGTGGTGGCGTTCATCCATGGGGGTTACTGGTGACTAACGCGTGTGTGTTGAGTGGGGTAGGTGTTCGTACTCCAGATGAATTGTTAATTCACCTGTTAAGTAATGTTAAAGTTGTCAGCAAAGTTACGATTGTGGGGTGGAGATTTGATAAAATGGAGGGCACAGACTTCGTTCTTCTGCAGACTAGTTCTGTCGTAATGGCAGACAGAAAGCAGGAACCGGATCGAGCGGTGGATCAATTAGGAGCTTCTGATGATGCCATTCCGCAAGTTTACTGTAACCTGACTGGTCTGAAGACAAATTAGTTGCCAGAATTGAGTTCTGGTGAAGTGGCAGTGGCTCAGCGAGATGACCTGGGCATCAGTACCATTTGGTCAGCGATTGAAAAGGGAGACATGGCTCAGACGGAGAAGACGAAACACGCATCGGTGCCTCCATTACTGAGAGAATGGCCTCGGCTGGAGTTACGGAACTAGATATTATACTGGGTCACATCACTCCTGGACCGACCTCAACGTCCCTAGCTGGTTCTGCTGCAGAAGTATCAGAGGATGGTATTACAGTCACTTCTGGACATTTGGGGGTGGAGAAGACCTATGGATTGCTCAGTAACCAGTTTTACTGACCCTAACTGAAGTCAGAGGTCGAATAATACTGCAAGTCATGCATTCGCTGCATACGGCAGAAGACACTGCCTACGCGGGCAGCTCCCTTGTCCCACTTGCAGAGTGCGGGGCCTCTGGGCCTGGTGTGTATGGTCAATAGAACCCGATGCCAGCAACACGACGACTGTCTTAGTCATCACGGACCACTACAGCCGATATGCTCAGGCTTTCCCTACCAAGGACCAGTGGCCAAAGTGTTATGGGAGAAGTATTTTGTTTATTATGGCCTTCCCAGGCGGATACATAGCGATCAGGGACAGGACTTCAAGAGCAGGCTCATCCATGAGTTACTGGGCATGCTTGGAGTCGAGAAGTTGAGGACCACGCCCTATCACCCGCAGGGTGATCCCCAGCCTGAGAGGTTTAATCAGACCTTGCTAGACATGCTCGGGACCCTGGAGATCAGCAAGAAGAGCAGGTGGAGTCAACATATTGGGCATCTGGTTCACAGTTATAACTGTACACGAAATGAAGCTACTGGGTACTCGCCATATTATCTGATGTTTGGGAGCGAGGTGAGGCTGCCCATTGACCTTTGTTTTGGGACTGATGAGGGTGACTTACCACCAAAGCCTTATCCGAAGTATGTGTCTGACATGAGGAGAGAGTTGAAAAGGGCTTATGTATTAGCTGGGGTCACGGCTGCCCAGCAGAATCGAGGAAATAAGAGGAGATATGATCAAAAAGTGAGGTTCTCCCAACTCCTGCTGGGAGACCGGGTCCTCATAAGGAATTTGGGGCTACCTGGAAAGCATAAGTTTGCTGACTGCTGGGTGGCTACGCCCTGTGTGGTGGAGAGTCAGATGCCAAACCTACCAGTTTTCCGGGTGAAAGCAGAGGAGGGGAATGGGCCTGTCAAGGTTCTCCATGGGAACCACCTGTTGCCCCGGGACAAGAGATTCATGTTGACCCAGAGACCAACCTGGAGCCTACACCTAGTAAGAGGACTCTGCAGCGACCCGAGGTGACTGCAGGACGAACAGCTGGAGAGATTACATCCTCAGCGATTCAGAGGATGAGGACCTGGAGGTGTGGTATATGCTGCCTTTTGCTAGACTGGTGAAATCGGGGGGTCTATCTGTGGACAGCCTGGGTTGCAGCAGGACCCTACAAGGGATGAAGTGGAGCTTGGCCACTGGACAGAGGGGTCCGAGTTGCAGGTGGGCGCGAGAGATAGGTCGGGGGAGGCCTTGCCAGGTAGACCAGAGATATCCCCACTAGTGTTGGAACATGAGGAGGCAGATGAGGGGGTACGGAGGTCTCACAGAATCAGGAGAGAACCGGATAGGCTGGCCTGGGTAGCACTGAGGAAACGGAGTGTGGTTCCTACCGCTTTGGGGAGCTATGTCACTGCCTTTTACACCTGGATTGGACTTCGTGTTTTGCAGGAAGGGTTGGCAAATTACCTCAAGGTCATAGGGACATGACTAAATTTGGTGGGGGGGCGGGGGAGAACCTGGGAAAGGTTTCACTGCTAGTGTAATGGTTGTTCTGTACCAGCAGTGTTTGGGTTATGACTGGAGATAACGGGAGCTTTGGAATGTGCGCTGTCCAATGAGGGAGTCTTTTTCTTTCTTCTGTGCCTGAGAGCGAGGTACTCGCAGGCTTTTGTTCGGTGGAAGATGGAGAGAGAAGATGCCAGGACAGAGAGTCGTAGACTGCAAGATGGAGCGGACATGGAATGGGGTCGGGAGTCGATGACACCCAGGGGAAATCGATGGAGAAGTAACGGAAGCAAAGCCATGAGCTTCAACATGCACATTAGACTCTTCATTAAAATGGGCCCTTTTCTTTTGTTTTCTTTACTAACCCTCTCGTCAAATTAAGAATTATAAATCTAAATTGTTTAATTGCATACGGTGTGCTGTTTGTTATTCCGGGGTACTGATTTGTAACAGGGGAAAACATCACACAGAATCCACACAAACGAGATCTCACAAGTTTGGCCGGGCCGGAGAGGGTCTTTCCCTAGACTAGCGCTGCTGACTAAACCTAGGGTTACACATACTTGAGGAGTAAAAATATTTACATTACATCTCCATCTAAAATGCAATGTGTAATCATAGTAATTTATAATAAATAGAACAGTCAATGTAATATGGAATACATTCAGATCAGCGTGAATTAATCAGTCTGATGGCCTGGTGGAAGAAGCTGTCTGGAGCCTGTTGGTCCTGGCTTTTATGCTGCGGTACCGCTTCCCGGATGGTAGCAGTTGGAGTAGATTGTGGTTGGAGTGATGTGGGTCCCCAATGATCCTTCGGGCCTTTTTCTCACACCTGTCTTGTAAATATCCTGAATCATGGGAAGTTCACAACTACAGATGCTCTGGGCTGTCCACACCACTCTCTGGAGAATCCTGCGATTGAGGGAGATACAGTTCCCATACCAGGCACTGATGCAGCCAGTCAGGATGCTCTCAATTGTGCCCCTGTAGAAAGTTCTTAGGATTTGGGGGCCCAAACCAAACTTCCTCAACCGTCTGAGGTGAAAGAGGTGCTATTGTGCCTTTTTCAACACACAGCCTGTGTGTACAGACCATGTGAGATCCTCGGTGATGTGGATGCCGAGGATATTAAAGCTGTTAACCCTCTCAACCCCAGATCCATTGATGTCTGTAGAGGTTAGCCCGTCTCCATTCCTCCTGTAATCCACAACCAGCTCCTTTGTTTTTGCGACATTGAGACAACGCTGTGTCAGAGAGATGACTTCTTCCCTGTAGGCCACCTCGTTATTGTTTGAGATTAGGCCAATCAATGTAGTATCATCAGCAAATTTAATTAGGAGATTGGAGCTGTGGGTGGCGACACAGTCGTGGGTATACAGGGAGTAAAGGGGGGGCTTAGGACACAGCCCCAGGGAACTCCTGTGTTGAGGGTCAGAGAGGCAGAGGTGAGGGAGCCCACTCTTACCACCTGCCGGCGATCTAACAGAAAGGCCAGGATCCAGCTGCACAAGGCAGGGTGAAGGCCGAGGCCTCTGAGGTTCCTGTCAGAGCCTGGAGGGAATGATGGTGTTGAATGCTGAACTGTAGTCCAAGAATAGCATTCTCACGTAAGCATCTTCTCCAGATGTGTAAGGACGGTGTGTAGAGCAGTGGCTGTGGTGTCATCTGTCGATCGGTTGTGTCAGTAGGCAAATTGTAGGGGGGGCAGTTTGGGTGGTAGAAAGCTGCAGATGTAATCCTTGACCAGCCTCTCAAAACATTGGCTTATTATTGAGATGAGTGTGACAGGACGCCAGTCGCTTAGGCATGTTACCTTGGTCTTTTTTGGTACAGGGACAATGGTGGATAATTTGAAGCAGGAGGGCACTGGGAGAGGGAAAGATTAAAAATGTCTGTAAACACACCTGCCAGTTGTGCTGCACACATCCTGAGTACTCGCCCTGGGATGCCGTCCGGTCCCACAGCCTTGCGACCGTCCACTCATTGGAAACATCTGCGTACCTCAGCCTCAGAGATGACCAGTTTTCAGGTTGTAGCAGTGGCTTTCCTCGGAGGCTCAGAGGTAGCAACATCAAACCGAGTGTAAAAGCGATCGAGCTCATCTGGGAGAGAGGCCATGATGTTGGCGGCACCACAACGTTTGGCTTTGAAGTTCGCGATGATGTGCAGCCCTTGCCTCAAGTTACGTGTGCTGTTCATTGTGAATCTTGACTCAGTCTTGTCCCTGTATTGTCCTTTTGCAAACTTGATAGCTTTGCTCAGATCATAGCTGGTTTTCTCGAGCTCTAGTTGATCACCAGCGATGTAAGCTCGATGTCGCGTGGTAAGTGCTGTTTGCACAGAACTATTGATCCAGGGCTTCTGGGTCAGGAAGACCCTGATCGACTTCTGGGGGACAACTTCGTCAATACACTTCCGGATGAAGCACCTGACCCCGTTCGTGAACCTGGAGACATCTTCATCATGGAAGACATTCCCGTCGACGTCATCGAAGCAGTCCTGCAGCATGGAGACCGATCGGTCGGACCAACAGTGGACGGTTTTAACTATGGCCGCCTCTTGTTTCAGCTTCTGCCTGTATGTCGGCAAAAGCAGGATTGAAGAGTGGTCTGATTTTCCAAAAGCTGGGCGAAGGGAGTATAGCAGCGGTTTTGAATTAGGATTCGAATTGAGTTATACAGGACTGAGGTGCGAATGATTGGAACTGAGTTAGATATATATATATATATATATATATATATAGAGAGAGAGTGTGTGTGTGTGTGTGTGTATTTAAATTAAATATAGTGGAAAACAGAGATAATAAAATTGAGGTAAAGTTAATTTTCAATGTCGATTTAGAAATCGGATGACAGAGGGGAAGAAGCTATTTCTGAATCACTGAGTCTGTGTGCCTTCAGGCTTCTGTACCTCCTCCCTTGATGTATCAGTAAGAAGAGGGCATGTCCTGTGTGATGGGAATCCTTGCTGCTGGACACAGCCTTTCCGACACACCGTTCCTTGAAGATGTCCTGGATACTATTGAGGCCAGGAGCTGACTCATTTTAAAACTTCCTGTACCTTCGTTTGATCGTGTGCAGTAGCCACCCCCCCCCACCCCCATACCAGATGGTGACGCAGCCTGTCAGACTGCTCTCCAGGGTACATCTGTAGAAGTTTTTGAGTGTCTTAGGTGACAAACCAAATCTCCTCAAACTCCTAATGAAATATAGCAGCTGTATTACCTGCATCGATATGTTGGGATCAGGTTAGATCCTCAGAGATCTTGACACCCAGGAACCTGAAGCTGCTCACTCTCTCCACTTCTCTATGAGGAATGTTTCATGACGCCTCATACCACCGTTTCTGAAGTCTATAA